>NC_088406.1:8298382-8463382 GCF_034236695.1 Oncorhynchus nerka
AGTCCAACTATAGCAGTACCTACCCTACCCAGTCCAACTATAGCAGTACCAACCCTACCCAGTCCAACTATAGCAGTACCTACCCTACCCAGTCCAACTATAGCAGTACCAACCCTACCCAGTCCAACTATAGCAGTACCAACCCTACCCAGTTCAACTACAGCAGTACCAACCCTACCCAGTCCAACTATAGCAGTACCAGCCCTACCCAGTCCAACTACAGCAGTACCAACCCTACCCAGTTCAACTACAGCAGTACCAACCCTACCCAGTCCAACTATAGCAGTACCAACCCTACCCAGTTCAACTACAGCAGTACCAACCCTACCCAGTCCAACTATAGCAGTACCAACCCTACCCAGTCCAACTATAGCAGTACCAACCCTACCCAGTCCAACTATAGCAGTACCTACCCAGTCCAACTATAGCAGTACCAACCCTACCCAGTCCAACTATAGCAGTACCTACCCAGTCCAACTATAGCAGTACCAACCCTACCCAGTCCAACTATAGCAGTACCAACCCTACCCAGTTCAACTACAGCAGTACCAACCCTACCCAGTCCAACTATAGCAGTACCAACCCTACCCAACCTGCAACCACTCCGCCGTACCAACCCTACCCAGTCCAACTATAGCAGTACCTACCCAGTCCAACTATAGCAGTACCAACCCTACCCAGTCCAACTATAGCAGTACCTACCCTACCCAGTCCAACTATAGCAGTACCAACCCTACCCAGTCCAACTATAGCAGTACCAACCCTACCCAGTCCAACTATAGCAGTACCTACCCTACCCAGTCCAACTATAGCAGTACCAACCCTACCCAGTCCAACTATAGCAGTACCAACCCTACCCAGTCCAACTATAGCAGTACCAACCCTACCCAGTCCAACTATAGCAGTACCTACCCTACCCAGTCCAACTATAGCAGTACCAACCCTACCCAACCTGCAACCACTCCGCAGTACCAACCCTACCCAGTCCAACTATAGCAGTACCAACCCTACCCAGTTCAACTACAGCAGTACCAACCCTACCCAGTCCAACTATAGCAGTACCAACCCTACCCAGTCCAACTATAGCAGTACCAACCCTACCCAGTCCAACTATAGCAGTACCAACCCAGTCCAACTATAGCAGTACCTACCCTACCCAGTCCAACTATAGCAGTACCAACCCTACCCAGTCCAACTATAGCAGTACCAACCCTACCCAACCTGCAACCACTCCGCAGTACCAACCCTACCCAGTCCAACTATAGCAGTACCAACCCTACCCAGTTCAACTACAGCAGTACCAACCCTACCCAGTCCAACTATAGCAGTACCTACCCTACCCAGTCCAACTATAGCAGTACCAACCCTACCCAGTCCAACTATAGCAGTACCTACCCTACCCAGTCCAACTATAGCAGTACCAACCCTACCCAGTCCAACTATAGCAGTACCAACCCTACCCAGTTCAACTACAGCAGTACCAACCCTACCCAGTCCAACTATAGCAGTACCAACCCTACCCAGTCCAACTACAGCAGTACCAACCCTACCCAGTTCAACTACAGCAGTACCAACCCTACCCAGTCCAACTATAGCAGTACCAACCCTACCCAGTTCAACTACAGCAGTACCAACCCTACCCAGTCCAACTATAGCAGTACCAACCCTACCCAGTCCAACTATAGCAGTACCAACCCTACCCAGTCCAACTATAGCAGTACCTACCCAGTCCAACTATAGCAGTACCAACCCTACCCAGTCCAACTATAGCAGTACCTACCCTACCCAGTCCAACTATAGCAGTACCAACCCTACCCAGTCCAACTATAGCAGTACCAACCCTACCCAGTCCAACTATAGCAGTACCAACCCTACCCAGTCCAACTATAGCAGTACCAACCTACCCAGTCCAACTATAGCAGTACCAACCCTACCCAGTCCAACTATAGCAGTACCAACCCTACCCAGTCCAACTATAGCAGTACCAACCCTACCCAGTCCAACTATAGTACCAGTAGTCCAACTATAGCCTACCCAGTCCAACTATAGCAGTACCTACCCAGTCCAACTATAGCAGTACCAACCCTACCCAGTCCAACTATAGCAGTACCAACCCTACCCAGTTCAACTACAGCAGTACCAACCCTACCCAGTCCAACTATAGCAGTACCAACCCTACCCAACCTGCAACCACTCCGCCGTACCAGCCCTACCCAGTCCAACTATAGCAGTACCTACCCAGTCCAACTATAGCAGTACCAACCCTACCCAGTCCAACTATAGCAGCCTACCCAGTACCCAGTCCAACTATAGCAGTACCAACCCTACCCAGTCCAACTATAGCAGTACCAACCCTACCCAGTCCAACTATAGCAGTACCAACCCTACCCAGTCCAACTATAGCAGTACCAACCTACCCAGTCCAACTATAGCAGTACCAACCCTACCCAGTCCAACTATAGCAGTACCAACCCTACCCAGTCCAACTATAGCAGTACCAACCCTACCCAGTCCAACTATAGCAGTACCAACCCTACCCAGTCCAACTATAGCAGTACCTACCCAGTCCAACTATAGCAGTACCAACCCTACCCAGTCCAACTATAGCAGTACCAACCCTACCCAGTTCAACTACAGCAGTACCAACCCTACCCAGTCCAACTATAGCAGTACCAACCCTACCCAACCTGCAACCACTCCGCCGTACCAACCCTACCCAGTCCAACTATAGCAGTACCAACCCTACCCAGTCCAACTATAGCAGTACCTACCCTACCCAGTCCCTAGCAGTACCAGCCCTCCAACTATAGCAGTACCAACCCTACCCAGTCCAACTATAGCAGTACCAACCCTACCCAGTCCAACTATAGCAGTACCAACCCTACCCAGTCCAACTATAGCAGTACCAACCCTACCCAGTCCAACTATAGCAGTACCAACCCTACCCAGTCCAACTATAGCAGTACCAACCCTACCCAGTCCAACTATAGCAGTACCTACCCAGTCCAACTATAGCAGTACCAACCCTACCCAGTCCAACTATAGCAGTACCTACCCTACCCAGTCCAACTATAGCAGTACCAACCCTACCCAGTCCAACTATAGCAGTACCAACCCTACCCAGTCCAACTATAGCAGTACCAACCCTACCCGGTACCTACCCTACCCAGTACCAACCCTACCCAGTACCTACCCTACCCAGTACCAACTATAGCAGTACCAACCCTACCCAGTACCTACCCTACCCAGTACCAACCCTACCCAGTCCAACTATAGCAGTACCTACCCTACCCAGTTCAACTATAGCAGTACCAACCCTACCCAGTCCAACTATAGCAGTACCAACCCTACCCAGTACCTACCCTACCCAGTACCAACCCTACCCAGTCCAACTATAGCAGTACCTACCCTACCCAGTCCAACTATAGCAGTACCAACCCTACCCAGTCCAACTATAGCAGTACCAACCCTACCCAGTTCAACTACAGCAGTACCAACCCTACCCAGTCCAACTATAGCAGTACCAACCCTACCCAGTCCAACTACAGCAGTACCAACCCTACCCAGTTCAACTACAGCAGTACCAACCCTACCCAGTCCAACTATAGCAGTACCAACCCTACCCAGTTCAACTACAGCAGTACCAACCCTACCCAGTCCAACTATAGCAGTACCAACCCTACCCAGTCCAACTATAGCAGTACCAACCCTACCCAGTCCAACTATAGCAGTACCAACCCTACCCAGTCCAACTATAGCAGTACCTACCCAGTCCAACTATAGCAGTACCAACCCTACCCAGTCCAACTATAGCAGTACCAACCCTACCCAGTTCAACTACAGCAGTACCAACCCTACCCAGTCCAACTATAGCAGTACCAACCCTACCCAACCTGCAACCACTCCCAGTACCAACCCTACCCAGTCCAACTATAGCAGTACCTACCCAGTCCAACTATAGCAGTACCAACCCTACCCAGTCCAACTATAGCAGTACCTACCCTACCCAGTCCAACTATAGCAGTACCAACCCTACCCAGTCCAACTATAGCAGTACCAACCCTACCCAGTCCAACTATAGCAGTACCAACCCTACCCAGTCCAACTATAGCAGTACCAACCCTACCCAGTCCAACTATAGCAGTACCAACCCTACCCAGTCCAACTATAGCAGTACCTACCCTACCCAGTCCAACTATAGCAGTACCAACCCTACCCAACCTGCAACCACTCCGCAGTACCAACCCTACCCAGTCCAACTATAGCAGTACCAACCCTACCCAGTTCAACTACAGCAGTACCAACCCTACCCAGTCCAACTATAGCAGTACCAACCCTACCCAGTCCAACTATAGCAGTACCAACCCTACCCAGTCCAACTATAGCAGTACCAACCCAGTCCAACTATAGCAGTACCTACCCTACCCAGTCCAACTATAGCAGTACCAACCCTACCCAGTCCAACTATAGCAGTACCAACCCTACCCAACCTGCAACCACTCCGCAGTACCAACCCTACCCAGTCCAACTATAGCAGTACCAACCCTACCCAGTTCAACTACAGCAGTACCAACCCTACCCAGTCCAACTATAGCAGTACCTACCCTACCCAGTCCAACTATAGCAGTACCAACCCTACCCAGTCCAACTATAGCAGTACCTACCCTACCCAGTCCAACTATAGCAGTACCAACCCTACCCAGTCCAACTATAGCAGTACCAACCCTACCCAGTTCAACTACAGCAGTACCAACCCTACCCAGTCCAACTATAGCAGTACCAACCCTACCCAGTCCAACTACAGCAGTACCAACCCTACCCAGTTCAACTACAGCAGTACCAACCCTACCCAGTCCAACTATAGCAGTACCAACCCTACCCAGTTCAACTACAGCAGTACCAACCCTACCCAGTCCAACTATAGCAGTACCAACCCTACCCAGTCCAACTATAGCAGTACCAACCCTACCCAGTCCAACTATAGCAGTACCTACCCAGTCCAACTATAGCAGTACCTACCCAGTCCAACTATAGCAGTACCTACCCAGTCCAACTATAGCAGTACCAACCCTACCCAGTCCAACTATAGCAGTACCAACCCTACCCAGTTCAACTACAGCAGTACCAACCCTACCCAGTCCAACTATAGCAGTACCTACCCAGTCCAACTATAGCAGTACCAACCCTACCCAGTCCAACTATAGCAGTACCTACCCTACCCAGTCCAACTATAGCAGTACCAACCCTACCCAGTCCAACTATAGCAGTACCTACCCTACCCAGTCCAACTATAGCAGTACCAACCCTACCCAGTCCAACTATAGCAGTACCAACCTACCCAGTCCAACTATAGCAGTACCAACCCTACCCAGTCCAACTATAGCAGTACCAACCCTACCCAGTCCAACTATAGCAGTACCAACCCTACCCAGTCCAACTATAGCAGTACCAACCCTACCCAGTCCAACTATAGCAGTACCTACCCAGTCCAACTATAGCAGTACCTACCCAGTCCAACTATAGCAGTACCAACCCTACCCAGTCCAACTATAGCAGTACCAACCCTACCCAGTTCAACTACAGCAGTACCAACCCTACCCAGTCCAACTATAGCAGTACCAACCCTACCCAACCTGCAACCACTCCGCCGTACCAACCCTACCCAGTCCAACTATAGCAGTACCTACCCAGTCCAACTATAGCAGTACCAACCCTACCCAGTCCAACTATAGCAGTACCTACCCTACCCAGTCCAACTATAGCAGTACCAACCCTACCCAGTCCAACTATAGCAGTACCTACCCTACCCAGTCCAACTATAGCAGTACCAACCCTACCCAGTCCAACTATAGCAGTACCAACCTACCCAGTCCAACTATAGCAGTACCAACCCTACCCAGTCCAACTATAGCAGTACCAACCCTACCCAGTCCAACTATAGCAGTACCAACCCTACCCAGTCCAACTATAGCAGTACCAACCCTACCCAGTCCAACTATAGCAGTACCTACCCTACCCAGTCCAACTATAGCAGTACCAACCCTACCCAGTCCAACTATAGCAGTACCAACCCTACCCAGTCCAACTATAGCAGTACCAACCCTACCCAGTCCAACTATAGCAGTACCAACCCTACCCAGTACCTACCCTACCCAGTACCAACCCTACCCAGTACCTACCCTACCCAGTACCAACTATAGCAGTACCAACCCTACCCAGTACCTACCCTACCCAGTACCAACCCCACCCAGTCCAACTATAGCAGTACCTACCCTACCCAGTTCAACTATAGCAGTACCAACCCTACCCAGTCCAACTATAGCAGTACCAACCCTACCCAGTACCTACCCTACCCAGTACCAACCCTACCCAGTCCAACTATAGCAGTACCAACCCTACCCAGTACCTACCCTACCCAGTACCAACCCTACCCAGTACCTACCCTACCCAGTACCAACCCTACCCAGTACCTACCCTACCCAGTACCAACCCTACCCAGTCCAACTATAGCAGTACCAACCCTACCCAGTCCAACTACAGCAGTACCAACCCTACCCAGTACCTACCCTACCCAGTACCAACCCTACCCAGTACCTACCCTACCCAGTACCAACCCTACCCAGTACCAACCCTACCCAGTAACAACCCTACCCAGTACCAACTCTACCCAGTACCTACCCTACCCAGTACCAACCCTACCCAGTACCTACCCTACCCAGTACCTACCCTACCCAGTACCAACCCTACCCAGTTCAACTACAGCAGTACCAACCCTACCCAGTTCAACTACAGCAGTACCAACCCTACCCAGTACCAACCCTACCCAGTCCAACTACAGCAGTACCAACCCTACCCAGTTCAACTACAGCAGTACCAACCCTACCCAGTACCTACCCTACCCAGTACCAACCCTACCCAGTACCAACCCTACCCAGTACCTACCCTACCCAGTACCAAACCTACCCAGTACCTACCCTACCCAGTACCTACCCTACCCAGTACCAACCCTACCCAGTACCTACCCTACCCAGTACCAACCCTACCCAACCTGCAACCACTCCGCAGTACCAACCCTACCCAGTACCAACCCTACCCAGTACCAACCCTACCCAGTACCTACCCTACCCAGTACCTACCCTACCCAGTACCTACCCTACCCAGTCCAACTATAGCAGTACCAACCCTACCCAGTCCAACTATAGCAGTACCTACCCTACCCAGTCCAACTATAGCAGTACCAACCCTACCCAGTCCAACTATAGCAGTACCAACCCTACCCAGTTCAACTACAGCAGTACCAACCCTACCCAGTCCAACTATAGCAGTACCAACCCTACCCAGTCCAACTACAGCAGTACCAACCCTACCCAGTACAACTACAGCAGTACCAACCCTACCCAGTCCAACTATAGCAGTACCAACCCTACCCAGTTCAACTACAGCAGTACCAACCCTACCCAGTCCAACTATAGCAGTACCAACCCTACCCAGTCCAACTATAGCAGTACCTACCCAGTCCAACTATAGCAGTACCAACCCTACCCAGTCCAACTATAGCAGTACCTACCCAGTCCAACTATAGCAGTACCAACCCTACCCAGTCCAACTATAGCAGTACCTACCCAGTCCAACTATAGCAGTACCAACCCTACCCAGTCCAACTATAGCAGTACCAACCCTACCCAGTCCAACTATAGCAGTACCTACCCTACCCAACCTGCAACCACTCTGCCGTACCAACCTACCCAGTTCAACTACAGCAGTACCAACCCTACCCAGTCCAACTATAGCAGTACCAACCCTACCCAGTCCAACTATAGCAGTACCTACCCTACCCAGTCCAACTATAGCAGTACCAACCCTACCCAGTCCAACTATAGCAGTACCTACCCTACCCAACCTGCAACCACTCTGCCGTACCAACCATACCCAGTCCAACTATAGCAGTACCTACCCAGTCCAACTATAGCAGTACCAACCCTACCCAGTCCAACTATAGCAGTACCTACCCTACCCAGTCCAACTATAGCAGTACCAACCCTACCCAGTCCAACTATAGCAGTACCTACCCTACCCAGTCCAACTATAGCAGTACCAACCCTACCCAGTCCAACTATAGCAGTACCAACCCTACCCAGTCCAACTATAGCAGTACCAACCCTACCCAGTCCAACTATAGCAGTACCAACCCTACCCAGTCCAACTATAGCAGTACCAACCCTACCCAGTCCAACTATAGCAGTACCAACCCTACCCAGTCCAACTATAGCAGTACCAACCCTACCCAGTCCAACTATAGCAGTACCTACCCAGTCCAACTATAGCAGTACCAACCCTACCCAGTCCAACTATAGCAGTACCTACCCTACCCAGTCCAACTATAGCAGTACCAACCCTACCCAGTCCAACTATAGCAGTACCAACCCTACCCAGTCCAACTATAGCAGTACCAACCCTACCCGGTACCTACCCTACCCAGTACCAACCCTACCCAGTACCTACCCTACCCAGTACCAACTATAGCAGTACCAACCCTACCCAGTACCTACCCTACCCAGTACCAACCCTACCCAGTCCAACTATAGCAGTACCTACCCTACCCAGTTCAACTATAGCAGTACCAACCCTACCCAGTCCAACTATAGCAGTACCAACCCTACCCAGTACCTACCCTACCCAGTACCAACCCTACCCAGTCCAACTATAGCAGTACCTACCCTACCCAGTTCAACTATAGCAGTACCAACCCTACCCAGTCCAACTATAGCAGTACCTACCCTACCCAGTCCAACTATAGCAGTACCAACCCTACCCAGTCCAACTATAGCAGTACCAACCCTACCCAGTACCTACCCTACCCAGTACCAACCCTACCCAGTCCAACTATAGCAGTACCAACCCTACCCAGTACCTACCCTACCCAGTACCAACCCTACCCAGTACCAACCCTACCCAGTACCTACCCTACCCAGTACCAACCCTACCCAGTCCAACTATAGCAGTACCAACCCTACCCAGTCCAACTACAGCAGTACCAACCCTACCCAGTACCTACCCTACCCAGTACCAAGCCCAGTACAGCAGTACCAACCCTACCCAACCTGCAACCACTCCCGCAGTACCTACCCTACCCAGTACCTACCCTACCCAGTACCAACCCTACCCAGTACCAACCCTACCCAGTACCTACCCTACCCAGTACCAACAGTACCAACCCTACCCAGTCCAACTATAGCAGTACCTACCCAGTCCAACTATAGCAGTACCAACCCTACCCAGTCCAACTATAGCAGTACCTACCCTACCCAGTCCAACTATAGCAGTACCAACCCTACCCAGTCCAACTATAGCAGTACCAACCCTACCCAGTCCAACTATAGCAGTACCAACCCTACCCGGTACCTACCCTACCCAGTACCAACCCTACCCAGTACCTACCCTACCCAGTACCAACTATAGCAGTACCAACCCTACCCAGTACCTACCCTACCCAGTACCAACCCTACCCAGTCCAACTATAGCAGTACCTACCCTACCCAGTTCAACTATAGCAGTACCAACCCTACCCAGTCCAACTATAGCAGTACCAACCCTACCCAGTACCTACCCTACCCAGTACCAACCCTACCCAGTCCAACTATAGCAGTACCTACCCTACCCAGTTCAACTATAGCAGTACCAACCCTACCCAGTCCAACTATAGCAGTACCTACCCTACCCAGTCCAACTATAGCAGTACCAACCCTACCCAGTCCAACTATAGCAGTACCAACCCTACCCAGTACCTACCCTACCCAGTACCAACCCTACCCAGTCCAACTATAGCAGTACCAACCCTACCCAGTACCTACCCTACCCAGTACCAACCCTACCCAGTACCTACCCTACCCAGTACCAACCCTACCCAGTACCTACCCTACCCAGTACCAACCCTACCCAGTCCAACTATAGCAGTACCAACCCTACCCAGTCCAACTACAGCAGTACCAACCCTACCCAGTACCTACCCTACCCAGTACCAACCCTACCCAGTACCTACCCTACCCAGTACCAACCCTACCCAGTACCAACCCTACCCAACCTGCAACCACTCCGCAGTACCTACCCTACCCAGTACCTACCCTACCCAGTACCAACCCTACCCAGTACCAACCCTACCCAGTACCTACCCTACCCAGTACCAACCCTACCCAGTACCTACCCTACCCAGTACCTACCCTACCCAGTACCAACCCTACCCAGTTCAACTACAGCAGTACCAACCCTACCCAGTTCAACTACAGCAGTACCAACCCTACCCAGTACCAACCCTACCCAGTCCAACTACAGCAGTACCAACCCTACCCAGTTCAACTGCAGCAGTACGAACCCTACCCAGTACCCTACCCTACCCAGTACCAACCCTACCCAGTACCAACCCTACCCAGTACCTACCCTACCCAGTACCAACCCTACCCAGTACCTACCCACCCAGTACCTACCCTACCCAGTACCAACCCTACCCAGTACCTACCCTACCCAGTACCAACCCTACCCAGTCCAACTATAGCAGTACCTACCCTACCCAGTTCAACTATAGCAGTACCAACCCTACCCAGTCCAACTATAGCAGTACCTACCCTACCCAGTCCAACTATAGCAGTACCAACCTACCCAGTCCAACTATAGCAGTACCAACCCTACCCAGTACCTACCCTACCCAGTACCAACCCTACCCAGTCCAACTATAGCAGTACCAACCCTACCCAGTACCTACCCTACCCAGTACCAACCCTACCCAGTACCTACCCTACCCAGTACCAACCCTACCCAGTACCTACCCTACCCAGTACCAACCCTACCCAGTCCAACTATAGCAGTACCAACCCTACCCAGTCCAACTACAGCAGTACCAGCCCTACCCAGTACCTACCCTACCCAGTACCAACCCTACCCAGTACCTACCCTACCCAGTACCAACCCTACCCAGTACCAACCAGTACCAACCTGCAACCACTCCGCAGTACCTACCCTACCCAGTACCTACCCTACCCAGTACCAACCCTACCCAGTACCAACCCTACCCAGTACCAACCCTACCCAGTACCAACCCACCCAGTACCTACCCCTACCCAGTACCAACCCTACCCAGTTCAACTACAGCAGTACCAACCCTACCCAGTTCAACTACAGCAGTACCAACCCTACCCAGTACCAACCCTACCCAGTCCAACTACAGCAGTACCAACCCTACCCAGTTCAACTACAGCAGTACCAACCCTACCCAGTACCTACCCTACCCAGTACCAACCCTACCCAGTACCAACCCTACGCAGTACCTACCCTACCCAGTACCAACCCTACCCAGTACCTACCCTACCCAGTACGTACCCTACCCAGTACCAACCCTACCCAGTACCTACCCTACCCAGTACCAACCCTACCCAACCTGCAACCACTCCGCAGTACCAACCCTACCCAGTACCAACCCTACCCAGTCCAACTACAGCAGTACCAACCCTACCCAGTTCAACTACAGCAGTACGAACCCTACCCAGTACCTACCCTACCCAGTACCAACCCTACCCAGTACCAACCCTACCCAGTACCTACCCTACCCAGTACCTACCCTACCCAGTACCAACCCTACCCAGTACCTACCCTACCCAGTACCTACCCTACCCAGTACCAACCCTACCCAGTACCTACCCTAGTACCAACCCTACCCAGTCCAACTAGCAGTGCAGGCTTCCTAGTGCCCGGTTCAGCTATAGCCAAGCCCTACCCAGTCCAACTATAGCAGTACCTACCCTACCCAGTCCAACTATAGCAGTACCAACCCTACCCAGTCCAACTATAGCAGTACCAACCCTACCCAACCCTACCCAGTACCAACCCTACCCAGTCCAACTATAGCAGTACCAACCCTACCCAGTACCTACCCTACCCAGTACCAACCCTACCCAGTACCACCCTACCCAGTACCAACCCACACCAGTCCAACTATAGCAGTACCAACCCTACCCAGTCCAACTACAGCAGTACCAACCCTACCCAGTACCTACCCTACCCAGTACCAGCCCTACCCAGTACCTACCCCCAGTACCTGCCCTACCCAACCTGCCCTACCCAGTGCCTACCCTGCAACCACTCCCAGCAGTAACCCTACCCAGTACCAACCCTACCCAGTACCAACCCTACCCAGTACCAACCAGTACCAACCCCCCAGTTCAACTACAGCAGTACCAACCCTACCCAGTTCAACTACAGCAGTACCAACCCTACCCAGTACCAACCCTACCCAGTCCAACTACAGCAGTACCAACCCTACCCAGTTCAACTACAGCAGTACCAACCCTACCCAGTACCTACCCTACCCAGTACCAACCCTACCCAGTACCAGCCCTACCCAGTACCTACCCTACCCAGTACCAACCCTACCCAGTACCTACCCTACCCAGTACCACCCTGCCCAGTACCAACCCTACCCAGTACCTACCCTACCCAGTACCAACCCTACCCAACCTGCAACCACCCGCAGTACCAACCCTACCCAGTACCAACCCTACCCAGTCCAACTACAGCAGTACCAACCCTACCCAGTCCAACTACAGCAGTACCAACCCTACCCAGTACCTACCCTACCCAGTACCAACCCTACCCAGTACCTACCCTACCCAGTACCAACCTACCCTACCCAGTACCAACCCTACCCAGTACCTACCCTACCCAGTACCAACCCTACCCAGTCCAACTATAGCAGTACCAACCCTACCCAGTCCAACTATAGCAGTACCTACCCTACCCAGTCCAACTATAGCAGTACCTACCCTACCCAGTCCAACTATAGCAGTACCAACCCTACCCAGTCCAACTATAGCAGTACCAACCCTACCCAGTACCTACCCTACCCAGTACCAACCCTACCCAGTCCAACTATAGCAGTACCAACCCTACCCAGTACCTACCCTACCCAGTACCAACCCTACCCAGTACCTACCCTACCCAGTACCAACCCTACCCAGTACCTACCCTACCCAGTACCAACCCTACCCAGTCCAACTATAGCAGTACCAACCCTACCCAGTCCAACTACAGCAGTACCAACCCTACCCAGTACCTACCCTACCCAGTACCAACCCTACCCAGTACCTACCCTACCCAGTACCAACCCTACCCAGTACCAACCCTACCCAACCTGCAACCACTCCGCAGTACCTACCCTACCCAGTACCTACCCTACCCAGTACCAACCCTACCCAGTACCAACCCTACCCAGTACCTACCCTACCCAGTACCAACCCTACCCAGTACCAACCCTACCCAGTACCTACCCTACCCAGTACCAACCCTACCCAGTTCAACTACAGCAGTACCAACCCTACCCAGTTCAACTACAGCAGTACCAACCCTACCCAGTACCAACCCTACCCAGTCCAACTACAGCAGTACCAACCCTACCCAGTTCAACTACAGCAGTACCAACCCTACCCAGTACCTACCCTACCCAGTACCAACCCTACCCAGTACCAACCCTACCCAGTACCTACCCTACCCAGTACCAACCCTACCCAGTACCTACCCTACCCAGTACCTACCCTACCCAGTACCAACCCTACCCAGTACCTACCCTACCCAGTACCAACCCTACCCAACCTGCAACCACTCCGCAGTACCAACCCTACCCAGTACCAACCCTACCCAGTACCTACCCTACCCAGTACCAACCCTACCCAGTCCAACTATAGCAGTACCAACCCTACCCAGTACCTACCCTACCCAGTACCAACCCTACCCAGTACCTACCCTACCCAGTACCAACCCTACCCAGTACCTACCCTACCCAGTACCAACCCTACCCAGTCCAACTATAGCAGTACCAACCCTACCCAGTCCAACTACAGCAGTACCAACCCTACCCAGTACCTACCCTACCCAGTACCAGTACCCAGTAACCCTACCCAGTACCAACCCTACCCAACCTGCCAACCAGCAGTACCTACCCTACCCAGTACCAGCCCTACCCAGTACCAACCCTACCCAGTACCAACCCTACCCAGTACCTACCCTACCCAGTACCAACAGTACCAACCCTACCCAGTCCAACTATAGCAGTACCTACCCAGTCCAACTATAGCAGTACCAACCCTACCAGTCCAACTATAGCAGTACCTACCCTACCCAGTCCAACTATAGCAGTACCAACCCTACCCAGTCCAACTATAGCAGTACCAACCCTACCCAGTACCTACCCTACCCAGTACCAACCCTACCCAGTACCAACCCTACCCAGTCCAACTATAGCAGTACCAACCCTACCCAGTACCTACCCTACCCAGTACCAACCCTACCCAGTCCAACTATAGCAGTACCAACCCTACCCAGTTCAACTATAGCAGTACCAACCCTACCCAGTCCAACTATAGCAGTACCAACCCTACCCAGTACCTACCCTACCCAGTACCAACCCTACCCAGTCCAACTATAGCAGTACCTACCCTACCCAGTTCAACTATAGCAGTACCAACCCTACCCAGTCCAACTATAGCAGTACCTACCCTACCCAGTCCAACTATAGCAGTACCAACCCTACCCAGTCCAACTATAGCAGTACCAACCCTACCCAGTACCTACCCTACCCAGTACCAACCCTACCCAGTCCAACTATAGCAGTACCAACCCTACCCAGTACCTAACCCAGTACCAACCCTACCAGTACCTACCCTACCCAGTACCAACCCTACCCAGTACCTACCCTACCCAGTACCAACCCTACCCAGTCCAACTATAGCAGTACCAACCCTACCCAGTCCAACTACAGCAGTACCAACCCTACCCAGTACCTACCCTACCCAGTACCAACCCTACCCAGTACCCACCCAGTACCAACCCTACCCAGTACCAACCCTACCCAACCTGCAACCACTCCGCAGTACCTACCCTACCCAGTACCTACCCTACCCAGTACCAACCCTACCCAGTACCAACCCTACCCAGTACCAACCCTACCCAGTACCAACCCTACCCAGTACCTACCCTACCCAGTACCTACCCTACCCAGTACCAACCCTACCCAGTTCAACTACAGCAGTACCAACCCTACCCAGTTCAACTACAGCAGTACCAACCCTACCCAGTACCAACCCTACCCAGTCCAACTACAGCAGTACCAACCCTACCCAGTTCAACTACAGCAGTACCAACCCTACCCAGTACCTACCCTACCCAGTACCAACCCTACCCAGTACCAACCCTACCCAGTACCTACCCTACCCAGTACCAACCCTACCCAGTACCTACCCTACCCAGTACCTACCCTACCCAGTACCAACCCTACCCAGTACCTACCCTACCCAGTACCAACCCTACCCAGTCCAACTATAGCAGTACCTACCCTACCCAGTTCAACTATAGCAGTACCAACCCTACCCAGTCCAACTATAGCAGTACCTACCCTACCCAGTCCAACTATAGCAGTACCAACCCTACCCAGTCCAACTATAGCAGTACCAACCCTACCCAGTACCTACCCTACCCAGTACCAACCCTACCCAGTCCAACTATAGCAGTACCAACCCTACCCAGTACCTACCCTACCCAGTACCAACCCTACCCAGTACCTACCCTACCCAGTACCAACCCTACCCAGTACCTACCCTACCCAGTACCAACCCTACCCAGTCCAACTATAGCAGTACCAACCCTACCCAGTCCAACTACAGCAGTACCAACCCTACCCAGTACCTACCCTACCCAGTACCAACCCTACCCAGTACCTACCCTACCCAGTACCAACCCTACCCAGTACCAACCCTACCCAACCTGCAACCACCGCAGTACCAACCCTACCCAGTACCTACCCTACCCAGTACCAACCCTACCCAGTACCAACCCTACCCAGTACCTACCCTACCCAGTACCAACCCTACCCAGTACCTACCCTACCCAGTACCAACCCTACCCAGTTCAACTACAGCAGTACCAACCCTACCCAGTTCAACTACAGCAGTACCAACCCTACCCAGTACCAACCCTACCCAGTCCAACTACAGCAGTACCAACCCTACCCAGTTCAACTACAGCAGTACCAACCCTACCCAGTACCTACCCTACCCAGTACCAACCCTACCCAGTACCAACCCTACCCAGTACCTACCCTACCCAGTACCAACCCTACCCAGTACCTACCCTACCCAGTACCAACCCTACCCAGTACCTACCCTACCCAGTACCAACCCTACCCAACCTGCAACCACTCCGCAGTACCAACCCTACCCAGTACCAACCCTACCCAGTACCTACCCTACCCAGTACCTACCCTACCCAGTCCAACTACAGCAGTACCAACCCTACCCAGTACCAACCCTACCCAGTACCAACCCTACCCAGTACCTACCCTACCCAGTCCAACTATAGCAGTACCTACCCTACCCAGTCCAACTATAGCAGTACCAACCCTACCCAGTCCAACTATAGCAGTACCAACCCTACCCAGTCCAACTATAGCAGTACCTACCCTACCCAGTCCAACTATAGCAGTACCAACCCTACCCAGTCCAACTAAAGCAGCCACTCCACAGTACCAACCCTACCCAGTCCAACTAAAGCTGCCACCACAGTACCAACCCTACCCAGTCCAACTATAGCAGTACCAACCCTACCCAGTCCAACTATAGCAGTACCAACCCTACCCAGTCCAACTATAGCAGTACCAACCCTACCCAGTCCAACTATAGCAGTACCAACCCTACCCAGTCCAACTAAAGCAGCTACTCCACAGTACCAACCCTACCCAGTCCAACTAAAGCAGCCACTCCACAGTACCTACCCTACCCAGTCCAACTATAGCAGTACCAACCCTACCCAGTCCAACTAAAGCAGCCACTCCACAGTACCAACCCTACCCAGTCCAACTAAAGCAGCCACTCCACCTACCCTACCCAGTCCAACTACAGCAGTACCTACCCTACCCAGTCCAACTATAGCAGTACAAACCCAACCCAGTCCAACTACAGCAGTACCAACCCTACCCAGTCCAACTATAGCAGTACCTACCCTACCCAGTCCAACTACAGCAGTACCAACCCTACCCAGTCCAACTACAGCAGTACCAACCCTACCCAGTCCAACTATAGCAGTACCAACCCTACCCAGTCCAACTAAAGCTGCCACTCCACAGTACCAAACCTACCCAGTCCAACTATAGCAGTACCAACCCTACCCAGTCCAACTATAGCAGTACCAACCCTACCCAGTCCAACTATAGCAGTACCAACCCTACCCAGTCCCTAAAGCAGCCACTCCACAGTACCAACCCTACCCAGTCAAACTAGCCACTCCACAGTACCTACCCTATCCAGTCCAACTATAGCAGTACCAACCCTACCCAGTCCAACTAAAGCAGTACCAACCCTACCCAGTCCAACTATAGCAGTACCAACCCTACCCAGTCCAACTATAGCAGTACCAACCCTACCCAGTCCAACTAAAGCAGCCACTCCACAGTACCAACCCTACCCAGTCCAACTAAAGCAGCCACTCCAGCAGTACCTACCCTATCCAGTCCAACTATAGCAGTACCAACCCTACCCAGTCCAACTAAAGCAGCCACTCCACAGTACCAACCCTACCCAGTCCAACTAAAGCAGCCACTCCACAGTACCAACCCTACCCAGTCCAACTAAAGCAGCCACTCCACCTACCCTACCCAGTCCAACTACAGCAGTACCTACTCTACCCAGTCCAACTATAGCAGTACAAACCCAACCCAGTCCAACTACAGCAGTACCTACCCTACCCAGTCCAACTATAGCAGTACCTACCCTACCCAGTCCAACTACAGCAGTACCAACCCTACCCAGTCCAACTACAGCAGTACCAACCCTACCCAGTCCAACTATAGCAGTACCAACCCTACCCAGTCCAACTATAGCAGTACCAACGCTACCCAGTCCAACTATAGCAGTACCAACCCTACCCAGTCCAACTATAGCAGTACCTACCCTACCCAGTCAAACTATAGCAGTACCAACCCTACCCAGTCAAACTATAGCAGTACCAACCCTACCCAGTCCAACTTTGGCAGTACCAACCCTACCCAGTCCAACTATAGCAGTACCTACCCTACCCAGTCCAACTATAGCAGTACCAACCCTACCCAGTCCCAACCCTACCCAGTACCTACCCTACCCAGTACCAACCCTACCCAGTACCTACCCTACCCAGTACCAACCCTACCCAGTACCTACCCTACCCAGTACCAACCCTACCCAACCTGCAACCACTCCGCAGTACCAACCCTACCCAGTACCAACCCTACCCAGTACCTACCCTACCCAGTACCTACCCTACCCAGTACCTACCCTACCCAGTCCAACTACAGCAGTACCAACCCTACCCAGTACCAACCCTACCCAGTACCAAACCCAGTACCTACCCTACCCAGTCCAACTATAGCAGTACCAACCCTACCCAGTCCAACTATAGCAGTACCTACCCTACCCAGTCCAACTATAGCAGTACCAACCCTACCCAGTCCAACTATAGCAGTACCAACCCTACCCAGTCCAACTATAGCAGTACCTACCCTACCCAGTCCAACTATAGCAGTACCAACCCTACCCAGTCCAACTAAAGCAGCCACTCCACAGTACCAACCCTACCCAGTCCAACTAAAGCTACTCCACAGTACCAACCCTACCCAGTCCAACTATAGCAGTACCAACCCTACCCAGTCCAACTATAGCAGTACCTACCCTACCCAGTCCAACTATAGCAGTACCAACCCTACCCAGTCCAACTAAAGCAGCCACTCCACAGTACCAACCCTACCCAGTCCAACTAAAGCAGCCACTCCACAGTACCAACCCTACCCAGTCCAACTAAAGCAGCCACTCCACAGTACCTACCCTACCCAGTCCAACTATAGCAGTACCAACCCTACCCAGTCCAACTAAAGCAGCCACTCCACAGTACCAACCCTACCCAGTCCAACTAAAGCAGCCACTCCACCTACCCTACCCAGTCCAACTACAGCAGTACCTACCCTACCCAGTCCAACTATAGCAGTACAAACCCAACCCAGTCCAACTACAGCAGTACCTACCCTACCCAGTCCAACTATAGCAGTACCTACCCTACCCAGTCCAACTACAGCAGTACCAACCCTACCCAGTCCAACTACAGCAGTACCAACCCTACCCAGTCCAACTATAGCAGTACCAACCCTACCCAGTCCAACTAAAGCTGCCACTCCACAGTACCAAACCTACCCAGTCCAACTATAGCAGTACCAACCCTACCCAGTCCAACTATAGCAGTACCAACCCTACCCAGTCCAACTATAGCAGTACCAACCCTACCCAGTCCAACCAGCCACTCCACAGTACCAACCCTACCCAGTCCAACTAAAGCAGCCACTCCACAGTACCAACCCTATCCAGTCCAACTATAGCAGTACCAACCCTACCCAGTCCAACTAAAGCAGTACCAACCCTACCCAGTCCAACTATAGCAGTACCAACCCTACCCAGTCCAACTATAGCAGTACCAACCCTACCCAGTCCAACTATAGCAGTACCAACCCTACCCAGTCCAACTAAAGCAGCCACTCCACAGTACCAACCCTACCCAGTCCAACTAAAGCAGCCACTCCACAGTACCTACCCTATCCAGTCCAACTATAGCAGTACCAACCCTACCCAGTCCAACTAAAGCAGCCACTCCACAGTACCAACCCTACCCAGTCCAACTAAAGCAGCCCTCCACAGTACCAACCCTACCCAGTCCAACTAAAGCAGCCACTCCACCTACCCTACCCAGTCCAACTACAGCAGTACCTACTCTACCCAGTCCAACTATAGCAGTACAAACCAACCCAGTCCAACCAGCAGTACCTACCCTACCCAGTCCAACTATAGCAGTACCTACCCTACCCAGTCCAACTACAGCAGTACCAACCCTACCCAGTCCAACTACAGCAGTACCAACCCTACCCAGTCCAACTATAGCAGTACCAACCCTACCCAGTCCAACCCTACCAACGCTACCCAGTCCAACTATAGCAGTACCAACCCTACCCAGTCCAACTATAGCAGTACCTACCCTACCCAGTCAAACTATAGCAGTACCAACCCTACCCAGTCAAACTATAGCAGTACCAACCCTACCCAGTCCAACTTTGGCAGTACCAACCCTACCCAGTCCAACTATAGCAGTACCTACCCTACCCAGTCCAACTATAGCAGTACCAACCCTACCCAGTCCCAACCCTACCCAGTACCTACCCTACCCAGTACCAACCCTACCCAGTACCTACCCTACCCAGTACCAACCCTACCCAGTACCTACCCTACCCAGTACCAACCCTACCCAACCTGCAACCACTCCGCAGTACCAACCCTACCCAGTACCAACCCTACCCAGTACCTACCCTACCCAGTACCTACCCTACCCAGTCCAACTACAGCAGTACCAACCCTACCCAGTACCAACCCTACCCAGTACCAACCCTACCCAGTACCTACCCTACCCAGTCCAACTATAGCAGTACCAACCCTACCCAGTCCAACTATAGCAGTACCTACCCTACCCAGTCCAACTATAGCAGTACCAACCCTACCCAGTCCAACTATAGCAGTACCAACCCTACCCAGTCCAACTATAGCAGTACCTACCCTACCCAGTCCAACTATAGCAGTACCAACCCTACCCAGTCCAACTAAAGCAGCCACTCCACAGTACCAACCCTACCCAGTCCAACTAAAGCTGCCACTCCACAGTACCAACCCTACCCAGTCCAACTATAGCAGTACCAACCCTACCCAGTCCAACTATAGCAGTACCAACCCTACCCAGTCCAACTATAGCAGTACCAACCCTACCCAGTCCAACTATAGCAGTACCAACCCTACCCAGTCCAACTAAAGCAGCCACTCCACAGTACCAACCCTACCCAGTCCAACTAAAGCAGCCACTCCACAGTACCTACCCTACCCAGTCCAACTATAGCAGTACCAACCCTACCCAGTCCAACTAAAGCAGCCACTCCACAGTACCAACCCTACCCAGTCCAACTAAAGCAGCCACTCCACCTACCCTACCCAGTCCAACTACAGCAGTACCTACCCTACCCAGTCCAACTATAGCAGTACAAACCCAACCCAGTCCAACTACAGCAGTACCTACCCTACCCAGTCCAACTATAGCAGTACCTACCCTACCCAGTCCAACTACAGCAGTACCAACCCTACCCAGTCCAACTACAGCAGTACCAACCCTACCCAGTCCAACTATAGCAGTACCAACCCTACCCAGTCCAACTAAAGCTGCCACTCCACAGTACCAAACCTACCCAGTCCAACTATAGCAGTACCAACCCTACCCAGTCCAACTATAGCAGTACCAACCCTACCCAGTCCAACTATAGCAGTACCAACCCTACCCAGTAAAGCAGCCACTCCACAGTACCAACCCTACCCAGTCCAACTAAAGCAGCCACTCCACAGTATCTACCCTATCCAGTCCAACTATAGCAGTACCAACCCTACCCAGTCCAACTAAAGCAGTACCAACCCTACCCAGTCCAACTATAGCAGTACCAACCCTACCCAGTCCAACTATAGCAGTACCAACCCTACCCAGTCCAACTATAGCAGTACCAACCCTACCCAGTCCAACTAAAGCAGTACCAACAGTAAAGCAGCCACTCCACAGTACCAACCCTACCCAGTCCAACTAAAGCAGCCACTCCACAGTACCTACCCTATCCAGTCCAACTATAGCAGTACCAACCCTACCCAGTCCAACTAAAGCAGCCACTCCACAGTACCAACCCTACCCAGTCCAACTAAAGCAGCCACTCCACAGTACCAACCCTACCCAGTCCAACTAAAGCAGCCACTCCACCTACCCTACCCAGTCCAACTACAGCAGTACCTACTCTACCCAGTCCAACTATAGCAGTACAAACCCAACCCAGTCCAACTACAGCAGTACCTACCCTACCCAGTCCAACTATAGCAGTACCTACCCTACCCAGTCCAACTACAGCAGTACCAACCCTACCCAGTCCAACTACAGCAGTACCAACCCTACCCAGTCCAACTATAGCAGTACCAACCCTACCCAGTCCAACTATAGCAGTACCAACGCTACCCAGTCCAACTATAGCAGTACCAACCCTACCCAGTCCAACTATAGCAGTACCTACCCTACCCAGTCAAACTATAGCAGTACCAACCCTACCCAGTCAAACTATAGCAGTACCAACCCTACCCAGTCCAACTTTGGCAGTACCAACCCTACCCAGTCCAACTATAGCAGTACCTACCCTACCCAGTCCAACTATAGCAGTACCAACCCTACCCAGTCCAACTATAGCAGTACCTACCCTACCCAGTCCAACTATAGCAGTACCAACCCTACCCAGTCCAACTATAGCAGTACCAACCCTACCCAGTCCAACTATAGCAGTACCAACCCTACCCAGTCCAACTATAGCAGTACCAACCCTACCCAGTCCAACTATAGCAGTACCTACCCAGTCCAACTATAGCAGTACCAACCCTACCCAGTCCAACTATAGCAGTACCTACCCTACCCAGTCCAACTATAGCAGTACCAACCCTACCCAGTCCAACTATAGCAGTACCAGCCCTACCCAGTCCAACTATAGCAGTACCAACCCTACCCAGTCCAACTATAGCAGTACCAACCCTACCCAGTACCTACCCTACCCAGTACCAACCCTACCCAGTACCTACCCTACCCAGTACCAACTATAGCAGTACCAACCCTACCCAGTACCTACCCTACCCAGTACCAACCCTACCCAGTCCAACTATAGCAGTACCTACCCTACCCAGTTCAACTATAGCAGTACCAACCCTACCCAGTCCAACTATAGCAGTACCAACCCTACCCAGTACCTACCCTACCCAGTACCAACCCTACCCAGTCCAACTATAGCAGTACCTACCCTACCCAGTTCAACTATAGCAGTACCAACCCTACCCAGTCCAACTAAAGCAGTACCTACCCTACCCAGTCCAACTATAGCAGTACCAACCCTACCCAGTACCTACCCTACCCAGTACCAACCCTACCCAGTCCAACTATAGCAGTACCAACCCTACCCAGTACCTACCTACCCAGTACCAACCCTACCCAGGACCTACCCTACCCAATACCAACCCTACCCAGTACCTACCCTACCCAGTACCAACCCTACCCAGTCCAACTATAGCAGTACCAACCCTACCCAGTCCAACTAAAGCTGCCACTCCACAGTACCAAACCTACCCAGTCCAACTATAGCAGTACCAACCCTACCCAGTCCAACTATAGCAGTACCAACCCTACCCAGTCCAACTATAGCAGTACCAACCCTACCCAGTCCAACTATAGCAGTACCAACCCTACCCAGTCCAACTAAAGCAGCCACTCCACAGTACCAACCCTACCCAGTCCAACTAAAGCAGCCACTCCACAGTACCTACCCTATCCAGTCCAACTATAGCAGTACCAACCCTACCCAGTCCAACTAAAGCAGTACCAACCCTACCCAGTCCAACTATAGCAGTACCAACCCTACCCAGTCCAACTATAGCAGTACCAACCCTACCCAGTCCAACTATAGCAGTACCAACCCTACCCAGTCCAACTAAAGCAGCCACTCCACAGTACCAACCCTACCCAGTCCAACTAAAGCAGCCACTCCACAGTACCTACCCTATCCAGTCCAACTATAGCAGTACCAACCCTACCCAGTCCAACTAAAGCAGCCACTCCACAGTACCAACCCTACCCAGTCCAACTAAAGCAGCCACTCCACAGTACCAACCCTACCCAGTCCAACTAAAGCAGCCACTCCACCTACCCTACCCAGTCCAACTACAGCAGTACCTACTCTACCCAGTCCAACTATAGCAGTACAAACCCAACCCAGTCCAACTACAGCAGTACCTACCCTACCCAGTCCAACTATAGCAGTACCTACCCTACCCAGTCCAACTACAGCAGTACCAACCCTACCCAGTCCAACTACAGCAGTACCAACCCTACCCAGTCCAACTATAGCAGTACCAACGCTACCCAGTCCAACTATAGCAGTACCAACCCTACCCAGTCCAACTATAGCAGTACCTACCCTACCCAGTCCAACTATAGCAGTACCAACCCTACCCAGTCCAACTATAGCAGTACCAACCCTACCCAGTCCAACTATAGCAGTACCAACCCTACCCAGTCCAACTATAGCAGTACCAACCCTACCCAGTCCAACTATAGCAGTACCAACCCTACCCAGTCCAACTATAGCAGTACCAACCCTACCCAGTCCAACTATAGCAGTACCAACCCTACCCAGTCCAACTATAGCAGTACCTACCCAGTCCAACTATAGCAGTACCAACCCTACCCAGTCCAACTATAGCAGTACCTACCCTACCCAGTCCAACTATAGCAGTACCAACCCTACCCAGTCCAACTATAGCAGTACCAACCCTACCCAGTCCAACTATAGCAGTACCAACCCTACCCAGTCCAACTATAGCAGTACCAACCCTACCCAGTACCTACCCTACCCAGTACCAACCCTACCCAGTACCTACCCTACCCAGTACCAACTATAGCAGTACCAACCCTACCCAGTACCTACCCTACCCAGTACCAACCCTACCCAGTCCAACTATAGCAGTACCTACCCTACCCAGTTCAACTATAGCAGTACCAACCCTACCCAGTCCAACTATAGCAGTACCAACCCTACCCAGTACCTACCCTACCCAGTACCAACCCTACCCAGTCCAACTATAGCAGTACCTACCCTACCCAGTTCAACTATAGCAGTACCAACCCTACCCAGTCCAACTAAAGCAGTACCTACCCTACCCAGTCCAACTATAGCAGTACCAACCCTACCCAGTCCAACTATAGCAGTACCAACCCTACCCAGTACCTACCCTACCCAGTACCAACCCTACCCAGTCCAACTATAGCAGTACCAACCCTACCCAGTACCTACCCTACCCAGTACCAACCCTACCCAGGACCTACCCTACCCAGTACCTACCCTACCCAGTACCAACCCTACCCAGTCCAACTATAGCAGTACCAACCCTACCCAGTCCAACTACAGCAGTGCCAACCCTACCCAGTACCTACCCTACCCAGTACCAACCCTACCCAGTACCTACCCTACCCAGTACCAACCCTACCCAGTACCAACCCTACCCAACCTGCAACCACTCCGCAGTACCTACCCTACCCAGTACCTACCCTACCCAGTACCAACCCTACCCAGTACCTACCCTACCCAGTACCAACCCTACCCAGTACCAACCCTACCCAGTACCTACCCTACCCAGTACCTACCCTACCCAGTACCAACCCTACCCAGTTCAACTACAGCAGTACCAACCCTACCCAGTTCAACTACAGCAGTACCAACCCTACCCAGTACCAACCCTACCCAGTCCAACTACAGCAGTACCAACCCTACCCAGTTCAACTACAGCAGTACCAACCCTACCCAGTACCTACCCTACCCAGTACCAACCCTACCCAGTACCAACCCTACCCAGTACCTACCCTACCCAGTACCAACCCTACCCAGTACCTACCCTACCCAGTACCAACCCTACCCAACCTGCAACCACTCCGCAGTACCAACCCTACCCAGTACCAACCCTACCCAGTACCTACCCTACCCAGTACCTACCCTACCCAGTACCTACCCTACCCAGTCCAACTACAGCAGTACCAACCCTACCCAGTACCAACCCTACCCAGTACCAACCCTACCCAGTACCTACCCTACCCAGTCCAACTATAGTAGTACCAACCCTACCCAGTCCAACTATAGCAGTACCTACCCTACCCAGTCCAACTATAGCAGTACCAACCCTACCCAGTCCAACTATAGCAGTACCAACCCTACCCAGTCCAACTATAGCAGTACCTACCCTACCCAGTCCAACTATAGCAGTACCAACCCTACCCAGTCCAACTAAAGCAGCCACTCCACAGTACCAACCCTACCCAGTCCAACTAAAGCTGCCACTCCACAGTACCAACCCTACCCAGTCCAACTATAGCAGTACCAACCCTACCCAGTCCAACTATAGCAGTACCAACCCTACCCAGTCCAACTATAGCAGTACCAACCCTACCCAGTCCAACTATAGCAGTACCAACCCTACCCAGTCCAACTAAAGCAGCCACTCCACAGTACCAACCCTACCCAGTCCAACTAAAGCAGCCACTCCACAGTACCTACCCTACCCAGTCCAACTATAGCAGTACCAACCCTACCCAGTCCAACTAAAGCAGCCACTCCACAGTACCAACCCTACCCAGTCCAACTAAAGCAGCCACTCCACCTACCCTACCCAGTCCAACTACAGCAGTACCTACCCTACCCAGTCCAACTATAGCAGTACAAACCCAACCCAGTCCAACTACAGCAGTACCTACCCTACCCAGTCCAACTATAGCAGTACCTACCCTACCCAGTCCAACTACAGCAGTACCAACCCTACCCAGTCCAACTACAGCAGTACCAACCCTACCCAGTCCAACTATAGCAGTACCAACCCTACCCAGTCCAACTATAGCAGTACCAACGCTACCCAGTCCAACTATAGCAGTACCAACCCTACCCAGTCCAACTATAGCAGTACCTACCCTACCCAGTCAAACTATAGCAGTACCAACCCTACCCAGTCAAACTATAGCAGTACCAACCCTACCCAGTCCAACTTTGGCAGTACCAACCCTACCCAATCCAACTATAGCAGTACCTACCCTACCCAGTCCAACTACAGCAGCACCAACCCTACCCAGTCCAACTACAGCAGTACCAACCCTACCCAGTCCAACTATAGCAGTACCAACCCTACCCAGTCCAACTATAGCAATACCAACCTTACCCAGTCCAACTAAAGCAGCCACCACACAGTACCTACCCTACCCAGTCCAACTATAGCAGTACCTACCCTACCCAGTCCAACTATAGCAGTACCAACCCTACCCAGTCCAACTATAGCAGTACCAACGCTACCCAGTCCAACTATAGCAGTACCAACCCTACCCAGTCCAACTATAGCAGTACCTACCCTACCCAGTCAAACTATAGCAGTACCAACCCTACCCAGTCAAACTATAGCAGTACCAACCCTACCCAGTCCAACTTTGGCAGTACCAACCCTACCCAATCCAACTATAGCAGTACCTACCCTACCCAGTCCAACTACAGCAGCACCAACCCTACCCAGTCCAACTACAGCAGTACCAACCCTACCCAGTCCAACTATAGCAGTACCAACCCTACCCAGTCCAACTATAGCAGTACCAACGCTACCCAGTCCAACTATAGCAGTACCAACCCTACCCAGTCCAACTATAGCAGTACCTACCCTACCCAGTCAAACTATAGCAGTACCAACCCTACCCAGTCAAACTATAGCAGTACCAACCCTACCCAGTCCAACTTTGGCAGTACCAACCCTACCCAATCCAACTATAGCAGTACCTACCCTACCCAGTCCAACTACAGCAGCACCAACCCTACCCAGTCCAACTACAGCAGTACCAACCCTACCCAGTCCAACTATAGCAGTACCAACCCTACCCAGTCCAACTATAGCAATACCAACCTTACCCAGTCCAACTAAAGCAGCCACCACACAGTACCTACCCTACCCAGTCCAACTATAGCAGTACCTACCCTACCCAGTCCAACTATAGCAGTACCAACCCTACCCAGTCAAACTATAGCAGTACCAACCCTACCCAGTCAAACTATAGCAGTACCAACCCTACCCAGTCCAACTATAGCAGTACCTACCCTACCCAGTCAAACTATAGCAGTACCAACCCTACCCAGTCAAACTATAGCAGTACCAACCCTACCCAGTCCAACTTTGGCAGTACCAACCCTACCCAATCCAACTATAGCAGTACCAACCCTACCCAGTCCAACTATAGCAGTACCAACCCTACCCAGTCCAACTATAGCAGTACCAACCCTACCAGTCCAACTATAGCAGTACCAACCCTACCCAGTCCAACTATAGCAGTACCAACCCTACCCAGTCCAACTATAGCAGTACCTACCCAGTCCAACTATAGCAGTACCAACCCTACCCAGTCCAACTATAGCAGTACCTACCCTACCCAGTCCAACTATAGCAGTACCAACCCTACCCAGTCCAACTATAGCAGTACCAACCCTACCCAGTCCAACTATAGCAGTACCAACCCTACCCAGTCCAACTATAGCAGTACCAACCCTACCCAGTACCTACCCTACCCAGTACCAACCCTACCCAGTACCTACCCTACCCAGTACCAACTATAGCAGTACCAACCCTACCCAGTACCTACCCTACCCAGTACCAACCCTACCCAGTCCAACTATAGCAGTACCTACCCTACCCAGTTCAACTATAGCAGTACCAACCCTACCCAGTCCAACTATAGCAGTACCAACCCTACCCAGTACCTACCCTACCCAGTACCAACCCTACCCAGTCCAACTATAGCAGTACCTACCCTACCCAGTTCAACTATAGCAGTACCAACCCTACCCAGTCCAACTAAAGCAGTACCTACCCTACCCAGTCCAACTATAGCAGTACCAACCCTACCCAGTCCAACTATAGCAGTACCAACCCTACCCAGTACCTACCCTACCCAGTACCAACCCTACCCAGTCCAACTATAGCAGTACCAACCCTACCCAGTACCTACCCTACCCAGTACCAACCCTACCCAGGACCTACCCTACCCAGTACCTACCCTACCCAGTACCAACCCTACCCAGTCCAACTATAGCAGTACCAACCCTACCCAGTCCAACTACAGCAGTGCCAACCCTACCCAGTACCTACCCTACCCAGTACCAACCCTACCCAGTACCTACCCTACCCAGTACCAACCCTACCCAGTACCAACCCTACCCAACCTGCAACCACTCCCAGTACCTACCCTACCCAGTACCTACCCTACCCAGTACCAACCCTACCCAGTACCAACCCTACCCAGTACCAACCCTACCCAGTACCAACCCTACCCAGTACCTACCCTACCCAGTACCTACCCTACCCAGTACCAACCCTACCCAGTTCAACTACAGCAGTACCAACCCTACCCAGTTCAACTACAGCAGTACCAACCCTACCCAGTACCAACCCTACCCAGTCCAACTACAGCAGTACCAACCCTACCCAGTTCAACTACAGCAGTACCAACCCTACCCAGTACCTACCCTACCCAGTACCAACCCTACCCAGTACCTACCCTACCCAGTACCAACCCTACCCAACCTGCAACCACTCCGCAGTACCAACCCTACCCAGTACCAACCCTACCCAGTACCTACCCTACCCAGTACCTACCCTACCCAGTACCTACCCTACCCAGTCCAACTACAGCAGTACCAACCCTACCAGTACCAACCCTACCCAGTACCAACCCTACCCAGTACCTACCCTACCCAGTCCAACTATAGTAGTACCAACCCTACCCAGTCCAACTATAGCAGTACCTACCCTACCCAGTCCAACTATAGCAGTACCAACCCTACCCAGTCCAACTATAGCAGTACCAACCCTACCCAGTCCAACTATAGCAGTACCTACCCTACCCAGTCCAACTATAGCAGTACCAACCCTACCCAGTCCAACTAAAGCAGCCACTCCACAGTACCAACCCTACCCAGTCCAACTAAAGCTGCCACTCCACAGTACCAACCCTACCCAGTCCAACTATAGCAGTACCAACCCTACCCAGTCCAACTATAGCAGTACCAACCCTACCCAGTCCAACTATAGCAGTACCAACCCTACCCAGTCCAACTATAGCAGTACCAACCCTACCCAGTCCAACTAAAGCAGCCACTCCACAGTACCAACCCTACCCAGTCCAACTAAAGCAGCCACTCCACAGTACCTACCCTACCCAGTCCAACTATAGCAGTACCAACCCTACCCAGTCCAACTAAAGCAGCCACTCCACAGTACCAACCCTACCCAGTCCAACTAAAGCAGCCACTCCACCTACCCTACCCAGTCCAACTACAGCAGTACCTACCCTACCCAGTCCAACTATAGCAGTACAAACCCAACCCAGTCCAACTACAGCAGTACCTACCCTACCCAGTCCAACTATAGCAGTACCTACCCTACCCAGTCCAACTACAGCAGTACCAACCCTACCCAGTCCAACTACAGCAGTACCAACCCTACCCAGTCCAACTATAGCAGTACCAACCCTACCCAGTCCAACTATAGCAGTACCAACGCTACCCAGTCCAACTATAGCAGTACCAACCCTACCCAGTCCAACTATAGCAGTACCTACCCTACCCAGTCAAACTATAGCAGTACCAACCCTACCCAGTCAAACTATAGCAGTACCAACCCTACCCAGTCCAACTTTGGCAGTACCAACCCTACCCAATCCAACTATAGCAGTACCTACCCTACCCAGTCCAACTACAGCAGCACCAACCCTACCCAGTCCAACTACAGCAGTACCAACCCTACCCAGTCCAACTATAGCAGTACCAACCCTACCCAGTCCAACTATAGCAATACCAACCTTACCCAGTCCAACTAAAGCAGCCACCACACAGTACCTACCCTACCCAGTCCAACTATAGCAGTACCTACCCTACCCAGTCCAACTATAGCAGTACCAACCCTACCCAGTCAAACTATAGCAGTACCAACCCTACCCAGTCAAACTATAGCAGTACCAACCCTACCCAGTCCAACTATAGCAGTACCTACCCTACCCAGTCAAACTATAGCAGTACCAACCCTACCCAGTCAAACTATAGCAGTACCAACCCTACCCAGTCCAACTTTGGCAGTACCAACCCTACCCAATCCAACTATAGCAGTACCAACCCTACCCAGTCCAACTATAGCAGTACCAACCCTACCCAGTCCAACTATAGCAGTACCAACCCTACCCAGTCCAACTATAGCAGTACCAACCCTACCCAGTCCAACTATAGCAGTACCAACCCTACCCAGTCCAACTATAGCAGTACCAACCCTACCCAGTCCAACTATAGCAGTACCTACCCTACCCAGTCCAACTAAAGCAGCCACTCCACAGTACCAACCCTACCCAGTCCAACTAAAGCAGTACCAACCCTACCCAGTCCAACTATAGCAGTACCTACCCTACTTTTGTGGAGCGATGGGTAACGCTGCTTCGATGGTGGCTGTTGTCGATGTGTTCCTGGTTTGAGCCCAGGTAGGGGCGAGGAGAGGGACGGAAGCTATACTGTTACACTGGCAATACTAAAGTGCCTATAAGAACATCCAATAGTCAAAGGTATATGAAATACAAATGGTATAGAGAGAAATAGTCCTATAATTCCTATAATAACTACAACCTAAAACTTCTTACCTGGGAATATTGAAGACTCATGTTGAAAGGAACCACCAGCTTTCATATGTTCTCATGTTCTGAGCAAGGAACTGAAACGGTAGCTTTCTTACATGGCACTTTTACTTCTCCAACACTGTTTTTATATTATTTAAACCAAATTGAACAGGTTTCATTATTTATTTGAGACTAAATTGATTTTATTGATGTATTATATTAAGTTAAAATAAGTGTTCATTCAGTATTGTTGTAATTGTCATTATTACAAAAATAATAATAAATGTAAAAAAAAAATATAAAAAAATCGTCCGATTAATCGTGATCGGCTTTTTTTGGTCCTCCAATAATCGGTATCGGCGTTGAAAAATCATAATCTGTCGACCTCTACACGTGATGCCGATGACGATCCCCTCAGTCTCCTGTGCTAGCTCTGTCAGTTCCAACACAACCCTTCCAACCCTATACAGACCCAGATCCATCCAATCCCAGCCCCACAGCCATCAGGGACAGCTCTTTGTCATGTTCCAACTCCAACCCTATGGCTGTTAGGGAGAATAGTACCACTGCCCAGTCGGAGTCTAGATCACAAATGACACCCGATTCACTATGTAGTACTCCACTGTTACAGGCCCCTCCCTCCACCCCACCGTTACAGGCCCCTCCCTCCACCCCACCGTTACAGACCCCTCCCTCCACCCCACCGTTACAGGCCCCTCCCTCCACCCCACCGTTACAGGCCCCTCCCTCCACCCCACCGTTACAGGCCCCTACCTCCACCCCACCGCTACAGGCCCCTACCGCCACCCCACCGCTACAGGCCCCTCCCTCCACCCCACCGCTACAGGCCCCTCCCTCCACCCCACCGCTACAGGCCCCTACCTCCACCCCACCGCTACAGGCCCCTACCGCCACCCCACCGCTACAGGCCCCTCCCTCCACCCCACCAGGCCCCTCCCTACAGGCCCCTCCCTCCACCCCACCGTTACAGGCCCCTCCCTCCACCCCACCGTTACAGGCCCCTACCTCCACCCCACCGCTACAGGCCCCTCCCTCCACCCCACCGCTACAGGCCCCTCCCTCCACCGCTACAGGCCCCTCCCTCCACCCCACCGCTACAGGCCCCTCCCTCCACCCCACCGTTACAGGCCCCTCCCTCCACCGCTACAGGCCCCTCCCTCCACCCCACCGCTACAGGCCCCTCCCTCCACTGCTACAGGCCCCTCCCTCCAACGCTACAGGCCCCTCCCCTCCACCCCACCGTTACAGGCCCCCCCTCCACCGTTACAGGCCCCTCCCTCCAGGCCCCTCCCCCACCGCTACAGGCCCCTCCCTCCACCGCTACAGGCCCCTCCCTCCACCCCACCGCTACAGGCCCCTCCCTCCACCCCACCGCTACAGGCCCCTCCCTCCACCCCACCGTTACATGCCCCTCCCTCCATCCCACCGCTACAGGCCCCTCCCTCCACCCCACCGCTACAGGCCCCTCCCTCCACCCCACCGTTACAGGCCCCTCCCTCCACCCCACCGCTACAGGCCCCTCCCTCCACCCCACTGCTACAGGCCCCTCCACTGCTACAGGCCCCTCCCTCTACCCCACCGCTACAGGCCCCTCCTCCACCCCACCGCTACAGGCCCCTCCCTCCACCCCACCGCTACAGGCCCCTCCCTCCACCGCTACAGGCCCCCCTCCCCCACCGCTACAGGCCCCTCCCTCCACCCCACCGCTACAGGCCCCTCCCTCCAGGCCCCTCCCCCACTGCTACAGGCCCCTCCACCCCACTGCTACAGGCCCCTCCACCCACTGCTACAGGCCCCTCCACTGCCAGGCCCCTCCACTCCACTGCTACAGGCCCCTCCACTCCACTGCTACAGGCCCTCCACTCCACTGCTACAGGCCACTCCACTCCACTGCTACAGGCCACTCCACTCCACTGCTACAGGCCACTCCACTCCACTGCTACAGGCCACTCCACTCCACTGCTACAGGCTACCCCACTGCTACAGGCCACTCCACTCCACTGCTACAGGCCCCTCCACTCCACTGCTACAGGCCCCTCCACTCCACTGCTACAGGCCCCTCCACTCCACTGCTACAGGCCCCTCCACTCCACTGCTACAGGCCCCTCCCTCCACTGCTACAGGCCACTCCACTCCACTGCTACAGGCCCCTCCACTCCACTGCTACAGGCCCCTCCACTCCACTGCTACAGGCCCCTCCTCCCACAGGCCCCTCCCTCCCTGCCAGGCCCCTCCCCCACCCCCCGCTACAGGCCCCTCCCTCCACCCCACCGTTACAGGCCCCTCCCTCCACCCCACCGCTACAGGCCCCTCCCTCCACCCCACCGTTACAGGCCCCTCCCTCCACCCCACCGTTACAGGCCCCTCCCTCCACCCCACCGTTACAGGCCCCTCCCTCCACCCCACCGCTACAGGCCCCTCCCTCCACCCCACCGCTACAGGCCCCTCCTCCACCCCACCGCTACAGGCCCCTCCCTCCACCCCACCGCTACAGGCCCCTCCCTCCACCCCACCGCTACAGGCCCCTCCCTCCACCCCACCGCTACAGGCCCCCCTCCCTCCACCGCTACAGGCCCCTCCTCCACCGCTACAGGCCCCTACCTCCACCCCACCGCTACAGGCCCCTCCCTCCACCCCACCGCTACAGGCCCCTCCCTCCACCGCTACAGGCCCCTCCCTCCACCCCACAGGCCCCTACCTCCACCCCACCGCTACAGGCCCCTCCCTCCACCCCACCGCACAGGCCCACTCCCTCCACAGGGAAACACGGGCCCCTCCCTCCACTGTCACAGACAGGCCCCTCCCTCCACCGTTACAGTCACAGCCACTGTCACAGAGGAGGGAAACACGGGCCCGCTCCCTCCACTGTCACAGACAGGGAAACACGGGCCCGCTCCTTCCACTGTCACAGACAGGGAAACACGGGCCCGCTCCTCCACTGTCACAGACAGGGAAACACGGGCCCGCTCCCTCCACTGTCACAGACAGGGAAACACGGGCCCGCTCCCTCCACTGTCACAGACAGGGAAACACGGGCCCGCTCCCTCCACTGTCACAGACAGGGAAACACGGGCCCGCTCCCTCCACTGTCACAGGGAAACACGGGCCCGCTCCTCCACTGTCACAGACAGGGAAACACGGGCCCGCTCCCTCCACTGTCACAGAGGAGGGAAACACGGGCCCGCTCACTCCACTGTCACAGACAGGGAAACACGGGCCCGCTCACTCCACTGTCACAGACAGGGAAACACGGGCCCGCTCCCTCCACTGTCACAGACAGGGAAACACGGGCCCGCTCCCTCCACTGTCACAGACAGGGAAACACGGGCCCGCTCCCTCCACTGTCACAGACAGGGAAACACGGGCCCGCTCCTCCACTGTCACAGAGGAGGGAAACACGGGCCCGCTCCTTCCACTGTCACAGACAGGGAAACACGGGCCCGCTCCCTCCACTGTCACAGGGAAACACGGGCCCGCTCCTTCCACTGTCACAGGGAAACACGGGCCCGCTCCCTCCACTGTCACAGACAGGGAAACACGGGCCCGCTCCCTCCACTGTCACAGACAGGGAAACACGGGCCCGCTCCCTCCACTGTCACAGACAGGGAAACATGGGCCCGCTCCCTCCACTGTCACAGACAGGGAAACACGGGCCCGCTCCCTCCACTGTCACAGACAGGGAAACACGGGCCCGCTCCCTCCACTGTCACAGACAGGGAAACACGGGCCCGCTCCTTCCACTGTCACAGACAGGGAAACACGGGCCCGCTCCTTCCACTGTCACAGAGGGGGGAAACACGGGACCGCTCCCTCCACTGTCACAGGGAAACACGGGCCCGCTCCTTCCACTGTCACAGACAGGGAAACACGGGCCCGCTCCTTCCACTGTCACAGACAGGGAAACACGGGCCCGCTCCTTCCACTGTCACAGACAGGGAAACACGGGCCCGCTCCCTCCAATGTCACAGAGGAGGGAAACACGGGCACGCTCCCTCCACTGTCACAGGGAAACACGGGCCCGCTCCCTCCACTGTCACAGGGAAACACGGGCCCGCTCCCTCCACTGTCACAGGGAAACACGGGCCCGCTCCCTCCACTGTCACAGACAGGGAAACACGGGCCCGCTCCCTCCACTGTCACAGACAGGGAAACACGGGCCCGCTCCCTCCACTGTCACAGACAGGGAAACACGGGCCCGCTCCCTCCACTGTCACAGAGGAGGGAAACACGGGCCCGCTCCCTCCACTGTCACAGACAGGGAAACACGGGCCCGCTCCTTCCACTGTCACAGACAGGGAAACACGGGCCCGCTCCTTCCACTGTCACAGAGGAGGGAAACACGGGCCCGCTCCCTCCACTGTCACAGGGAAACACGGGCCCGCTCCCTCCACTGTCACAGACAGGGAAACACGGGCCCGCTCCCTCCACTGTCACAGAGGAGGGAAACACGGGCCCGCTCACTCCACTGTCACAGACAGGGAAACACGGGCCCGCTCCTCCACTGTCACAGACAGGGAAACACGGGCCCGCTCCCTCCACTGTCACAGACAGGGAAACACGGGCCCGCTCCCTCCACTGTCACAGACAGGGAAACACGGGCCCGCTCCCTCCACTGTCACAGACAGGGAAACACGGGCCCGCTCCCTCCACTGTCACAGACAGGGAAACACGGGCCCGCTCACTCCACTGTCACAGGGAAACACGGGCCCGCTCCCTCCACTGTCACAGGGAAACACGGGCCCGCTCCCTCCACTGTCACAGACAGGGAAACACGGGCCCGCTCCCTCCACTGTCACAGACAGGGAAACACGGGCCCGCTCCTCCACTGTCACAGACAGGGAAACACGGGCCCGCTCCTCCACTGTCACAGACAGGGAAACACGGGCCCGCTCACTCCACTGTCACAGACAGGGAAACACGGGCCCGCTCCTTCCACTGTCACAGACAGGGAAACACGGGCCCGCTCCTTCCACTGTCACAGAGGGGGGAAACACGGGACCGCTCCCTCCACTGTCACAGGGAAACACGGGCCCGCTCCCTCCACTGTCACAGACAGGGAAACACGGGCCCGCTCCCTCCACTGTCACAGACAGGGAAACACGGGCCCGCTCACTCCACTGTCACAGGGAAACACGGGCCCGCTCCCTCCACTGTCACAGACAGGGAAACACGGGCCCGCTCCCTCCACTGTCACAGACAGGGAAACACGGGCCCGCTCCCTCCACTGTCACAGACAGGGAAACACGGGCCCGCTCCCTCCACTGTCACAGACAGGGAGACACGGGCCCGCTCCCTCCACTGTCACAGACAGGGAACACGGGCCCGCTCCCTCCACTGTCACAGACAGGGAAACACGGGCCCGCTCCCTCCACTGTCACAGACAGGGAAACACGGGCCCGCTCCCTCCACTGTCACAGACAGGGAAACACGGGCCCGCTCCCTCCACTGTCACAGACAGGGAAACACGGGCCCGCTCCCTCCACTGTCACAGACGAGGCCCTGCCAAAACATTTGATTTGTATTGAATACAACAGATACAACAGCATGAATATAAACAGAACCTGAGAGAGACGGAGCATGACTGTGCTGCTGGGAAGGTCCAGTCTACCAACCTGACTAACACAATGGAGGTCCAGTCTACCAGCCTGACTAACACAATGGAGGTCCAGTCTACCAACCTGACTAACACAATGGAGGTCCAGTCTACCAACCTGACTAACACAATGGAGGTCCAGTCTACCAACCTGACTAACACCAATGGAGGTCAGCCCTCTCCCCCACTGTCACAGACAGGGAAACACGGGCCAGTCTACCACTGTCACAGACAGGGAAACAGGGCCAGTCCCCAACACTGTCTAACACAGGGGGGGGGAAACATTCTGTAACTAATACAATATTATGGTAGGGAAACAGGGGGCTATAGTTCCCTCAACTATTATAATATTATGGTAGAGAAACACGGGGGCTATAGTTCCACTGTCACAGACATGGGGAAACAGGGGGGGGGCTATAGTTCCTCTCCACTATCACAGATTATGGGAAACACGGGGGGCTATAGTTCCTCTGTCACAACTATTACGGGCCCGCTAATATTATGTCACAGACAGGGGGGCTATAGCCCCTCCTCCACTATTATAATATTATGGTAGGAAACAGGGGGGGCTATAGTTCCTCCACTGTCACAGACTATTATAATATTATAACATCCTACTGTCACAGAAACGGGGGGGGCTATAGTTCCTCTGTCACAACTATTATATTTAATATTATGGTAGAGAAACAGGGGGGGCTATAGTTCCTCTGTCACAAGATTATGGTAGCCAAAACATTTGCTATAGTTCCTATTGTGTCAACTATTATACAACAGCATGATAAACAGAACCTGGGGGGGGCTATAGTTCCTCTGTGGAACTATTATAATATTATGGTAGAGAAACAATGGAGGCTCCAGTTCCTCCAGCCTATTATAATATTATGGGAGGTCTATAGTTCCTCTGTGACAACTACAATAAGGTATTATACCAACCTGACTAACACAATGGAGGTCCAGTCTACCAAACAACACAATGGAGTTCCAGTCTACCAACCTACTATAATATTATGGAGGTCCAGGCTACCAACTCTGTGACTAACACAATGGAGGTCCAGTCTATAATATTATGGTAGAGAAACAGGGGGGGGGTACAGTTTCTGTCAACTATTATAATATTATGGTAGAGAAACAGGGGGGCTATAGTTCCTCTGTGTCAACTATTATAATATTATGGTAGAGAAACAGGGGGGTATAGTTCCTCTGTGACAACTATTATAATATTATGGTAGAGAAACAGGGGGGGGGGCTATAGTTCCTCTGTGACAACTATTATAATATTATGGTAGAGAAACAGGGGGGGGGGGCTATAGTTCCTCTGTGACAACTATTATAATATTATGGTAGAGAAACAGGGGGGGGGGGGGGGCTATAGTTCCTCTGTGACAACTATTATAATATTATGGTAGAGAAACAGGGGGGGGCTATAGTTCCTCTGACAACTATTATAATATTATGGTAGAGAAACAGGGGGGGGGGGGCTATAGTTCCTCTGTGACAACTATTATAATATTATGGTAGAGAAACAGGGGGGGGGCTATAGTTCCTCTGTGACAACTATTATAATATTATGGTAGAGAAACAGGGGGGGCTATAGTTCCTCTGTGTCAACTATTATAATATTATGGTAGAGAAACAGGGGGGGGGCTATAGTTCCTCTGTGTCAACTATTATAATATTATGGTAGAGAAACAGGGGGGGCTATAGTTCCTCTGTGACAACTATTATAATATTATGGTAGAGAAACAGGGGGGGGGGCTATAGTTCCTCTGTGTCAACTATTATAATATTATGGTAGAGAAACAGGGGGGGCTATAGTTCCTCTGTCAACTATTATAATATTATGGTAGAGAAACAGGGGGGCTATAGTTCCTCTGTGTCAACTATTATAATATTATGGTAGAGAAACAGGGGGGGGGGGCTATAGTTCCTCTGTGACAACTATTATAATATTATGGTAGAGAAACAGGGGGGCTATAGTTCCTCTGTGACAACTATTATAATATTATGGTAGAGAAACATGGGGGGGGCTATAGTTCCTCTGTGTCAACTATTATAATATTATGGTAGAGGGGGGGCTATAGTTCCTCTGTGTCAACTATTATAATATTATGGTAGAGAAACAGGGGGGCTATAGTTCCTCTGTGACAACTATTATAATATTATGGTAGAGAAACAGGGGGGGCTATAGTTCCTCTGTGTCAACTATTATAATATTATGGTAGAGAAACAGGGGGCTATAGTTCCTCTGTGACAACTATTATAATATTATGGTAGAGAAACAGGGGGGGGCTATAGTTCCTCTGTGTCAACTATTATAATATTATGGTAGAGAAACAGGGGGGGGCTATAGTTCCTCTGTGTCAACTATTATAATATTATGGTAGAGAAACACAGGGGGGGGGCTATAGTTCCTCTGACAACTATTATAATATTATGGTAGAGAAACGGGGGGGGGGGCTATAGTTCCTCTGACAACTATTATAATATTATGGTAGAGAAACAGGGGGGGGCTATAGTTCCTCTGTGACAACTATTATAATATTATGGTAGAGAAACAGGGGGGGGGCTATAGTTCCTCTGTGACAACTATTATAATATTATGGTAGAGAAACAGGGGGGCTATAGTTCCTCTGTGTCAACTATTATAATATTATGGTAGAGAAACAGGGGGGGGCTATAGTTCCTCTGTGTCAACTATTATAATATTATGGTAGAGAAACAGGGGGGGGGCTATAGTTCCTCTGTGTCAACAACTATAGTTCCTCTGTGACAACTATTAATATTATGGTAGAGAAACAGGGGGGGGCTATAGTTCCTCTGTGTCAACTATTATAATATTATGGTAGAGAAACAGGGGGGCTATAGTTCCTCTGTGACAACTATTATAATATTATGGTAGAGAAACAGGCCCTCATCCTCTATCCATCCATGGGCCTGCGGTGGTGGGATGGTCTACTCTTTCTCTGTACACATAAACCGACTGGAGCCAACGATTCAAGCAACTCACTGCTACTCCTTCTTGGTCCAACGATAGAGAAGAAGGGCCTCCCCCCGTTCCTCTGATTAAAGGAATCGGTTGTTCTGCGACATAGGGAGGGAGGGAGGGAGGGAGGGAGGAGAGGGAGGGAGAGATGATAATTCTCACAAGACAACTTTGGCTATCAGCCTGTGTTGAATTAGCTAATCTGTGTAGAATGCGTCAATGTGACTGTCTGGGGCCTAAGTCCTAAATGCCATCCTAGTCCCCTATGTAGAGCACCCAATGGGTTCTGGTTAAGTAGTGCACTATATACGGAACAGAGTTCCATTTGGGACACAGGCTGGGAAGACCTCTCTCTGCTCCATGAAAACATCTCATAAATACAAACCAGGCTCCAGCACACTGTAGTCTGCAGAGAGAACTATACAGTACATGTGGATAATGGGCCAATTCAATCTAGCTTTGTCCCCGATCTCTTTGTCCTGTTTTACCAACTACTATGGTCTTTTGTCACACCAAAAGACATGCTAAGTTGAATGGAATGAACTTTACAATAAAATAAAAAAATGTTGGTCAGCAAAGACAGGACAAAATAAAAACACTTTGGGTCATTTTGGGAGGAAGATTCTTTCTCCCATCTAAAACGCATGTACTAACATTCAGCAACTATCGCTGTGATATAGTGAATGAAAAGGAAACAGACTGTATTCTAGGAGCAGATACATGACTGGGCTCCCTTGGCTGACTGGGCTCCCTTGGCTGACTGGGCTCCCTTGGCTGGCTGGGCTCCCTTGGCTGGCTGGGCTCCCTTGGCTGGCTGGGCTCCCTTGGCTGGCTGGGCTCCCTTGGCTGGCTGGGCTCCCTTGGCTGGCTGGGCTCCCTTGGCTGACTGGGCTCCCTTGGCTGGCTGGGCTCCCTTGGCTGGCTGGGCTCCCTTGGCTGACTGGGCTCCCTTGGCTGACTGGGCTCCCTTGGCTGACTGGGCTCCCTTGGCTGACTGGGCTCCCTTGACTGACTGGGCTCCCTTGGCTGGCTGGGCTCCCTTGGCTGACTGGGCTCCCTTGGCTGACTGGGCTCCCTTGACTGACTGGGCTCCCTTGACTACAATGAGGGTTGTCTGATGTTAATTATTGAAATAACGGTGAATCCACTGCAATGTGTGTGTGTGTTTATGTGTGTGTATGTGTATGTGTATGTGTATGTGTGTGTGTGTGTGTGTGTGTGTGTGTGTATGTGGATAGACGGAAGCATTTTGCCTTACCCAAGATAGTAAACCAGCGGCGCATACCACTCCAGCTTAGGCCTACTGAATGCATCGCTGCAGTACCTACAGTACCAGACGTCCCTCCACAGGGGAACGGACGGTCCCCAAACATCGCTGCAGTACCTACAGTACCAGACGTCCCTCCACAGGGGAACGGACGGTCCCCAAACATCGCTGCAGTACCTACAGTACCAGACGTCCCTCCACAGGGGAACGGACGGTCCCCAAACATCGCTGCAGTACCTACAGTACCAGACGTCCCTCCACAGGGGAACGGACGGTCCCCAAACATCGCTGCAGTACCTACAGTACCAGACGTCCCTCCACAGGGGAACGGACGGTCCCCAAACATCGCTGCAGTACCAGACGTCCCTCCACAGGGGAACGGACGGTCCCCAAACATCGCTGCAGTACCAGACGTCCCTCCACAGGGGAACGGACGGTCCCCAAACATCGCTGCAGTACCTACAGTACCAGACGTCCCTCCACAGGGGAACGGACGGTCCCCAAACATCGCTGCAGTACCTACAGTACCAGACGTCCCTCCACAGGGGAACGGACGGTCCCCAAACATCGCTGCAGTACCTACAGTACCAGACGTCCCTCCACAGGGGAACGGACGGTCCCCAAACATCGCTGCAGTACCTACAGTACCAGACGTCCCTCCACAGGGGAACGGACGGTCCCCAAACATCGCTGCAGTACCAGACGTCCCTCCACAGGGGAACGGACGGTCTCCAAACATCGCTGCAGTACCTACAGTACCAGACGTCCCTCCACAGGGGAACGGACGGTCCCCAAACATCGCTGCAGTACCTACAGTACCAGACGTCCCTCCACAGGGGAACGGACGGTCCCCAAACATCGCTGCAGTACCTACAGTACCAGACGTCCCTCCACAGAGGAACGGACGGTCCCCAAACATCGCTGCAGTACCAGACGTCCCTCCACAGGGGAACGGACGGTCCCCAAACATCTGCTACATTAGGGTTTTCTTACAACATTTACATTTGTTTTTTTAAACAAAGACTTACATTGCAACTTACACCAAGGGTACAAAACACTATTTCTATGACATAGACTGACCAGGTTAATCCAGGTGAAATGATCCCTTATTGATGTCAATCAGTGTAGATGAAGGGGAGGAGACGAGTTAAAGAAGGATTTTTAAGCCTTGAGACAATTGAGACATGGATTGTGTTTGTGTGCCATTCAGAGGGTGAATGGGCAAGACAAACTATTGAAGTGTCTTTGAACGGGGGGGGGGGGGGGGGGTATGGTAGTATGTGCCAGGCGCACCAGTTTGTGTCAAGAACTGCAACGCTGCTGGGTTTTTCACGCTCAACAGTTTCCTGTGTGTAACAAGAAGGTTCCACCACCCAAAGGACATCCAGCCAACTTGACACAACTGTGAGAAACATTGGAGTCAACATGTGCCAGCATCCCTGTGGAACGCTTTCAACACCTTGTAGAGTCCATGACCCCGACGAAATGAGGCTGTTCTGAAGACAAAGGGGGTTTGCAACTCCATATTAGAAAGGTGTTCCTAATGTTTTGTCCACTCAGTGTATGTAGGACCCCACACTCAGTGTGTGTAGGACCCCCATAGCCAGTGAGTGTAGGACCCCCATAGCCAGTGAGTGTAGGACCCCATAGCCAGTGAGTGTAGGACCCCATAGCCAGTGAGTGTAGGACCCCATAGCCAGTGAGTGTAGGACCCCATAGCCAGTGAGTGTAGGACCCCATAGCCAGTGAGTGTAGGACCCCATAGCCAGTGAGTGTAGGACCCCATAGCCAGTGAGTGTAGGACCCCATAACCAGTGAGTGTAGGACCCCATAGCCAGTGAGTGTAGGACCCCATAGCCAGTGAGTGTAGGACCCCATAGCCAGTGAGTGTAGGACCCCATAGCCAGTGAGTGTAGGACCCCATAGCCAGTGAGTGTAGGACCCCATAGCCAGTGAGTGTAGGACCCCATAGCCAGTGAGTGTAGGACCCCATAGCCAGTGAGTGTAGGACCCCATAGCCAGTGAGTGTAGGACCCCATAGCCAGTGAGTGTAGGACCCCATAGCCAGTGAGTGTTGGCCTTTTTTTCCATTTTTGACATTTCAAAACGCTAAAAAGATTTTTGCTTTATAATGATTTTTATTAAAGAGTCCATTTGTATATAAAAAAAAAAATATATATATATATATATATATATATATAACTAGAAATCAGCCTAATGGACTGTTGTCTGGCTGGTGTAAAGAACAAACAGAACCACAGCAACATGTGCATCCCATATGGCACCCTAAGCCATTCTGGTGCACTGCCAGGCCCCATGGAGCTCAGGTCAATAGTAGTGCACTATATAGGGAATAGGGGGCCATTTTGGGTTAAAAGTAGTGCACTATATAGGGAATAGGGGGCCATTCGAGACGTACACAACGTTGCAGCTGGACAGAACAAACAGAACACTCATCGACAACACTAAAACCATTTACTTGGCTCCACTTTGCAAATGAAATGAACAAGCAGTTATGTGAACGTGGGATAAAATATTATTCAAAATCAGACAGACAAACTACTTTAAAAATACCTAAAATATGCACATTTCAAGCAATCGTCTGTGTTTGGGGAGTACAAGCTTTTACACAAGAAAATAACAAAACCTCAGTTTGTTTAGGAGACAAGTCCTCAACTGTTTTGAAAAGAGAATGGATCAGATGAATGTTGCAGACAACATTCATCTTCGTGTGGTTCAAATGAAAGCTCCTGCTTTACCTCCAGTAGCCTACGTATGAGACGGTAGCTGGAGATGAGGTATGTGTCCACAATAGCACCCTATTCCTTACATAGTGCACTCCTTTTGACCAGAGCCCTATGGGCCCTAAAACAAGGAATAGGGTGTCATTTGGGACACAAGCATGGTAAATGCCAAGAGAAGAGGCCATTCCAATATGGCCTGGGCCTCATGGCTACAAGCCAGAGAGGAGCATAATCAGTAGCAACATGGAGGGAGAGAGAGAAAGAAATAAAGAGAGAAAGAGAAAGAAAGAAAGAGAAGAGAGAAAGAAAGAAAGAGAAGAGAGAAAGAAAGAGAGAAAGAGAGAGAGAAAGAAAGAGAAGAGAAAGAGAGAAAGAAAGAGAGAAAGAAAGAGAAGAGAAAGAGAGAAAGAAAGAGAAAGAGAGAAAGAAAGAGAAAGAGAGAAAGAAAGAAAGAGAAAGAGAGAAAGAGAGAAAGAAAGAGGAGAGAAAGAAAGAGAAGAGAAAGAGAGAAAGAAAGAAGAGAAAGAGAGAAAGAAAGAAGAGAAAGAGAAAGAGAGAAAGAGAGAAAGAAAGAGAAGAGAGAAAGAAAGAGAAGAGAAAGAGAGAGAGAAGGCAGACAGAGAGAGGAGATATTTATTTATTTTACCTTTATTTAACTAGGCAAGTCAGTTAAGAACAAATTCTTATTTACAGTGACGGCCTAGGAACAGTGGGTTAACTGACTTGTTCAGGGTTAGAATGACAGATTTGTACCTTGTGAGCTCGGGGATTTGATCTTGCAACACTTTCGGTTACTAGTCCAACGCTCTAAACCACTAGGCTACGCTGCCGCCCCGAGATAAGAGACACTCCCTACTCTGTGTGTATGAAGCTTGTGGTCTTGTTGTCATTCATCTTCTCAACTTACAGCCCTCAGGACTCCGAGGCTCTTCTAGAGGAGACTCATAACAACCCCCCCCCCCGTATCTTCCTCTCCCTCCCACCATCCCTCCACTCTCTCCCACCTTAGATCACCCCCAGGTAACTTGACCTCGTACCTACACACTACATGATGGGTCGGGAAAGAGGATATTCACAGAGAGAGTTAGAACCGACAGCTCATATTTCACAGAGAGGGTTGGTTCAGACAGCTCATATTTCACAGAGAGAGTTAGAACCGACAGCTCATATTTCACAGACAGGGCTAATACAGACAACTCACATTCACAGAGAGAGTTAATACAGACAGCTCACATTCACAGAGCTTCCAGGACCTCCGAGCAGCCTCATTGCAGTACTTTGTACACCGACATTGAAAAGTAAAAGCAAGCAGCCTTGTCCGAGCCAGAACAGCCTATAGATCAGGAGCCCATTTCCTGTTTCTGTAGCGTGAGGCAGTATGATGTACAAGTACACCCCCTGGACAAGACATTGGACTTTCGCGGGGCTTTAACATCGAAATTGACTAATTCTACGAAGCAGAACTAAGGCAAACATTTGAACTTATCACTTGCAGCAATTCTAGATTTATACAGTGCCTTCTGAAAGTATTCACACCCCTTAACCTTTTCCACATGTTCTGAATTTTAAAATGGATTAAATTTAGATATTGGTCATTTGGTCACCAGCCCACACACACACACACACACACACACACAACCCCATAATGTCAAAGTGGAATTATTTTTAGTTGTTGAAATATTTACTAATAAATGAAAGATAGAAATCTGAAATGTATTGAGTCAATAAGTATTCAACCCCTTTGTTAAGGCGATGCCTCAATAAGTTCAGAGGTAAAAACGTGCTTAACAAGTCACAATAAGTTGCATGGACTCACTCTGTGTGCAATAATAGTGTTTAACATGATTGACTACCTCATCTCTGTACCCCACACATACAATTATCAATAAAGTCTCAGTCGAGCAGTGAATTTCAAACACATATTCAACCACAAAGACCAGGGAGGTTTTCCAATGCCTCGCAAAGAAGGACACCTATTGGTAGATGTTTTTTTTTAAAGCAGATATTGAATATCCCTTTGAACATGGTGAAGTTATTAATTACACTTTGGATGGTGTATCAATACACCCAGTCACTACAAAGATACAGGCGTCCTTCCTAACTCAGTTGCCGGAGAGGAAGGAAACCGCTCAGTGATTTCACCATGAGGTCAATGGTGACTTTAAAACAGTTCGAGTTTCATGGCTGTGATATGAGAACAGAGGATGGATAAACAACATTGTAGTTACTCCACAATACCAACCTAAATGACAGAGTTTAATGGCTGTGATAGGAGAACACTGAGGATGGATCAACAACATTGTAGTTACTTGTAGTTTTTACTTTGTCATTATGGGGTATTGTGTGTCGATGGATGAGAAAGTAAATGTCATCCATTTTGAATTCAGTCTAACATAAAACATGGAAGTCAAAGGGAATGAATACTTTCTGAAGGCACTGTAGGTAACGCTTCACGATAATTGTGTACAGTAATGTTACTATGCAATTACAAAGCAATAGGGGCAGGATAAGGCCAGGACAGGGCCAGGATAAGGCCAGGATACGGCCAGGACAGGGCCAGGACAGGGCCAAGATAAGGCCAAGATAAGGCCAGGACAGGGCCAGGATAAGGCCAGGGCAGGGCCAGGGCAGGGCCAACCATTTGGGTCTGGACAGCATTGCTGCAATAATGTCTGGACTGTTGAGAGAGCAGTAGGGGATGAGATTGTGAAGCAGCTAGCTAGCCTGGAAGGTCACAGTCATTAAAGGTCCCTATATGGGCGATTCCACGGTAACAGAATGATGCTGACACTCACATTTCTCACTTTAAAAACGTATGTCAAACCAAAACCAAAGTTAAACAAACCATACAACTCTATGCACAACGGACTACTTATAACAATTCCCACAGAAAATATTACAAAAAAAACATTTGAAAAACAGTGCCGATGCAGAGTTTGGTAACAACAGAATGACTGTTCGTGCTGTTTGTGACATCGTTCTGTTATCGAACTTTGCATCTGCTTTCCATTTTTCTTCTAGTGCGACTATCCCTGATGCTTCTCCCTCTTTTTCCCGTGCCCCTGTACAAAGTTTCTCCCTCCAGGCAGTCACTAAGTCCGAGGTGCTAAACGGGCTTCTTAGGGCTAGGCCCCTTTTTTCTCTCCACTTCCTGCCTGACTGACGTGCCCAAAGTAAACAGCCTGTTGCTCAGGCCCTGAAGCCAGGATATGCATATAGTTGGTACCGTTGGAAAGAAAACACTTTGAAGTTTGTAGAAATGTTAAAATAATGTAGGTGAATATAACACAATAGATACGGTAGGAGAAAATCCAAAGAAAAACCAACCGGAAGTTTTTTGTTGTTGAGAGAGACCATCCTCTTAGAAATGCAATAGAAAGATCATATTGAAAATTAGCTCCCTGGATGCAATTCCTATGGCTTCCACAGGGTGTCAGCAGTCTATGTTCCAGGTTTCACGCTTGTAACTTCCAAAATTAATAGGAAATAACCATTTTAGTGGAGGGACACAGTCTTGGAAATTCGTGTTTGCACGTGCCATGAAGACATTACGCACCTGCTAAAATCGTTTTCCTATTGAACATACTTCTTTCCGAAATAAATATTATAGTTTGATTACATTTTAGGGTATCTGAGGAGTAAATAGAAACATATTTTGACTTGTTGAAACCAAGTTTAGGGGTAGATTTTCAGATTCCTTTCTCTCCAAGTTGAACAAGTGGAGTACTCAAATCGATGGCGCCAACTAAACTGACTTTTTGGGATATAAAGAAGGATTTTATCTAACAAAACGACACTACATGTTATAGCTGGGATCCTTTGGATGACAAATTAGAGGAAGATTTTCAAAAAGTGAGCGAATATTTTATCTTTATACATGTTTATGTATGAAACCTTTGCCAGTGGAAAAATATTTTGATGTGGGGCGCCATCCTCAAACAATCGCATGGCATGTTTTCGCTGTATAAACTCATGTAAATCGGACAGTGCAGTTAGATTAAACAAGAAGTTAAGCTTTCATGCGATATAAGACATTTATATGTACATACATGTTTAAAATCCATAATATTTATGATTATTTATTTGAATTGTGTGTTTGTGCCCCCCAGTTTCACGCTAGCGGGACCCCTAGCCCTAAGTTAAACTTGACCCCCATCTGGGTCAGATGGTTTAGACCCTTTCTTCTTTAAGGTTGCTGCCTGTCTCTCCTTTCTAGGGAGGTTCCCATTACTTGGTTCATTCTTTATTTAAAGGGGGAGAACAAGCTGATCCTAACTTATAGTGCTATTTCTATTTTTGTCCTGTTTATTAACTGACCAAAGTGTTGGAAGAACTTGTCAATAACTAACTGACTGGCTTTCTTGATGTCTATAGTATTCTCTCGGGTACGCAATCTGGTTTCCGCTCAGGTTTTGGATGTGGCATTGAAACTTTAAAGGTCCTTAAGGATGTAACCATTGCCCTTGATTCTATGCAATGTTGTGATGCTATTTTTATTGACTGGGCCAAAACTTTTGATACGGTAGACTATTCCATTCTTGTGGGCCAGATTATTGGTATCGCTGAGGGGTCTTTGGCGTGGTTTGCTAACTACTACTCTCCAAGAGTGCAGTGTATAAAGTCAGAAAATATGCTGTCTCAGCCACTGCCTGTCACCAAGGGCGTACCCCAAGGCTCGATCCTCTGCCCCACGCTCTTCTCAATTTACATCAACAACATAGCTCAGGCAGTAGGAAGCTCTCTCACCCATTTATATGCAGATGATAGTCTTATACTCAGCTGGCTCCTCCCCGAATGTTGTGTTAAATGCTCTACAACAAAGCTTTCTTAGTGTCCAACAAACTTTCTCTACCCTTAACCTAGTTCGGAACGCCTCCAAAACAAAGGTAATGTGGTTTGGTAAGAAGAATGCCCCTCCTCCCACAGGTGTTTTTAATGCCTCTGTGGGTTTAGAGCTTGGGGTAGTCACCTCATACAAGTACTTGAGAGTATGGCTAGACGGTGCACTGTCCTTCTCTCAGCACATATCAAAGCTGCAGGCTAAAGTTACATCTAGACTTGGTTTCCTCTATCGCAATCGCTCCTCTTTTACCCCAGCTGCCAAACTAACCCTGATTCAGATGACCATCCTACCCATGCTAGATTACAGAGACATAATTTATAGATCGGCAGGTAAGGGTGCTCTCTACCACTCGGCAATCAAATTTGCCACCAATGCTCCTTATAGGACACTCTGTATTCCTCTGTAAACTGGTCATCTCTGTAAACCCGTCACAAGACCCACTGGTTGATGCTTATTTATAAAACCCTCTTAGGACCCACTCCCCCCTATCCGAGATGCCTTCTGCAGCCCTCATCCTCCACATACAACACCCGTTCTGCCAGTCACATTCTGTTAAAGGTCCCTAAAGCACAGACACCCCAGGGTCGCTCCTCTTTTCAGTTCGCTGCAGCTAGTGACTGGAACGAGCTGCAACAAACACTCAAACTGGACAGTTTTATCTCAATCTCTACATTCAAAGACTCAATCATGGGCACACTTACTGACAATTGTGGCTGCTTTGTGTGATGTATTGTTGTCTCTACCTTCTTGCCTGTTTTGGTGTTGACTGTGCTCAATAATGTTTATACCAGGTCTTGTGATACTACTATGTGATGCTACTATGTTGTGTTGCTACCATGTGAGTTGTCATGTGTTGCTATGTTGTTGGCTTAGGTCTATGTAGTAGAGGTCGACCGATTATGATTTTTCAACGCCGATACAGATTATTGGAGGACCAAAAAAGCCGATAGTGATTAATGTAATAATGACAATTACAACAATACTGAATGAACACTTATTTTAACTTAATATAATACATCAATAAAATCAATTTAGCCTCAAATAAATAATGAAACATGTTCAATTTGGTTTAAATAATATAAAAACAAAGTGTTGGAGAAGAAAGTAAAAGTGCAATATATGCCATGTAAGAAAGCTAACGTTTAAGTTCCTTGCTCAGAACATGAGAACATATGAAAGCTGGTGGTTCCTTTTAATACGAGTCTTCAATATTCCCAGGTAAGAAGTTTTAGGTTGTAGTTATTATAGGAATTATAGGACTATTTCTCTCTATACCATTTGTATTTCATATACCTTTGACTATTGGATGTTCTTATAGGCACTTTAGTATTGCCAGTGTAACAGTATAGGTTCCGTCCCGCTCCTCTCCCCTACCTGGGCTCGAACCAGGAACACATCGACAACATCCACCCTCGAAGCATCGTTACCCATCGCTCCACAAAAGTCAAATGTCCTATATTTATATTGTATAATTTTATTTTAAATCCCAGGCCCCCGTCCCCGCAGTAGGCCTTTGCCTTTTGGTAGGCAGTCATTGTAATTAAGAATTTGTTCTTAACTGACTTGCCTCGTTAAATAAAGTTTAAATTAAATAAATACATAAAAATCTGCACTGTTCTTTAAGTAAAATGTGCTTCTGTAAAATTCTCCATGGAAATTATTTTTTTAAATTGTCCTAAGATATAGAGTTGTATGGTTTGTTTAACTTTAAAATCTTCGTTAATACATTTTTTTGATATACAATCCGAGTCTCAGTATCGTTCTGGAATTGCCCATGTTCTCAGATACAGAGAGAGATGATTCTGGTTAACCTACATCCCATGTTCTCAGATACAGAGAGAGATGATTCTGTTACCATGGAATTGCCCATGTTCTCAGATACAGAGAGAGATGATTCTGGTTAACCTACATCCTATGTTCTCAGATAAGAGAGAGATGATTCTGGTTAACCTACATCCCATGTTCTCAGATAAGAGAGAGATAATTCTGTTAGCCTACATCCTATGTTCTCAGATACAGAGAGAGATGATTCTGGTTAACCTACATCCCATGTTCTCAGATAAGAGAGAGATAATTCTGTTAGCCTACATCCTATGTTCTCAGATACAGAGAGAGATGATTCTGGTTAACCTACATCCTATGTTCTCAGATACAGAGAGAGATGATTCTGGTTAACCTACATCCCATGTTCTCAGATACAGAGAGAGATGATTCTGGTTAACCTACATCCTATGTTCTCAGATACAGAGAGAGATGATTCTGGTTAACCTACATCCTATGTTCTCAGATAAGAGAGAGATGATTCTGGTTAGCCTACATCCCATGTTCTCAGATACAGAGAGAGATGATTCTGGTTAGCCTACATCCTATGTTCTCAGATAAGAGAGAGATGATTCTGTTAGCCTACATCCTATGTTCTCAGATAAGAGAGAGATAATTCTGTTAGCCTACATCCTCCAACAAGGTCACCGTGTTAAATGCTGCGGCACAAATTAGTCAAAGATGCAGTCCCAAATGGCACCCTATTTCCTATATAGACCTCTGGGCAAAAGTAGTGTACTATTTAGGGAATAGGGTGCCATTTGGGATGTAACGAATGACTAACTCTGTTTTTTTGTACCAGGGTGTTGGTGATGATATGCTGAAGACTTGTCCCCAAAACATCAGTGGTAGACAAGACAGACAAGGGTCTAACAGTGTTCCAAATCTAATCAAATCTGCACGATATTTAGTCCATCCTCCTACCACACACACAAGTCATTCTGAGACCATTCGTTCATGATATGACCATGAGGACTACAGCTGGTCTCCAACTACATTGTCAAAATCAACACAATCAATGCTTATTATTCTACAGGTTGTCTTTTATGTCCTGCGTGTGTATTTGGTTTAATCAATAGCTTACAATAGACTGGTGTCAAGTTTAATTTGGGGGAAAACCTGTACCAAGGCATGCATGTGATGAATAGTCTGTGTCTCTTTGTCAGAGTCACCCTGGGCTTCTCTGGTCAGTGACGAAGATACAACAGAGACATCACACTGGGGAGGGGTTTACCTCTCACCGGGGCGGGGACTGGAACATATTGTGATGTGAATTATTGCTCAATGTAGCCTATACATTATAAAGGCTATAGGTGCCCTTCATGTGACGGAGGCATTGAAAATGATGCTAGGGCATTGAATGGGCGCGCACATGCATGTATCCATTATTTATGGTAAATCAAGTGTCGGCTACATGGCGTATGCAGTCATTTCAGCTTTGATGGCTGGATTTGACAAACACCAGACATCCTACCTGTGAGTTTAGCCTGTCTTAAACAATTAGACAAACGGTAGCCTATCTATGAAAGAGAAATCTGCGTTATGCCTTGTTATTGACGCGGTCACGGTTATTGGCCCCGGTCTCTAGGACCTAGGGGGGGGGAATATATCTCGGCGTCAAACATCAGGCTAATTTATCCCCACCACATGAGAAGAAAACAAACATTATGCATCAAAACATACCTGTTCATTACTCGCTGTTGACTATTGTGGCTGTCGTCCAGTGTATGCGGTGAATTGGACGCGCTGTGTAGAATATGGCATCGCTAGTCTGTTGCCGCGGAAAGCTCCGTCTGTTGCCGCTACCATGTTGTTTCTACGCCACGACAGAGAGGAAGAGGCGAAGCGAGAGGTTTTACTCCGCCCAAAATATGTCCACGGAAATAAACCCACGAAGTGAGGAATTTTTGTATGCAGGTCAATGAAAGCGTGTCAAAATTGATTTTAAAAAAATGTATTGCTCATTTGCTACGTGAGGTTTATTTGATCGAATAGAAATGTCGTAATGGTCAGGTTGTTTAGGTGCACTCTAGGTGGGGGGAGTAGCAACCTATGTCCGTGATAAATTAATGTCAATGAAGATTTAATCCGAGATGGTCCTTTTTAGGTTTTGAACGTTTATTAGTTCAAATATACTAATATACAAAAAGTATGTGGACGTCCCTTCAAATGAGTGGATTTGGCTTTTTCAGCCACATCTGTTGCTAACAGGTGTATAAAGTGGAACGCACGGCCATGCAATCTCCATAGACAAACATTGGCAGATGAATGTCCTTACTGAAGAGCTCAGTGACTTTCAACGTGGCACCGTCATAGTCAACAAGTCAGTTTGTCAAATGTCTGCCAAGCTAGAGCTTCCCCTTCAACTGTAAGTGCTGTTACTGTGAAGTGGAAACGTCAAGGATGAACAACGGCTCAGCCGAGAAGTGGTAGGCCGCATGGGCTCACAGAACAGGACTATTAGTTGTATTAGTAGTTGTAGTTGTATCAGTAGTTGTAGCAGTAGGTTGTATTTGTTTTATTAGTTGTAGCAGTAGTTGTATTAGTTTTGTTAGTAGTTGTAGCAGTAGCTTGTAGCAGTAGTTGTATTAGTTGTAGTTGTAGCAGTAGTTGTAGCAGTAGGTTTTAGTAGTTGTACTAGTAGTTGGAGCAGTAGTTTTATTTGTTGTAGAAGTAGGTTTTATTAGTAGTTGTAGCAGTATTTTTATAAGTTGTAGTTGTAGCTTGTAGCAGTATTTTTATTAGTAGTTGTAGCAGTATTTTTATTAGTAGTTGCAGCAGTAGGTTGCAGCAGTATTTTTATAAGTTGTAGCTTGTAGCAGTAGGTTTTATTAGTTGTAGCAGTAGATTGTAGCAGTAGGTTTCATTAGTTGTAGCAGTAGTTGGTTTTATTAGTTGGTATTAGTAGTTGTAGGTAGTTGTACAACTTTTTAGGCTGTTAATGTACGTTTTTGTTTTTTAAATAATTATTTAATTGTTATTATTATTATCTGAAAACATCTGAAACCTCTTCAACAAGTATCTTAGACAATCTATGGCCGCGAGGAAAGAGGAAGGGTGCTCGGCCAGTGGAGACGACTTGGGAATAGATTGGAAAACCCCGCTAACCTCTTGCTGGAGCCAATCGGAGTCTGGGAGTCTGGAGTCTGGGATACCACAGCCCTTAACCAACAGCCCTTAACCAACAGCCCTTAACCAACAGCCCTTAACCAACAGCCCTTAACCAACAGTGCAGTTCAAGAAGAGTTAAGAAAATATTTACCAAATAAACTAAAGTAAAAAATTATAAAAAGTAACACAATAAAATAACAATAAGGAGGCTTTATACAGGGGGTACCGGTACCGAGTCAATGTGCGGGGGTACAGGTTAGTCGAGGTAATATGTACATGTACGTAGGGGTTAAGTGACTATGCATAGATAAACAGAGAGTAGCAGCAGTGTAAAAACAAATGGAAGGAGGAGGGGGGGGGGTGTCAATGTAAATAGTCCGTTGGCCATTTGATTAATTGTTCAGCAGTCTTATGGCTTGGGGGTAGAAGCTGTTAAGGAGCCTTTTGGTCCTAGACTTGGCGCTCTGGTACCGCTTACCGTGCGGTAGCAGAGAGAACAGTCTGACTGGGTCTCTGCCAATTTTATGCATCCTCTGACATCGCCTGGTATAGAGGTCCTGGATGGCAGGAAGCTTGGTCCCAGTGATGTACTGGGCCGTTCGCACTACCCTCTGTAGCGCCTTACGGTCAGATGCCGAACAGTTGCCATACCAGGCGGTGATGCAACCGGTCAGGATGCTCTCGATGGTGCAGCTGTAGAACATTTTGAGGATCTGGGGACCCATGTCAAATCTTTTCAGTCTCCTGAGGGGGAAAAGCTTTTGTTGTGCCCTCTTCACGACTGTCTTGGTGTGTTTGGACCATGTTAGTTCGTTGATGACTCTCGACCCGCTCCACTACAGTCCCGTCGATGTTAATGGGGGTCTGTTTATCCCGCCTTTTCCTGTAGTCCACGATCAGCTCCTTTTGTCTTGCTCACATTGAGGGAGAGGTTGTTGTCCTGGCACCATACTGCCAGTTCTCTGACCTCCCTATATGCTGTCTCGTCGATGTCGGTGATCAGGCCTACCATTGTTGTGTCGTCAGCAAACTTAACAATTGTGTTGGAGTCATGTTTAGCCACCCAGTGGTGGGTGAACAGGGAGTACAGGAAGGGACTAAGTACACACCCCTGAGGGGCCCAAGTGTTGAGGATCAGAGTGGCAGACGTGTTGTTGCCCTCCCTTACCACCTGGGGGCGGGCCGTCAGGAAGTCCAGCATCCAGTTGCAGAGGGAGGTGTTTAGTCCCAGAGTCCTTAGCTTAGTGATGAGCTTCGTGGGCACTATGGTGTTGAACGCTGCGCTGTAGTCAATGAACAGCATTCTCACACAGGTGTTCCTTTTGTCCAGGTGGGAAAGGGCATGTGTGGAGTGCGATTTAGATTGTGTTATCTGTGGATCTGTTAGGGGGGGTGTAAATTGGATTGGGTCTAGGGCAGGGCTGCCCAATCCTCTTCCTGGAGATCTACTGTCCTATAGGTTTTCAGTACAACCCTAATTTAGCATATCTGATTCAGCTAGTTAAGGTCTTGTTGAGCAGATAATAAGTAGAATCGGGTGTGTTAAATTAGGGTTGAACTGAAAACCCACAGGACAGTAGATCTCCAGGAAGAGGGTTGGACTGAAAACCTACAGGGCAGTAGATCTCCAGGAAAATACAGGACAGTAGATCTCCAGGAAGAGGGCTGGACTGAAAACCTACAGGACAGTAGATCTCCAGGAAGAGGGCTGGACTGAAAACCTACAGGACAGTAGATCTCCAGGAAGAGGGCTGGACTGAAAACCTACAGGACAGTAGATCTCCAGGAAGAAGGTTGGACTGAAAACCCACAGGACAGTAGATCTCCAGGAAGAGGGTTGGGCAGCCCTGGTATAGGATATCTGGGACGATGCTGTTGATGTGAGCCATGACCAGCCTTTCAAAGCACTTCATGGCTACCGACGTGAGTGCTATGGGGCGCTAGTCATTTAGGCAGGTTACCTTCGCCGCTTGAAACGTGTAGGTATTACAGACTTGGTCAGGGAGAGGTTGAAAATGTCAGTGAAGACACTTGCCAGTTGGTTCGCGCATGCTCTGAGTACACATCCTGGTAATCCGCCTGGCTCCGCGGCTTTGTGAATCTTGACCTGTTTAAAGGTCTTGCTCACATAGACTACTGAGGGCGTTATCACACAGTCATCCAGAACAGCTAGTGCTCTCGTACATGCTTCAGTGTTGCTTGCCTCGAAGCAAACATAAAAGGCATTTAGCTAGTCTGGTAGGCTCGCGTCACTGGGCAGCTCGTGTCTGGGTTTCCCTTTGTAGTCTGTAATAGTTTTCAAGCCCTGCCACATCCGACGAGCGTCAGAGCCGGTGTAGTAGGATTCCTACTTAATCCTGTCTCCTACTACACCGGCTCTGACGCTCGTCGGATGTGGAACAATCTAATTTCCTACAAATATAAAACTGAGGTTATGAAAGACCATCGCCAAACCAGAACCAGAGGTATTAGGTGTGTGAAGGGAACACACTTTCAGAGATGTGACCAAGACAAAAATAAAAAAAGAGTTCATAATAACTGAGTTTATAACTTCTGAAGAGTTTCAACTTTTCAGTTTCCAATATTACAGGAACAAACAGTTCAAGCTTTGTCTCAGTCTCCAGCAGTAATAACCTCGGGCTATAGGGGGGATCGTAAGATGCAGGCTTAGAGAAAACGTCAAAGACAACATTGTATCATGCAGAGTCAAGCGGCCGGTAGCAATGGACTCACATGTCAACTGAACAGAGGCTGTTGTTGTGGGGTTAAGAAACAGTCGCCCTTAACATGTGCAGCGCTCTTCAGAAAGTATTCACACCCCTTGACTTTTTACACATTTTTGTTGTGTTACAGTCTGAATTTAAAAATGATTCAATTGAGATTGTGTCACTGGCCTACACACAATACTCCATAATGTCAACGTTTTTTTCCCGAAATTATTTGAAAGAAATTAAAAATGAAAAGCTTTAATGTCTTGAGTCAATAACTATTCAACCTGTTTGTTATGGCCTAAATAAGTTCAGGAGTAAAACTGTGCTTAACATGTCACAATAAGTTGCATGGAATGTGTGCAGTAAGTGTTTTAGCTTTGATTGTTGAATGACTTACCTCATCTCTGTACCTCATATACACATACATATATATATACACATCTGTCCCTCAGTCGAGCAGTGCATTTCAAACACAGATTCCACCACAAAGACCAGGGTTTTCCTACACGGGGTTGGGTAGGTTACGGTTACAAGTTACCCGTACAAAATGTGTAATCAGTAACGATTATGGGGTATTTGTGTGTAGATTGGTGAGATAATTAATCCATTTGTAACACAACAAAATGTGTAATAAGTCAAGGGGTGTGAAAACCTTGTGACGGTACTGTAAGATAACAAACCAGGTGTGGATAACATACCTGTAACATACCTGTTACCGGTACTGTAAGATAACAAACCAGGTGAGGATAACATACCTGTAACATACCTGTTACCGGTACTGTAAGATAACAAACCAGGTGTGGATAACATACCTGTAACATACCTGTTACCGGTACTGTAAGATAACAAACCAGGTGTGGATAACATACCTGTAACATACCTGGGTACTGTAAGATAACAAACCAGGTGTGGATAACATACCTGTAACATACCTGTTACCGGTACTGTAAGATAACAAACCAGGTGTGGATAACATACCTGTAACATACCTGTTACCGGTACTGTAAGATAACAAACCAGGTGTGGATAACATACCTGTAACATACCTGTTACCGGTACTGTAAGATAACAAACCAGGTGTGGATAACATACCTGTAACATACCTGTTACCGGTACTGTAAGATAACAAACCAGGTGTGGATAACATACCTGTAACATACCTGTTACCGGTACTGTAAGATAACAAACCAGGTGTGGATAACATACCTGTAACATACCTGTTACCGGTACTGTAAGATAACAAACCAGGTGTGGATAACATACCTGTAACATACCTGTTACCGGTACTGTAAGATAACAAACCAGGTGTGGATAACATACCTGTAACATACCTGTTACCGGTACTGTAAGATAACAAACCAGGTGTGGATAACATACCTGTAACATACCTGTTACCGGTACTGTAAGATAACAAACCAGGTGTGAATAACATACCTGTCGTGGTCAGATAATGTAAACAGATGTACAAAATGGCCACCGTCTGGAGGAGCCCACAGACAGGTGACGAGCTGAGCATAGAGAGAACTGAAGACGGCTGCAGAGACAACCGCTGCATCCCAATTAGCACCCTATTCTATCCCCTATATAGTGCATTACTTCTGACCAGAGACCTAAAACCGTGTAATATATTGGGAATAGGGTGGCACAGTAACCCCCCCCTCCTCCTCCTCCTCCCCAACACTCAAAAATCAACTTGCCTTTAATGAACTAACACTCACACTTGACTTTCCCCCTATTAGTTCTGACTTGCTGATAGCTACTTCATTGATTTACTCTGACTGTGATATGAGGTTGTCTCACCATCTTAAAATGAATGCACTAACTGTAAATCAAATCAAATGTATTGGTTAGCAGATGTTATTGGTCACATGCTTAGCAGATGTTATTGGTCACAGGGGCGGCAGGGTAGCCTAGTGGTTAGAGCGTTGGAAGGTTGTAAGTTCAAACCCCCGAGCTGACAAGGTACAAATCTGTCATTCTGCCCCTGAACAGGCAGTTAACCCACTGTTCCTAGGCCGTCATTGAAAATAAGAATTTGTTCTTAACTGACTTGCCTGGTTAAATAAAGGTAAAAAAAACACAAAAAAAACATGGTTAGCAGATGTTATTGGTCACATGGTTAGCAGATGTTATTGGTCACATACATGGTTAGCAGATGTTATTGGTCACATACATGGTTAGCAGATGTTATTGGTCACATACACATGGTTAGCAGATGTTAATGGTCACATACACATGGTTAGCAGATGTTAATGGTCACATACACATGGTTAGCAGATGTTATTGGTCACATACACATGGTTAGCAGATGTTAACGCGAGTGTAGCGAAATGCTTGTGCTTCTAGTTCCGACAATGCAGTAATAACCAACGAGTAATCTAACCTAACAATTCCAAAACAACTACCTTATACACACAAGTGTAAAGGGATAAAGAATATGTACATAAAGATATATGAATGAGTGATGGTACAGAACGGCATAGGCAAGATGCAGTAGATGGTATCGAGTACAGTATATACATATGAGATGAGTAATGTAGGTTATGTAAACAAAGTGGCATAGTTTAAAGTGGCTAGTGATACATGTATTAAATAAAGATGCAGTAGATGGTATCGAGTACAGTATATACATATGAGATGAGTAATGTAGGTTATGTAAACATTATATTAAGTGGCATTGTTTAAAGTGGCTAGTGATATATTTTACATCAATTCCCATTATTAAAGTGGCTGGAGTCGAGTCAGTGTGCTGGCAGCAGCCACTCAATGTTAGTGGTAGCTGTTTAACAGTCTGATGGCCTTGAGATAGAAGCTGTTTTTCAGTCTCTCAGTCCCAGCTTTGATGCACCTGTACTGACCTCGCCTTCTGGATGATAGCGGGGTGAACAGGCAGTGGCTCGGGTGGTTGTTGTCCTTGATGATCACCTGTGACATCGGGTGGTGTAGGTGTCCTGGAGGGCAGGTAGTTTGCCCCCGGTGATGCGGAGCAGACCTGCAGACCTGCTGCCCCTTCTTCACCACGCTGTCTGTGTGGGTGGACCAATTCAGTTTGTCTGTGATGTGTACGCCGAGGAACTTAAAACTTACTACCCTCTCCACTACTGTCCCGTCGATGTGGATAGGGGGGTGCTCCCTCTGCTGTTTCCTGAAGTCCACAATCATCTCCTTTGTTTTGTTGACGTTGAGTGAGAGGTTATTTTCCTGACACCACACTCCGAGGGCCCTCACCTCCTCCCTGTAGACCGTCTCGTCGTTGTTGGTAATCAAGCCTACCACTGTAGTGTCGTCTGCAAACTTGATGATTGAGTTGGAGGCGTGCAAGGCCACGCAGTCGTGGGTGAACAGGGAGTAACAGGAGAGGGCTCAGTCACTCTGGATAAGAGTATCTGATAAATGACTCACACTGCAGGCAAACTTAAATCAGTGTTACACTGTTTTTACCAGTATGTCACATGTGCAACCAGGAAAAACAAAACTCTAGACCACCTTTACTCCACACACAGAGTCGCATTCAAAGATATCCCCCGCCCTCCATTTGGCAAATCTGACCACAATTCTATCCTGATTCCTGTTTTCAAGCAAAAACTAAAGCAGGAAGCACCAGTGACTCGCTAAATACGGAAGATGAAGCAGATGCTACGCTACAGGACTGTTTTGCTAGCACAGACTGGAATATGTTCCGGGATTCATCCAATGGCATTGAGGAGTACACCACCTCAGTCATCGGCTTCATCAATAAGTGCATCAACGATGTCGTCCCCACAGTGACTGTACGTACATATCCCAACCAGAAGCCTTGGATTGCAGGCAACATCTGCATCGAGCTAAAGGCTAGAGCTGCCGCTTTCAAGGAGCGGGAGACTAATCCGGACACTTGTAAGAAATCCCACTATGCCCTCAGACTAACCATCAAACAAGCAAAGCGTCAATACATGATTAGGATTGAATCGTACTACACCGGCCCTGATGCCCGTCGAATGTGGCAGGGCTTGAAAACTATTACAGACTACAAAGGGAAGCTCATCACTAAACTAAGGACCCTGGGACTAAACAACTCCCTCTGCAACTGGATCCTGGGCTTCCTGACGGGCCGCCCCCAGGTGGTAAGAGTAGGCAACAATACGTCTGCCATGCTGATCCTTAACACTGGGGCCCCTCAGGGGTGCGTGCTCAGTCCCCTCCTGTATTCCCTGTTCACCCAAAACTGCGTGGCAAAACACGACTCCAACACCATCATTAAGTTTGCTGACGACACAACAGTGGTAGGCCTGATCACCGACAACGATGAGACAGCCTATAGGGAGGAGGTCAGAGAACTGGCAGTGTGGTGCCAGGACAACAACCTCGGCGGGACGAACAGGCCCCCATTAACATCAACGGGGCTGTAGTGGACCGGGTCGAGAGTTTCAAGTTCCTTGGTGTCCACATCACCAACAAACTATCATGGTCCAAACATACCAAGACAGTCGTGAAGAGGGCACGACAAAACCTTTTCCCCCTCAGGAGACTGAAAAGATTTGGCATGGGTCCTCAGACCCTCAAAAGGTTCTACAGCTGCACCATCGAGAGCATCCTGACCGGTTGCATCACCGCCTGGTATGGCAACTGCTCGGCATCTGACCGTAAGGCGCTACGGAGGGTAGTAGGTACGGCCCAGTACATCACGGGGTCAAGCTTCCTGCCATCCAGGACCTATATACTAGGCAGTGTCAGAGGAAAGCCCATAAAATTGTCATAGACCCCACGGCAAGCGGTACCGGAGCCCCCTGTATATAACCTCCACATTGTCTCTGTACCGTGTGTATATAGCCTCCACATGGACTCGGTACCGGTGCCCCCTGTATATAACCTCCACATCGTCTCTGTACCGTGTGTATATAGCCTCTACATGGACACAGTACCGGTGCCCCCTGTATATAACCTCCACATGGACTCAGTACCGGTGCCCCCTGTATATAACCTCCACACTGACTCAGTACCGGTGCCCCCTGTATATAGCCTCTACATGGACTCAGTACCGGTGCCCCCTGTATATAACCTCCACATGGACTCAGTACCGGTGCCCCCTGTATATAACCTCCACATGGACTTGGTACCGGTGCCCCCTGTATATAGCCTCCACATGGACTCGGTACCGGTACCTCCTGTATAAAGCCTCCACATGGACTCGGTACCGGTACCCCCTGTATATAGCCTCCACATGGACTCGGTACCGGTACCTCCTGTATAAAGCCTCCACATGGACTCGGTACCGGTACCTCCTGTATAAAGCCTCCACATGGACTCGGTACCGGTACCCCCTGTATATAGCCTCCACATGGACTCGGTACCGGTACCTCCTGTATAAAGTCTCCACATGGACTCGGTACCGGTACCCCCTGTATATAGCCTCCACATGGACTCGGTACCGGTACCTCCTGTATAAAGCCTCCACATGGACTCTGTACCGGTACCCCCTGTATATAGCCTCCACATGGACTCGGTACCGGTACCTCCTGTATAAAGCCTCCACATGGACTCGGTACCGGTACCTCCTGTATAAAGCCTCCACATGGACTCGGTACCCCCTGTATATAGCCTCCACATGGACTCGGTACCGGTACCTCCTGTATAAAGCCTCCACATGGACTCGGTACCGGTACCCCCTGTATATAGCCTCCACATGGACTCGGTACCGGTACCTCCTGTATAAAGCCTCCACATGGACTCTGTACCGGTACCCCCTGTATATAGCCTCCACATGGACTCGGTACCGGTACCTCCTGTATAAAGCCTCCACATGGACTCGGTACCGGTACCCCCTGTATATAGCCTCCACATGGACTCGGTACCGGTACCTCCTGTATAAAGCCTCCACATGGACTCGGTACCGGTACCTCCTGTATAAAGCCTCCACATGGACTCGGTACCGGTACCCCCTGTATATAGCCTCCACATGGACTCGGTACCGGTACCTCCTGTATAAAGCCTCCACATGGACTCGGTACTGGTGCCTCCTGTATAAAGCCTCGTTATTGTTATTCTGTTACTTTTTATTTTATTCTACTTGGTAAATATTTTCTCCTTCTTGAACTGCACTGTTGGTTAAGGGCTTGTAAGTAAAGCATTTCACGGTAAAGTCTATACTTGTTGTATTTGGCGCATGTGGCAAATAAAGTTTGATCTGATTGACGTGTAAAAGTGAGACCCTGGCTACTATCCCAGGTTTTAAAGTGCTACATTGCCCTCTAGCGGTAGACGATGGAACTGCCAACAGTTTCCCTGGTGTCAGTGAGTGAAAAAAAAACATTGCATTTAAAATTTGCCTCCCATGAAGAATTTACAAGAGACACTTGCTTAGTACAAAAATAGTTTACTAAAAACAAAACAGCTAATGATACAAATTCTGAAGCAAAATATTTTGGTGTTCTGAAGCGCCCCCCCCCCCTCCCCCCCCCCCTCCCCCCAATCAATACAAAGATCATTGTGTTTTCAGATCCAACCGTAAAACTGACAACAAATCAACAGTTTGTTTTTTCTAACTGGCCTAGTGACAGACTTACTTGAGAATTAACAAAACATTCACTCAAAATATACAAAACAAGATATTGGCCATCAGCACATACAATATATATACCAAGCAGTATTCTTCTCTCTTGTGGTTTTCTGTCAGAATATACCAGCTCAAAAATAGGACAAAGTTATTCACATGAACTGACTGCAAAATTAGACTTCCGTCGGTTTAAACTGTGATATTCTCATCGAGTTGGTTTCCCAGACACAGATTAAACCTAGTCCTGGACTAAAGAAGTCATTCTAACAGAGATCCTCCTTTGAACATGTGTTCTATTCAGGGACTAGGTCTATTCTGTTTCTGGGTAACCGGACCAGAATGTTTCTTTGTGTTAGTCTTAATGTTTTTGGAACGGTAGAGAAATTAATCAGGGACAGGCTGTACATTTCAATGTTTGTGTCCCCGACTCAAAATGTGCCCAGTCTCCAAGTGGTTCTCTCGAGGCCAGATAATCTGGATTGTGTTCAGTTACACTGTAGAAAAAAACTCAACTCTTGTGTTTTTATTGGACGAGTTCAGGTCGTTCGTTCCTGTTCCAAAAGGGTTTTTCCCGACAGGACCTTAGATGTTGATCCCCGTCTCTTCAGCTCCGCCCCCTCCCCCCCCACCCCCCCTGGCCCTGTCATCACCGGTCAAATCTATCCTGTCGATTCATGAAGCGGTCTCTCCCCTCAGGCCCACCTCTGGACCAACCCCCTCCTCTTCCTCCTCTCGGAAACCCTCTCACCTGCTCCCCAAACCTCCCCCAATCCCTGTCATGTCCCCCGAACCCTGGCCTCTCACCCCTGAAGTGTCTCCCGCCCTCCCAGTTGCCACCTTCTTCCCCGGGGGGTCCGGGCTGGAAGGGATGTCTGGGGGGTCCAGGCTGGAAGGGATGTCTGGGGGGTCCGTGAGGAAAGTCCTCCATGGACTGGTGGCCCATGGGCATCCTGAACCCACCTGGAGGGCCCCCCCTGGGGGGAAACATGGGGTTGGGGCCCCTGGAGCCCATCATCATTGGGGGCATGTTGGGGGGAGGGAGGTGAGGGGCAAAAGGGGGCTGGAGTTGAGGGGGTGGTAGTCCTGAACGAGGCTGCATGGTCATCATGGGCATCCTGGGACCCAGTAACACTGCTGGACCTGGAGGACTCATCACGGCCCCTGGCCCTGGAGCTCCCAGCTGGCTGTCTGGAGCGTCTGAGGGGCCAGAGAGGCTACCACTCCCTCCAGCCTTGTCTTTAGACCCCGAGTCATCTTTGGTGCTCCTTGGTCCTCCCACCACCGGTGGAGGGAAACCTGCAGACAGAGCAGAGACATAAAACATATGGGTTAGAAAAGTTCAGATCAAACAAATGGACTAACAACATATCTTCAAACGCGTTCGTGATTCTAAAAAGGTTCGTTTGGACCTCTTGTATATTTCAGAACAAATATGTTTTAATTCTACAATGACAATCCGGGGGGGGGGGGGGGACAATGTTTGTTTGTGATCCTCTAGTTATTTGATTCAGTTCCATACTGTTACCTGGAGGCATCTGTGTGGGGTTGAAGTCAGTGGGCAGGAAGGAAGGGGGTCCACTGGGGGTGAGAGAGGGGGTTGGGGGGCCAGGGGGACCACCCACAGACCCTATTGGCTGGACTGGAGGCACCTGGAGACACACAGAAACACAAGAATATCCCTGTTAAGACGAGATCAACTTTCTCCGTTTCAACTGTTCTGAGGGCAAAGGAGGGGGGACTTCAATATTAGGAAGGTGTTCTTAATGTTTTGTTCACTCGGTGCATGTGGAGTGCATAACAAACATTATAAATGTTACACAGTACACCACAACATGTTGCACAACGCACATAATTAAGCAATTAAGGCTTGAACACCTGAACCATCATTGTCAATAACACACGGCCAAGGAATGCTCTTAAAATGACCCAATGAACACACGGCCAAGGAATGCTCTTAAAATGACCCAATGAACACACGGCCAAGGAATGCTCTTAAAATGACCCAATGAACACACGGCCAAGGAATGCTCTTAAAATGACCCAATGAACACACGGCCAAGGAATGCTCTTAAAATGACCCAATGAACACACGGCCAAGGAATGCTCTTAAAATGACCCAATGAACACACGGCCAAGGAATGCTCTTAAAATGACCCAATGAACACACGGCCAAGGAATGCTCTTAAAATGACCCAATGAACACAGGGCCAAGGAATGCTCTTAAAATGACCCAATGAACACATGGCCAAGGAATGCTCTTAAAATGACCCAATGAACACAGGGCCAAGGAATGCTCTTAAAATGAACCAATGAACACAGGGCCAAGGAATGCTCTTAAAATGACCCAATGAACACAGGGCCAAGGAATGCTCTTAAAATGACCCAATGAACACAGGGCCAAGGAATGCTCTTAAAATGACCCAATGAACACAGGGCCAAGGAATGCTCTTAAAATGACCCAATGAACACACGGCCAAGGAATGCTCTTAAAATGACCCAATGAACACAAGGCCAAGGAATGCTCTTAAAATGACCCAATGAACACACGGCCAAGGAATGCTCTTAAAATGACCCGATGAACACACGGCCAAGGCATGCTCTTAAAATGACCCAATGAACACAGGGCCAAGGAATGCTCTTAAAATGACCCAATGAACACACGGCCAAGGAATGCTCTTAAAATGACCCAATGAACACACGGCCAAGGAATGCTCTTAAAATGACCCAATGAACACACGGCCAAGGAATGCTCTTAAAATGACCCGATGAACACACGGCCAAGGCATGCTCTTAAAATGACCCAATGAACACAGGGCCAAGGAATGCTCTTAAAATGACCCAATGAACACACGGCCAAGGAATGCTCTTAAAATGACCCAATGAACACACGGCCAAGGCATTTCCTCAAACTTTTATTTTAGCATTATAAACTGGGTGGTTCGAGCCCTGAATGCTGATTGGCTGACAGTCGTGGTATATCAGACCACGGGCATGACAAAACATTTACTGCTCTAATTACGTCGGTAACCAGTTTATAACAGCAATAAATCCCCTCTGGGGTTTGTATATTGGCGTTTTGCCTAAGAGCATCCTTAGCCGTGGTATATTGGCAATATACCAAACCCCCTCGTGCCTTATTGCTTAAATATACACAGAGTGTATAAAAATTAGGAGCACCTTCCTAATATTGGGTTGCAATTGGGTTGCAGCTCAATAACTTTGCCCTCAGAACAGCCTCATTTCGTGAGTGGACAAAACATTAGGAACACCTTTCTAATATGGAGTTGCAAACCCCCCATTGCCCTCAGAACAGCCTCATTTCGTCGAGGTCATGGACTCTACAAGGTGTTGAAAGCGTTCCATAGGGATGCTGGCCCATGTTGACTCCAATGTTTCCCACAGTTGTGTCAAGTTGGCTGGATGTCCTTTGGGTGGTGGAACCTTCTTGATACACACAGGAAACTGTTGAGCGTGAAAAACCCAGCAGCGTTGCAGTTCTTGACACAAACCGGTGTGCCTGGCACCTACTACCATACTCTGTTCAAAGGAACTTCAATATTTTGACTTGTTCATTCCCCCTCTGAATGGCACACAAACACAATACGTCTTAATTGTCTCGAGGCTTGAAAATCCTTCTTTAACTCGTCTCCTCCCCTTCATCTACACTAATTTAAGTGGATTTAACAAGTGACATCAAGAATGGATCATAGATCTCACCTGGATTTACCTGGTCAGTCTATCTCCTGGAAAGAGCAGGTGTTCCTAATATTTTGTACGCTGAGTGTGTATTTCATAGCATGTTTTTTTGTCTGTAGGTGCTCAACACAACAGGTGTGTTTTGGCTCAGTCACTCATATTTTGAGGTCTATAGAGCCCGTCTCCATTCCTGATTGACATTGACATAAACTCAAGAATATTACAGAATATGACGGTGCCACGTTGAAAGTCACTGAGCTCTTCAGTAAGGACATTCTACTGCTAATGTTTGTCTATGGAGATTGCATGGCTGTGTGCTTGATTTTATACACCTGTTAGCCACGGCTGTGGCTGAAATAACCTAAACCACTAATTTGAAGGGGTGTCCACATACTTTGGACACAGCTACTCATTCAAAGGTTTTTCTTTATTTTTTACTATTTTCTACATTGTAGAATAATAGCAAAAACATAAAAACTATAGTAACCAAAAGAATGTTACAAAAATTGAAATATATTTTATATATGAGATTCTTCAAACTAGCCACCCTTTGTCTTGATGACAGATTTGCACACTCTTGGCATTCTCTCAACCAGCTTCACCTGGAATGCTTTCCCAACAGTCTTGGAGTTCCCACATATGCTGAGCACTACTAGCAGTGTTTGTGCTGAAACTGACATCTGGCTGCATACGTAGCTATCTAGCCAGTTTGACTATATCATACCGGAGTAGCTAGATGAGCAATGTCCATTGCCTGTATTATAAGTTAGCAGCATGGCAGTTTCCCAATGTTTGGTGTTGACGATGAACTTTACTTAGCTAGCTAGCTAGCTATGATATATTGTCAACATTGATTTGTGGTGGATGATCTATAAAGCTACGGTGCAGGCTCGTTGGCTTGTAACTACTCCGGACTAGTTGCCTAGCTAACTGGCTATAATAGCAGCCAAGGACATTTGCTAGCTTATTTGTTTGTGCTCTGATTTAGTTTACACAGATGACATCAGCCACATGAAAAACCTTCCATAGCAAAAATATTCCTAGCTAGCTAGCTTCCTTTGCTTGTAGCTTGCTTCTCATCCGACTGGTGTTAGCTATCTAGCTACAACTGCTAGCCTGCTACTAGCTAGTTGCGGATTTTGCGCAGGCAAACAAGTGCTGGTTTGGTTTTTAAAACTCTTAAGGTTCAGTTGAAAAGATGTTAGCATTGTCAGAAATGCTACAAAAAGGTAGCACATCGTTTGTTCTTAAATAGAGAAATGAGGATGTGAGATCAATAAATTGATACATCTTATAAAAACTGTTGCACCTACAAACTTAGTCAGAACTACATTTTTTAAAAGTCCAATGGTCACTTTATGGACGCTATAGTCTAGTTTTAATCTGGCGTCTAGAATTTGAGCTAGGTAAACTCTGAAAACATAATTGCTAACGACCCTGTTAAAAAAATCTGGCATGTGTTTCTCGGTAACTGCTGGACGGCTCACGATGAGAAGCGGGGGGAGTGTGATGTGTACCTCCCAAGTTGATTTGTGAATTTTCATCGACATTGGTGTCATATTGGCATACATATGATAATAGGAAGATTTATATTTAACATTGAGCTTCAACCTTATACATACTATAATATCATCAATGATACTATTTAGGCCTGTGTAGCATTTGCAAGGTCATCAACCGCTATTGTTTCAATTCAACTCAGGGTTAAACAAACAAAAAAATAGACAATACATAAGCCTAAGGATTCAAACTCTGGTTGATTTCAAATTTAATCTACCAGATAGAAATTCATATTTTAAGATTTACGTCTGCATCTAAACCAACATTTTAGTTAAAGAATAAGACTAAATCAAATCAAAAACGTAATTTAAAGTGCATTTTAAAGTTTGATTTGATCACATTCTACAACTTAGATTTTTTTTGGTTGAGATGTGAATCCAACAGAAATTATACATTTATAGACACACTGGATATTGAATTGTGTTTGTTTGTCAACGCAACCAAATATTAACATTTGAAGATGTATCTTCTGCTTGTATAGTTCCATCTGTGCTACTGACTTAAACTGTAATTAAATCCAGACTATCTACAAATGTAATAATTGATAGGTTGGATTCACATCTCCATCTCATCCCCCCCAAAAAAAAAAATCTAAGTTAATGAATAGGAATAAATCAAATCATACTTTAAAGCCTTTTGGGTGACCCGGCCAAATTCAGCTATAGATCTGTCAGCTATAGATCTGTCAATCTCATTGAAAGCCAGTCTAAGAAGCGGTAGATATGTTCTATATATCTACAGTATGTACACTATTTCTATGTTCTATATATCTACAGTATGTACTCTATTTCTATGTTCTATATATCTACAGTATGTACTCTATTTCTATGTTCTATATATATATCTACAGTATGTACTCTATTTCTATGTTCTATATATATATATCTACAGTATGTACTCTATTTCTATGTTCTATATATATATCTACAGTATGTACTCTATTTCTATGTTTCCCGTTCTTTTACGTTTAGTTTTGGCGTCTTTTACTTTTGTTTTTTGTACACCAGCTTTAAAAACAGCTGAAAATACAATATTTTTTGGGGTTATGGAAAATATATTTCACAGTGGTTTAGGACGGTACAATAAATCTCTACACTTGGTTGTTTTTGTCCTATAAACTGAAATCAGGCAAACGTTTCTAATATTAGCAAACAGGAAATGGCAGAGAGCGATTTCTGCATTGTTCACCTTTTTTAAAAGCACTTTAAATAAAGATTTGATTTAGTCCAATTCTTTATCTTTGATTTTTTTTGGTTGAGATGGAGATGTGAATTCAACATAATAAATTATTAATTCATAAAGTTAGTGACACCGAAGACACTTGTCCTTTTAAAATGTTAATATTCGGTTGCTTTGTCAACCAAACAACCAAATATAGTAGATAACTTTAGGCTAAGGTTCTAACAAACTAATGGAACAGTATTTATTCAACCTTTACAAAAAACAAAAAAACCTCCATGGCGACTGAGGTTATTGTAACTATAAATGTCTCCTTATGCAATAATAGAAAACGTGCATGTTTCAAGATAGCGTGCAAAGGTCGCAGGTCTGTGAAGATCTTCACAATCGCTGTAATAATCTGTAATAATCTGTAATAATCTGTAATAATCTGTAATAATCTGTAATAATCTGTGTAGAATATTGAACAGCGTTGATCACATCACACCATGTACTTTAAATGTAATCTCATTCTCAACTGCAATCCAGGTTATTGGGTTGTGCTATTAGATGAAGCACAGTGGTAACACATTGAGTTGATGTAAAATATCTGACATTGTATTCACATTTTTAACTTTGTTGTGCTTTTAAAATGGCTGTGCAGTGATAAGACATTTACACAAATCTGACATTGTTTTTCCAGTTGGAATTCGGTTGTGCTTTTACACTGAACAAAAATATAAATGCAACAAAGATTCAAAGATATGAGGAAATCACTCTATTGAAATAGATTCATTAGACCCTAATCTATGGAATTCACATGACTGGGAATACAGATGTGCATCTGTTGGTCACAGATACCTTAAAGAAGTAGTGGCGTGGATCAGAAAACCAGTCAGTATCTGGTGTCACCACCATTTACCTCATTCAGCACGACCACATCTCCTTCACATAGAGTTGATCAGGCTGGTGATTGTGGCCTGTGGAATGTTTCCCCAGTCTTCTTTAATGGCTGTGTGAAGTTGCCAGATCTCGGGGGGGCTGGAACATGTTGTTGTAACAGTATAACTTTAGTCTGTCTCCTCGCCCCCCTACCCGGGCTCGACCCAGGGACCCTCTGCACACAGACAAGTCACCCACGAAGCATCGCTACCCATCGCTCCACAAAAGATCGCGGCCCCTGCAGAGCAAGGGGAACCACTTCTTCAAGGTCTCAGAGCGAGTGACGTCACCGATTGGAAACGCTAATAGCGCGCACCATCGCCTAACTAGCTAGCCATTTCACATCGGTTACACTGTCATACACATCGATCCATGGGCGACATGCCTGGTGAGTATTTTGCCCATAGAATAACTGGGACATTATCAGCTTCCAGGAATTGTGTAAAGATCCTTGCGACATGAGGCTGTGCATTATCATGCTGAAACATGAGGTGATGGTGGCGGATGAATGGCACGACAATGGGCCTCAGGATCTCGTCACAGTATCTCTGTGTATTCAAATCGCTAATCGATAAAAATGCAATTCTATTCATTGTCCATAGCTTATGCCTGCCCATACCATAACCCCACCATGGGGCACTCTGTTCACAACATTGACATCAGCAAACCTCTCGCCCACACACACACACGTCGCCATAAACCTGGTCTGCCATCTGGCCGGTACAGTTGAAACTGGGATTCATCCGTGAAGAGCACACTTCTCCAGCGTGCCAGCGGCCATTAAAAGGTGAGCATTTGGTTACGACGCCAACTGCAGTCAGGTCAAGACCCTGGTGAGGACGACGAGCAAGGTTCACAGACGGTTTCTGACAGTTGGCGCAGAAATTCTTTGGCTTGTGCAAATACAGTTTCAACAGCTGTCCAGGTGGCTGGTCTCAGACAATCCCGCAGGTGAAGAAGACGAATGTGGAAGTCCTGGACTGGCGTGGTTACACTGCCAAATTATCTAAAATGAGATTGGAGGCAATTTACGGTAGAGAAATGAACATTAAATTATCTGGCAACAGCTCTTGTGGACATTCCTGCAGTCAGCATGCCAAATGCATGCTCCCTCAATACCTGAGACATTGTGTTGCGTGACACAACTGCACACTTTAGAGTTGCCTTTTGTCCCCCAGCACAAGGTGCACCTGTGTAATGGTGTTTAATCAGCGTCTTGATATGCCACACCTGTCAGGTGGATGGATTATCTTGGTAAAGGAGAAATGCTCTCTAACAGGGATGTAAACAAATTTGTGCATAGAATTTGAGAGAAATAAAGCATTTTGTGCATATGGAAAATTTCTAGTAAACTTTTATTTCAGTACATGAAAAATGGGACCAACACATTAACAAGTTGTGTTTATATTATTGTTCAGTATAAATAGTTGAAAGCACAGTAATCTGTTAACCCGGAAGTCATTTGGTCATCTGCTTGATTAACTGCAGTCTACACGCAGACAGTGGTGTACTTACCATTCGGCAGAAGAGGCAAATTGCCTCAGGACTCACATCATCAAGGGGTCTTGTGAACAGGGAATAATCCCCCCCAAAAAATATACAACAGTGCACTGTTGGGATGCTGGAATTATATTTGGATGAATGTACGGAGGTAACCTACTTTTTGAAGTTGATTTGTTTGACAATCCGATGAAAATGTCATGACTGGTTGTGGTCATGGCACATTAAAAAGGTAATAGATTATTTTTATTTTTTTAACAGTTAAATTACATGTCTTTACTATAGACACCCATTGGGGGGGGGGGGGGGGGGGGATGTGGGTGCAGAAGCTGCCCGGGTGAGATTCAAAAGCATAGTAATAACACATTGGGATTTCAACAAACTTCTGGCTGTCTTTTTAGAATGGGTGAATAAAAAAGGTTGAATCCCATTGATCAACATCTCAACCAAATATTACTCACATTTCCACATTTAATTTTTTAAATTTCTTTTTAAAACATTTTATTTAACTAGGCAAGTCAGTTAAGAACAAATTCTTATTTTCAATGACGGCCTAGGAATAATGGGTTAACTGCCTGTTTCAGGGGCAGAACAACCTTGTCAGCTCGGGGGTTTGAACTTACAACCTTCCGGTTACTAGTCCAACGCTCTAACCACTAGGCTACCCTGCCGCCTCTACACTCTAACCACTAGGCTACCCTGCCGCCCCCAGGGTAGCCTAAATGACGTGGTGTGCCCAGTGGGATGACACTGTGAGGACTGAACTGGCATCTGGAGGGTTGTTGGTGTCATATCCTTGACACACTCTCCTACCGCTGTGCCCTTTGGCAAGGCTCTTAACCCCCAAAATAGCTCCTGGGACACAGCAATGTGGCTGACAAATATGTGTGTTTTGTGTGTTGTCTGGGGGGGGGGGGGGGGGGTGAGAGAAGAGCAGAATACCACTTCCTTGTGTCACATATGGACAAAAATAGTTATATTGTTTACAGCACTCATGTTATGGCATCACATACTAATACCAGGGAGTCAGTGGAGGCTGGTGGGAGGAGCTGTAGGAGGACAGGCTCATTGTAATGGCTAGAATGGGATAAACAGTATCAAAACACACGGAAACCACGTTTGACTCCGTTCTATTAATTCCAGCCATTACAATGAGCCCGTCCTCCTCCTACCAGCCTCCATTACAATGAGCCCGTCCTCCTCCTACCAACTCCATTACAATGAGCCCGTCCTCCTCCTACCAGCCTCCATTACAATGAGCCCGTCCTCCTCCTACCAGCCTCCATTACAATGAGCCCGTCCTCCTCCTACCAACTCCATTCCAATGAGCCCGTCCTCCTCCTACCAACTCCCATTACAATGAGCCCGTCCTCCTCCTACCAACTCCATTACAATGAGCCCGTCCTCCTCCTACCAGCCTCCATTACAATGAGCCCGTCCTCCTCCTACCAACTCCATTACAATGAGCCCGTCCTCCTCCTACCAACTCCATTACAATGAGCCCGTCCTCCTCCTACCAGCCCCATTACAATGAGCCCGTCCTCCTCCTACCAGCCTCCATTACAATGAGCCCGTCCTCCTCCTACCAACTCCATTACAATGAGCCCGTCCTCCTCCTACCAACTCCCATTACAATGAGCCCGTCCTCCTCCTACCAACTACAATACAATGAGCCAGTCCTCCTCCTACCAACTACAATACAATGAGCCAGTCCTCCTCCTACCAACTCCATTACAATGAGCCCGTCCTCCTCCTACCAACTCCATTACAATGAGCCCGTCCTCCTCCTACCAACTCCCATTACAATGAGCCCGTCCTCCTCCTACCAACTCCATTACAATGAGCCCGTCCTCCTCCTACCAGCCTCCATTACAATGAGCCCGTCCTCCTCCTACCAGCCTCCATTCCAATGAGCCCGTCCTCCTCCTACCAACTCCCATTACAATGAGCCCGTCCTCCTCCTACCAACTCCATTACAATGAGCCCGTCCTCCTCCTACCAGCCCCATTACAATGAGCCCGTCCTCCCCCTAGCAACTCCAATACAATGAGCCCGTCCTCCTCCTTACCAGCCTCCACTGCAGTGAACAGGGAAGTAAACCCAGCTGCTACTGACGTCAGAACTCAAATCCTCAGTGCTTTAGGTGCCAGTTGTAGACGGGCCGTAGATAATATCCTGACCATAAATCACTCTTTACAGGTGAGTATGCAGTCAATACTCATCACCTGATTTAACATTGAAACAAACACACTCCAGTATTATTTCAATTTACATGAATTGTGAGTTTAAAGAATCAGGGGAAAATATACTTTTTTTTTTATTGCCATGCTATCGCTACTGACAAAAACACACTCCTCTTCTAGTTGGGGTCGTGAGCATGTCTAGTATTTAAGGACTTGATTCAGGAGAGTCAAATGAGCTATAGTTACCCAGTGTGTCAGTGCACTGCAATAAGCAATGGTGTGCATTGAGAATTATTCTGTATAGACACTGATGGAAGACGATCTTGGCCATGTTCTGTTATAATCTCCACCCGGCACAGCCAGAAGAGGACTGGCCACCCCACATAGCCTGGTTCCTCTCTACCTGGCACAGCCAGAAGAGGACTGGACACACCTCAGAGCCTGGTTCCTCTCCACCCGGCACAGCCAGAAGAGGACTGGCCACCCCTCATAGCCTGGTTCCTCTCCACCTGGCACAGCCAGAAGAGTACTGGCCACCCCTCATAGCCTGATTCCTCTCTACCTGGCACAGCCAGAAGAGGACTGGCCACCCCTCATAGCCTGGTTCCTCTCTAGGTTTCCTCCTAGGTTCTGGCCTTTCTAGGGAGTTTTTCCTAGCCACAGTGCTTCTACACCTGCATTGCTTGCTGTTTGTGGGTTTTAGGCTGGGTTTCTGTACAGCACTTTGAGATATCAGCTGATGTAAGGACTTTTATAAATAAATTTGATTTGATTTAGACTGCAGTGACATGCAGATAGATGCAAGGTATTTGTGACCGTCTGACAAGCGCCAAGGGACGACCAGACGACGTGACCAGAGAGAATAGGTCCTCACTGTTTCAGTTGTAATTCTCCCATCAAGAGACTTTGCTGACTAGGTTGTGCTGCAGTTCCACAACAGTGATAACACACCCTTAGCTCATGTCATAGATGTTGCAGGGTTGTTTAATGAACTCGTCTCCTCGAGTTCTACCCAGCCCTGCTGGTTAGACGTTTCTCCCCTGGCACCTACTTGATCAATGAATGCCACTGATTGGTTGGAGTATCCACACCTGAGGGATTCTCCCACCGACGAGCTGAACCGAGTCAAGTTGTACTCAGCTGGCCTGAGTATCGGCGCCAGCAGTTTGGTTCGAGCAGGTACGACAGTGTGAAAGGGGTACTGGTTTACCCAGGTAGAAATCAGTCCTTGGTTAAAAAGGCAAGGACAAAAAATGAGCAGGTGTGGAGACCTGCTGGAAGGATGGAAACAGTTCAGACCATAAGTTCTGACAGATGTACTCAGGTGTGGACTAAGCATTTGATCATGGATTTTCTCTCTCTCTCTCCAAAACATCAAATTGAGATGTTATATGATAATAGTATCTTACTTGATATGGTGTTTTCATAATATATGCCAAAATTGCCAATTAGCAGATGATTTTATCCAAAGCGCCTTACATTAATGCACATATAAGTTTTCATATCGGTCGCTCCAGCGGGAATCGAACCCACAACCCCGATGATGCAAATCAACACGTTCTACCAACTGTGGGAGCCACACGGGACCACTTCTAATAAGAAGAAGCAGTTGTTACCTGTAGAACGCCATATATGGTCAACACGTCTGTTACGTTCAAGTTGTAGAATACGGTTCAAAAGCAAGGTAGCTATGGATACGGTTACCGCTGGCGTCGGTAATTATGTGTCATAGTAGGCTATGTGAGTTTAAAAAATAAATACAAAATGTCTGTGCCAAAAGTGATTGGTCTAACACACACACCTGTATCAACTAATCACGGGTAATTGAAGCACCTGGGGTCATGCTGGACAGGAACAAATATGCAGTCCTGTGGGTCCACGGGTACAGGCTTGAAAAACACTTATTGTACAGGGGTCCTATTCAGAAATGTTGTGATACCTTCAGATATTGTTAACATCCCTCAATCAATATGTCTTTGGGAAGAAAAAGGATACCTCCGTTTGATCACAAATTCACACAAAAAATGTGTATTTCTATCAATTAAGAATGATTAATAAACAAATGAGATTCATACATGTACATTTTTGTTTATAAAGGCATTGTCATCCCTTTTACTTACTGAACTTGGGCGTTCTCTTCAGTTTTCTATTGATTGTCTAATGTAACCATTGCCACATATTGACCATATTATTGAAGGGAAACGGTCAACAAAAATAAAAAAATATTAGTGGCTTGTACCACACTACCAGTAACCTACCTTTTGGTTTTTCATTGTATCCACATAACTTCTTTGTCCTTGGATTTAATTGGGGGCGATTTAATTTCATCAGCAACAGATACGAAAGGCTTAGAGGGACTTGCACATGAGCTGCGAGTTCATTGACAGTATTAGGCAGCTCAAAGCCAAACAAATACAAGCTTAAAAAAAAAACTGGGGCAAATCTGTAAATCAAACAATAACGCCACATTTAAAGGTAAACAGCTTAGGGATGGGGGGGTGGAGAAATGTAACCACTCTCAAATTCATAGAAGTGACTCTGGATGAAAAGGACCGACGTCTATGAGATCAAAATGATAGGTTTTAACCACGTTTCGAAGCTATTAAGTGTTAGTTTGCAATTAGATTGTTTACAAACGATGGAGTAAAAAACACATGTACTGTGTATTTTGTATTCTGATGGGGTTAGACAGTTGAACTAAAGCTCATCAGGCATTGCTAAGTTATATTTGTCAAGAATTAATGGGTATATATCATTAATATAGATTAAAAAAATAGATGTAGCTATCACCGATCGCCACTAATTTCCCCTCCTTCGATAAAGACAACTGATTAGCAGGGCTGGGTAGAGTACTGAAACTCTGTACTCAAGTGAAAGTACCACTACTTCAAAATTACCGACTTGACTACATTAGAAGAGTTAGACCTGCAAAACCAAGAGTTTAAAAAAAAGTCTGCAGGAAACAAAGTAGACGAGACTAAATGACTTACTTTTCCCTGACGTCTCATGCCACCTCACTAGACATGTGGTAAGTGGCATGTGTAATTTACCCCGTTCCTAACAATAACCTATATAAACCCTGGATTTCAGATGCTATGTATTGGCCAGTGAGGGGCTTTGAAGCCACCAGTAGCAGCAGTCCATAGAGATAGATAGAGGACTGATCTTTGTTTCTGTGCCATGACGGCATAGGCCGCGCCATTGAGGCAATCAATTTTCTTCTTTGCGATTGGGTGATCTCTCCTGATGACCCAGCTGGACATGATTGGTTGGGAGGATCAGCCAATGAAGACTCACCATGTGGACTACATTAAAATGGCGGAAGCCCTCAATGGCACTGCACATGATAAACAGACTTTTGGTCACTAGAGCTCTCTACCATTCTCTATGGAGCAGTCCTCCATGCTAGGAATGAATGGAATTCTACAGTATTTCAATGAACATTAATTATAAAGGTCAAAATTACATGTTAAATAATTGTTGCTGCTGTAGTGAGGACAGTAACATTAGTACTCTCCAAAAACAACAAAAAAAAGGAAAAAGTTTTATATTTCTCATTTAGCTCGCATAAAGGTACATTTAAAGTATGCATTAATGTGCCTATAATTAGAATAAATGTGTCAATGTAGACATTAAAATTATTTCTATAGCTTCCCAAACATTTTTTTTTACACAATGGAGTACCAAGATGGCTGCATGGCGGCTTCAATACAGCAACACCTGTCTGCCATCCAGGGTTTATACACATCATTGGTGTGCTACAAAAGGAGAGCTTGTATTTATAATGGATCCCCATTAGCTGTTGCCAGCTCCTCTTCCTGGGGACCGGAAGAATTAAGGCCATTTATTTAAAAAAATTAAAACATTACAATACATTCACAGATTTCGCAATACACTGTGTGCCTTCAGGCCCCTACTTTCCTCGCTAAAGGGAAAGGGGGATACCTAGTCAGTTGTACAACAGAAAGGGGGATACCTAGTCAGTTGTACAACAGAAAGGGGGATACCTAGTCAGTTGTACAACAGAAAGGGGGATACCTAGTCAGTTGTACAACAGAAAGGGGGATACCTAGTCAGTTGTACAACAGAAAGGGGGATACCTAGTCAGTTATACAACAGAAAGGGGGATACCCAGTCAGTTGTACAACAGAAAGGGAAAGGGGGATACCCAGTCAGTTGTACAACAGAAAGGGAAAGGGGGATACCCAGTCAGTTGTACAACAGAAAGGGAAAGGGGGATACCTAGTCAGTTATACAACAGAAAGGGGGATACCTAGTCAGTTATACAACAGAAAGGGGGATACCCAGTCAGTTGTACAACAGAAAGGGAAAGGGGGATACCCAATCAGTTGTACAACAGAAAGGGAAAGGGGGATACCTAGTCAGTTATACAACAGAAAGGGGGATACCTAGTCAGTTATACAACAGAAAGGGGGATACCTAGTCAGTTGTACAACAGAAAGGGGGATACCTAGTCAGTTGTACAACAGAAAGGGGGATACCTAGTCAGTTATACAACAGAAAGGGGGATACCTAGTCAGTTATACAACAGAAAGGGAAAGGGGGATGCCTAGTCAGTTGTACAACAGAAAGGGGGATACCTAGTCAGTTGTACAACAGAAAGGGGGATACCTAGTCAGTTGTACCAGAAAGGGGGGGATACCTAGTCAGTTGTACAACAGAAAGGGGGATACCTAGTCAGTTGTACAACAGAAAGGGGGATACCTAGTCAGTTGTACAACAGAAAGGGGGATACCTAGTCAGTTGTACAACAGAAAGGGGGATACCTAGTCAGTTGTACAACTGAATGCATTCAACTGAAATGTGTCTTCCTGCATTTAAAACAACCCCTCTGAATCAGAGAGATACGGGCGGCTGCCATAATCGACAACCACATCTTCCACGTCAACTGCCCTGCTCACCACATATCCACAGTACAAAATCCATGTGTACGCGTGTGTGTATAGTGCATATGCTATCGCGTGTATGTATGTGTCTGTTTTTGTTGCTTCCATTGTTCCATAAAGTGTATTTTTATATGCTTAAAAAAAAATATATACAATTCTACTGTTTGCATCTTGACTCTATTCCTGATGTGGAATAGAGTTCCATGTAGTCATGGCTCTATGTAGTACTGTTCACCTCTCATAGTCTGTCCTGGACCTGGGGACTGTGAAGAGATGATTGGTTGGGGTGTCTTGTGGGGTGTGTATGGATATCTGAGCTGTGCGCCAGTAGTTCAAAGCAGACAGCTCGGCGCATTCAACATTTCAATACCTCTAAGAAATACAAATAGTGATGAAGTCAATCTCTCCTCCAATTTCAGCCAGGAGAGATTGACATGCATATAATTCATGTTAGCTCTCTGTGTACATCCAAGGGCCAGCTGTGCTGCCCTGTTCTGAGCCAATTGCAATTTTCCCCGAGTCCCTTTTTGTGGCACTTGACCACACGACTGAACAGTAGTCCAGGTGTGACAAAACTAGAGTCTGTAGGATCTGCCTTGTTGATAGTGTTGTTAAGAAGGTAGAAACTAGGGCCTATAGGACCTGCCTTGTTGATAGTGTTGTGAAGAAGGTAGAGCAGTGCTTTATTATGGACAGACTTCTCCCCATCTTAGCTACTGTTGTATCAATAGGTTTTGACCGTGACAGTTTACAATCCAAAGTTACTCCAAGCAGTTTAGTCACCTCACTCAACTGGCTCAACTTCCACATGATTTATTATAAGATTTAGTTGAGAATTAGGGTTTAGTGAAGTATAATGCTTTAAATTTAAATATTTAGGACTAACTTATTCCTTGCCACCCACTCTGAAACTAAGTGCAACTCTTTGTTAAGTGTTGCAGTCATTTCAGTCGCTGTGGTATTTGACGTGTATAGTGTTGGGTCATCCGCATTCATAGACACACTTTCCTCAAACCATTCCAGTGTTTTACTTGCTATATTGCATTTACTTCACCACCATGGCCTTTTTTTTTGCCTTTACCTCCCTTATCTCACCTCACATTGAACATATACTTATTTTTCTACTGTATTATTGACTATGTTTGTTTACTCCATGTGTGTAACTGTTGTATGTGTCGAACTGATTTGCTTTATCTTGGCCAGGTCGCAATTGTAAATGAGAACTTGTTGCCTACCTGGTTGAATATTTTTTTTTAAATTAAAAGCCTGTCATTAATAAAGATTGAAAAAAAAAGTACAAATGGGCCCAGACAGCTGCCCTGGGGAATTCCTGATTCTACCTGGACTATGTTAGAGAGGCTTCCATCAAAGAACACCCTCTGTGGTCTGTTTTTCCAGCATCAGACTATGATAGAAAATGTCAAAAGCTGCACTGAAGTCTAACACAACAGCCCCCAATCTTTTTATCGTCAATTTCTCTCAGCCAATCATCAGTCATTTGTGTAAGTGCTGTGCTTGTTGAATGTCCTTCCCTAGAAGCATGCTGAAAGTTTGTCAATTTGTTTACTGTAAAATAGCATTGTATCTGGTCAAACACCATTTTTTCCAAAAGTTTACTAAGGGTTGGTAACAGGCTGATTGGTCGACTATTTGAGCAAGTAAAGTTTTTTTTACTATTATTAAGTAACAGAATGACTTTTGCTTCCCTCCAGGCTTGAGGGCAAATAGGAGTTGCAATATTGTCCGCTACTACCCTCAGTAATTTTCCATCCAAGTTATCAGACCCCGGTGGCTTGACATTGTTATTAATAGACAACAATCATGTCACCTCTTCAAACACTCACTTTACAGAATTCAAAATTACAATTCCTGTCTTTCATAATTTGGATAGATATACTTGGACGTGTAGGGTCAATGTTTGTTGCTGGCATGTCATGCCTAAGTTTGCTAATCTTGCCAATGAAAAAAATAATTAAAGTAGTTGGCAATATCAGTTGTTTTTTGATGAATGAGCCATCATGAATGATGGAGCGGAATTTGCCCTTGTGCCCAAAATTTCATTTAAGGTGCTACAAATCTTTTTACCATCATTCTTTTTGTCATTTATCTTTGTTTCATAGTGTAGATAATTATTTTGTATTCAGTTTAGTAACATGATTGCTCAATGTGCAATGTTTGCCAATCGGTTGTGCAGCCAGACTTATTTGGCAATCCTTTTGCCTCATCCCTCTCAACCATACAGTTTAAATTCCTCATCAATCCACGGGGATTTAACAGTTTACAGTCATTTTCTTAATAGGCGCATGCTTATTAGTAACTGGAATAAACAATTGCATTCAAGCGCAGTGTCTGTTCGCTCCTCATTACACACCACGGACCAACAAATATTATTTACATCAAATCTTCTTGTATGACCTCTTATACACTATATTAGGCCCAGCCTTTGGAACTTTGGTTTTCCTAGATATGGCTACTATATTGTGATCACTACATCCAATGAATCTGGATACTGTTTTCAAGCACATTTCTGCATCATTAGTAAAGATATAATCAATACATGTTGATGATTTCATTCCTGTGCCGTTTGTAACTAGCCTGGTAGGTTGACTGATAACCTGAACCAGTTTGCAGGCATTTGTTACAGTTTGAAGCTTTCTCTTGAGTGGGCAGCCTGACGAATGCCAGTCAATAATTAAATCACCCAGAAAATATACCTTTCTGTAGACATCACATACATTATATCAAGCATTTCACACATTATCCAGATACTGACTGTTAGCACTTGGTGGTCTATAGCAGCTTCCCACCAGAATGGGCTTTAGGTGAGGCAGATGAACCTGTAGCCATATTACATCAACAGTATTTAACATGAGATCCTCCATTTTTTTACAGGAATGTGGTTCTGAATATAAAACAGCAACACCTCCACCATTAGCATTCCTATCTTTTCTGTAAATGTCATAACCTTGTATTGCTACCACTATCATCAACGGTATTAGGTAGTTGTTGGGAATTGTTAGACATTACTGCACTGTTGGAACTAGGAGCACAAGCATTTTGCTACACTTAACATCTGCTAACCATGTGTATGTGACCAATACACATTTGATTTGACAGATAGTTACTATCAAATGATTGATTTCACAAACCTTGCTTCTTAAGATACATATGTTAACGTGGGCTATTTTTAGCACTTTTCTGTGATGCTTGCTTGTTTTCATTGCTTTACTGTGAAGCTTAGCAGAAGTAGACATGCTCATGTTATTTATGTTTGTGCAGAGTGAGCTGCACACAGTGGACTTCCTCCCCGGGCACACACGCCTCAGTGCTAACAGTATCGATCTGGTTCATAGGCACATGATTACTGCGTACAATAGCTGTATGATCAGCAGAGGCATTCAGGACAGTTAGAGTGACATAAATTAGGCTACTTACATTGTGTCTTCCAACGCCCCTGGGATAATGTACATTTGCTGAAGCATTATGATGACTCTGCGACACATTGGTAGGGATTAACTGAGCTGGGCTCGGGTCATTGATAAGTCGTTGTCTCAACGCAGCCTTATAGTGCTGTGAAAGGATCCAGGAACCCAAATGATTTGGGTGGATCCCATCCTCCTTAGAAAACGAGCTTTGTTTCCAGAAGGTATCGAAATTGTCAACAAAAGTTACATCCACTGCATTGCAATAATCACGTAGCCAGTTGTGAAGAGAAAGAATTCTGCTCAAGTGATCAATGCCACGATTCAGAGAGGGCACAGAGCCAGATATGATGGGTATTTTATTAGTGTCTAGCAGAGAGTCAATCAGCTCTTTTAAAATCCAGTTTCCAACTGTTCAGAGCTGCTCGTGACAATGCCATTAAAACCCACATGGGACTACGATAAAATAAATGTTCATGTCCTGGCGTAGTACGTTCCGGGTGCAGCTTCGTAATGTCATTTACTCAACCTCCGGGGTAGGACATTGTTTTTGTTGCCCCTGAAATCTGATCCAAGATCAGTTTTTACATCTTTAGATAAGCTGATCCTAGATCTGTGACAATAAGCAATTTCCACCCAGCACTGCCCCCCCATATTTTAGTAGATAAGCTTTCCTATAGCTACAACATACAAACTGAGGATTATGAGCCCAAATAAAAATGTAACTAATAAATTGGCAGAGAAATGCTGAATTGTAAAAGCTTAAACTCATGAATAGTTCACCATAAAATATAACACTCTCAGACTAGAGTAACAATCATATCCTTATTGCTTATTTATCGGAGTAAAAAAATATATAATGTAGTATGCTTAAAATCTAGTAAAATGCAAATGCATATGAAAACTGTAGTTCTGTACACCAAATCCAAAAAGGATCTCACCTAGTCAATGAAAGTAGCAGCAATGTTTAGGTGCTCAATATAGTGTTCATATGCATTTGCAAATAAAAATGTACACTTCTGATAACATGAAACTGAATTCAATTCCAACATAACCACAGCCATAGTGCCACTGCAGGGAGGTCGTGGGTAGAGGGTGGGGGAGATCTATCCTTACCCAGGTCTCAGATTCCACCGGTAGAGGATCCTGCGGTGGAGCTCCACCGTGGGGCCCACAGGCTGTCTGCCTCCTTCGTTCCTGCTAGACCCACAACTCTAATGCCAGTGCCCCCCCCCCCCCCCCCCACAGGTGGTCAACAGTCTTATTGTTTCTACTTCCTGCCGATTAAATGTAACCGAACTGAGAATATAACATTTGAGATCACTGTCAGGTAGATAACATCCTGTATGTTTCCTTACTATTGAATAACTGCATTGTCGGAAACTAGAAGCACAAGCATTTCGCTACACTCGCATTAACATCTGCTAACCATGTGTATGTGACAAATAAAATTTGATTTGATTTGTTTAGGAATCTTTCTCTTCAACTACGCAAAGTATGTAACCGTATCAATATGGTTTGATAAAGGCCTGAAAACCCCAGGTCTAGTGTGAGAGAGCAATGCTCCTTTTATACATCGTGATGGGCTGGGAGTCCTGGACATTAGAAAAACATTGTTTCAGCTCACCTCATGTCTTTTGGCCCACAGAGAGCCCTACACAAATAAACACCGGGATATTGTCAAATTGAGCAATAAAAGATATCTGATATCGCAGGAACAGCATTATGACAACAGCTGTTCTGCTTGGACGCCAATTTCAGGTCATTTGTGGCAACTTGAATTGTGATAGATTAGAGTAACTGTGGCTCGTTCAGTTGTTTCTGCAACTTGACCCCCCCAATATGTCACGAGAACAATCCAGTCAATTCCGACAGGGGAGGGAGCGTCACCTTTACCTGGCAGCCATTGGAGAGGTTCCTCAGTATTAGTCCCAGCGAGGAACGGATCTGCGATATCCATATTCCACGTCCAGAAACACTCACCTTTGTGAGGCCTCGTGACACTGACGATCCTGACACAGTGTCACTTGGAGCCATAGAACGGGACTACAAAAAAAAACATTTTTTTAAAGTAGTAGCCACCGCAGGTGTCTTTGTTGAAAGCTGTTCGGGGGGCTAAAAGTATCATCTTCCAGGGTCACCTCATTCACCTACCTGGGTGATAACCTCAAGTTGTTTGGTTGACTGAAATAAAAGGCTGGCAGATAAGACCAGTTTCAGGAGCGTGAGAGTCAGTTTCAGGGTGGAGTCAGTTTCAGGGTGGAGTCAGTTTCAGGGTTAGACTATGGCCCTGATACTGACCTAGGTGGTATGAAGTATTTGAGTCGTAGTGAGCGGCAAACCTTTGTCGCACCACAACTGTTCTATGTTAAAAGGTACAGATTGCAATAGAGGACGTTTGGGCAGGTTTGACAACGGATATTTTTACCTATATATATATATATATTCTGTTGATAAAATATTCCTTTTTTTTTTTAAACAGCAAAGATGACATTTAGATGGGATTATCGTCTCTTCCTTCTCGTGAGCATGTATTCATTAATCCCTAATTATTATTTTATCATCTCAAGCCTGCTTCTGAAGACAATCATAAACTGGTGTTGTGTTTGATTGCGCCACAGCGTTCAGGTTCCTGTTTGTTTGTGTGCAAGAACTAGGATCACAGTTACAAGCACAATTGTCCGTAGTAGTACAACTCTGATCTGCCTTGTACCAAGAAACAGCCTCTGGTACAATTTAATTATTTATACACACACACACTAACTAACAGGTCAAACTTGATGTGAAGCCATCTGCTAAAAGCCTTTGAATAATAAATAATTTGATTATTTGTGTTGTGAGCATTACAGTGCAATCAGAAAGACCCCTTCCCCATTACCACATTTTGTTACAGTACAGCCTTATTCTAAAACGGATTAAATACTTGTTTTTACTGATCAATCTACACACAATACTCCATAATGACAAAGGAAACAGTTCATTTTTTTATATAAAAAACTGAAAATGTCACATTTACATAAGTTTGGAACCACCTAATCTTTCTAGAGCCAGGCAAAACTGAAAAATTGGGGGAGAAGGGCCTTGGTCAGGGAGGTGACCAAGAACCCGATGGTCACTTAACAGAGCTCCCAGAGTTCCTCTGTGGAGATGGGTGAACCTTCCAGAAGGACAACCATCTCTGCAGCGCTCCACCAATCAGGCCTTTATTGTAGAGTGGCCAGATGGAAGCCACTTCTCAGTAAAAAGGCACATGACAGCCCGCTTGGATTTTGACAAAAGGCATCTAAAGGTCTCTGATACAATGAGAAACAAGATTATCTGGTCTGAGGAAACCAAGATTGAACTCTTTGGCCTGAATGCCAAGAATCACATCTGGAAGAAACCTGGCACCATCCCTATGGTGAAGCATGGTGGAGGCAGCAACATGCTGTGGGGATGTTTTTCAGCGGCAGGGACTAGTCAGGTTAAAGGAAAGATAAATGGAGCAAAGTGCAGAGATCCTTGATGAAAACCTGCTCCAGAGCACTCAAGACCTCAGACCATGGTGAAGGTTCACCTTCCAACAGGACATCGACCCTAAGCACACAGCCAAGACCATGGCAGGAGTGGCTTCGGGACAAATCTCCGAATGTCCTTGAGTGACCCAGCGGGTCTGGACCCGAGTCCAGACATAAACATCTCTGGAGAGACCTGAAAATAGCTGTGCAGCAACGCTCCCCATCCAACCTGACAAAGCTTGAGAGGATCTGCAGAGAAGAATGGGAGAAACTCCCCAAATACAGGTGTGCCAAGCTTGTAGCGTCATACCCAAGAAGACTAGAGGCTGTATTCGCTGCCAAAAGGGTGCTTCAACAAAGTACTGAGTAAAGGGTCTGAATAGTTACACACATGTAATTTCAGTTATTTTTAATACACTTGCAAAAATGTCTAAAATATTTGCTTTGTCATTATGTGGTGTATATATATATATATATATATATATATATATAAAAAATCACTACATTGGGGAAAATAAGTAGTGTGTACACTGGTGTAAAATTCCAAATGCTCTTTGATGTGCTAAACTGTGTAAAACGACAAACACACTTTTATTTGACCACTATGTGAAGCCCCCATCGTAATTTAATTTAGAAAGAGGGGGGGGGGGGGGGGGGGCAGCATGTAGAACGAGGCTGTAACATTACAAAATGTGGAAAAGGTCGAGGTCTGAATACTTTCCGGATGCTCTGTATTAAAGGAATGTGCAACAGGTGGTACCTTCCAATCATCTCAAAGAGAAACATATATATATATATATATTTTTTAGGTTTTTGGGGGTTAAGTGAGAGTCAAATGTTAAGCTGGTTCAATGATCTTCACGATAGCATAGATCATTCTGCCTCACGTCACGCTAGTAAGTATATTCACACGGAGTGGACATCATGCCCATCTGCCCCATCACAGAATGGTGTAATGGTCACAGTCATGAGGTGAGGGCACTCAAGTCCTTTGAGTCTCAGAATTACATTCTGTTCACACTAATGTCAATCGAATTAGAATGTCAAAAATATTTGGCTTGAAAAGAACAAAAAAACGAAAAAAAAGACATAAGGACTTTGAACAGCAGTTGATATTGATATGGTGAAAAACCAAATCATTGAGGGAGCCAAACACCAGGTGGTACTAGCAAAAAAATTGTAAAAAAAAAAATCCATATTCCAAACTCATAAAAGCTTTTATTTTTATGCTAAACAGTTTTCATCTGTATCAATGACCAACACGGCCCTACTAGAAGGGAAAGATAAATGGAGGAAACTAAATTTGGAACCATTAAGAAAAGTCCCTAACTGGAAAAATCTGTTGACTATTGCACTGTGATGTTATCACAAGACATGATTTTCCTTCAGTGTTACAGCCCAACTAGACGTTAGGCTATAAAAGGCCTAAGAGGGGGTGTCATTTAAATAAAACCAGGAGAGGAAGAGGTGAAAGTTTAGGCTACTTTGGTGAATGTGTGAGGCATGTAAGACAGTGCAGATGACCACTACATACAGTGACAGCTCTTTGGTCTAGGCCATAGTGGAGTTTGGAGTGTGACTGTTTGAGGTTGTGGACAAGTGTCTTTTATAATGATAACAAGTTCAAACAGGTGCCATTAATACAGGTAACGAGTGGAGGACAGAGGAGCCTCTTAAAGAAGAAGTTACAGGTCCGTGAGAGCCAGAAATCTTGCTTGTTTGTTGATGACCATATACTTATTTTCCACCATAATTTGCAAATAAATTCATAAAAAATCCTACAATGTGATTTTCTGTCTGTCATAGTTGAAGTGTACCTATGATGAAAATTACAGGCCTCTCTCATCTTTTTAAGTGGGAGAACTTGCACAATTGGTGGCTGACTAAATACTTTTTTGCCCCACTGTATGTTCACGGTTCTTTCAGCCTGACCCCTCCCTCCCTCTCTCTCTCTCTCTCTCTCTCTTCCTCACGCTGGCTCGTCTGCTCTTTCTCTTTGCTAACAATGCCAGTGTGTGTTCAGTCTTTGGTCTGTTGCGTTTTGAATTTCACCTTGGCCTATTCCTTAATGATAGACCCTGCTTTACTGAAGTTGCAAGCCAAGAAACAGAGAGACATCATTCCTTTGCGACATACAGCTTTTGATTGCTGATAGATAGGCCTAGTGCACAGTTCTGACTGTCTGGTGGCTGACCAACACACTGATAGATAGGCCTAGTGCACAGTAAAGGTCGACCGATTAATCGGAACGGGGCGGCAGGGTAGCCTAGTGGTTAGAGCGTTGGACTAGTAACCGGAAGGTTGCAAGTTCAAACCTCCGAGCTGACATGGTACAAATCTGTCGTTCTGCCCCTGAACAGGCAGTTAACCCACTCTTCCTAGGCCATCATTGAAAATAAGAATTTGTTCTTAACTGACTTGCCTGGTTAAACAAAGGTAAAATAAAATAAATAAAATATTGGGGCCGATTTCAGGTTTTCATAAAAATCGGTATTTTGGGACGCCGATTTTGCCTATGTTTTAAAAATTTTAGTTTATTTTTTTACGCCTTTATTTTACTAGGCAAGTCAGTTAAGAACATATTCTTATTTTCAATGACGGCCTGGGAACAGTGGATATAATCGATGCAACGCTGGGGGATGATTTAACAAAAGCGCATTTGTGAGAAAAAAAAGCACAATCGTTGCATGAATGTACCTAACCATAAACATCAATGCCTTTCTTAAAATCAAAACACAGAAGTATATATTTTTAAACCTGCATATTTAGCTAAAAGAAATCCAGGTTAGCAGGCAATATTAATCACGTGAAATTGTGTCACTTCTCTTGCGTTCATTGCACGCAGAGTCAGGGTATATGCAACAGTTTGGGCAGCCTGGCTCATTGCCAACTAATTTGCCAGAATTTTACATAATTATGACATACATTGAAGGTTGTGCAATGTAACAAGAATATTTAGACTGATGGATGCCACCCGTAAGATAAAATACAGAACGGTTCCGTATTTCAGTGAAATAATAAACGTTTTGTTTTCGAAATGATCGATGGATGGATTCTACCATATTAATGACCAAAGGCTTGTATTTCTGTGTGTTAATATGTTATAATTAAGTCTATGATTTGATAGAGCAGTCTGACTGAGCGATGGTAGGCACCAGCAGGCTCGTAAGTATTCATTCAAACAGCACTTTTGTGCGTTTTGCCAGCAGCTCTTCGTAAGCACAGCTCTGTTTATGACTTCAAGCCTATCACCCTAATGGCTGGTGTAACCGATGTGAAATGGCTAGCTAGTTAGCTGGGTGTGCGCTAATAGCATTTCAAACGTCACTCGCTCTGAGACTTGGAGTAGTTGTTCCCCATGCTCTGCGAGGGCCGCGGCTTTTGTGGAGCGATGGGTAACGCTGCTTCGATGGTGGCTGTTGTCGATGTGTTCCTGGTTCGAGCCCAGGGAGCTATACTGTTACACTGGCAATACTAAAGTGCCTATAAGAACATCCAATAGTCAAAGGTATATGAAATACAAATGGTATACAGATAAATAGTCCTATAAATACTATATTAACTACAACCTAAAACTTTTTACCTGGGAATATTGAAGACTCATGTTAAAAGGAACCACCAGCTTTCATATGTTCTCATGTTCTGAGCAAGGAACTGAAACATTAGCTTTCTAACATGGCACTTTTACTTTCTTCTCCAACACTTTGTTTTTGCATTATTTAAACCAAATTGAACAGGTTTCATTTATTTGAGACTAAATTGATTTTTATTGGTGTATTATATTAAGTTAAAATAAGTGTTCATTCAGTATTGTTGTAATTGTCATTACAAAAAAAAATATATATATATATATATAAAATAATAATAAATAAAATAATAAAAAATTAAATCGGCCGATTAATCGGTATCTGCTTTTTTTTGGTCCTCCAATAATCGGTATCGACGTGGAAAAATCATAATCGGTCGACCTCTAGTGCACAGTTCTGACTGTCTGGTGGCTGACCAACATACTGATAGATAGGCCTAGTGCACAGTTCTGACTGTCTGGTGGCTGACCAACATACTGATAGATAGGCCTAGTGCACGGTTCTGACTGTCTGGTGGCTGACCAACATACTGATAGATAGGCCTAGTGCACGGTTCTGACTGTCTGGTGGCTGACCAACATACTGATAGATAGGCCTAGTGCACGGTTCTGACTGTCTGGTGGCTGACCAACATACTGATAGATAGGCCTAGTGCACGGTTCTGACTGTCTGCCTGGTGGCTGAACTGCCTATACTGTGCCAGTCCCCTCTCGCTCAGTCCTTCGCTAGCTCGCTATGAAAGGTGTGAGTTTGTGTTCTGCGAAGTACAGCAACTAGTCTCTCCTCTCCAGAAATACTATTCTTAGCAGAATCAAATCTTGACACTCAGAATTGGGATTCGGGAGTCGACATGCAAGGAGTCGAGAAATCAATTAATTTTGGCAACGACGCTCCACCACTACGTCGTCGTAGTTAACAGTTGGGAAAAACGTCAAGAGGAAAGCAAGCGACAGCAGGGACGTCCTGTATGGCAATACTATGAGAGGTTAAATGAGAAGGAAATCCAAACTTTTGCACGGGGGAACTGAGGTACATTAATGGCAGTACAGGCGCAATAGTTAGCCATCTGGAAAAAAGGGGGGCCGTACTGTGAGACTCAAACCATTGCTGCCAGCAGCGCAGCTGCATTGAGAATTCACATAAAATGTGAATTTTGTTGTTAAACCGTACCAGAAAAAAATAGCCATTTAAACATGATCAAAAATGTCCCATTTGTCACATCCCTAGATCCTACCTAATATCAGGAAGACACCTTTTTTTTTTTGATTAGACAAGTGAAAAGACAAGTGTTCACGAGTAAAGTTGCCTTTCCTTTTATTGGGGAGTATAGTGTCATGTAGGCAGAAACTGGATCATTGCATTCAGACTGGTTGACTTACTACTTACTGGAAGAAAGCTATACAACAGCCTTTCAACATGGACCTTAGTTTTTATATAGGTGATGTACTGAGGTGAGTGAATACCTGTGAAATACTAGTCACCCATGCCATGATACTAGTAAATCTGATTTTATTCATCCACTTTCTCACATTATTGCATTTGTGTTGAGGAAAAGTGTATGCATTTCTATACCAACACTTATAAAAACCTGCAATTTTAATAAAAACATACAGAAAACTGACAACTAAGGAACAAAATCTCAGGATAAACTCTGTTTCCCAAGAAAAGAGATGGTGAGATACTATGGTGAGGCAGAACACCCAAACTAGTGAGTTTCATTGGGTCCCTGCTGTCTGTGCTGTGTGTCATCGTCTCCCCTGTAGCGGGTGTTACCTGTACATGGGCGGTGGCAGCTCCCTCTGTCTCCATGGCATCCACTCCTCCTCCGTTGTTCAGTCCTCCTGGTTTAGTCAGCTCCTTCACGTCATCTCCCCACTCTGACAAACAGACCAATCAATCAGGAATAATTATACACTTAAAACAGAATAGCTACACAAGCAATGTAGAGATAGATATAACCTAACTCTGTGTCCAATACTTCTGACTTCGACAGGAATTTCTTCAGACCACTTGACCCAACTAGGAAAAGTTTTAGGCCAGGTTTTTACTAGTCAAGTTGCGAGTTCAGGAAAAACTCCAGGCCACAATAATTCATTCCACATCTAGACAGAGGGTGAATCTCGACAGGGTTCCTTGATTCCCTCAAACCCTGTTTACTCACATCCTTCTTCAAAGTGCATTGGAGGAGGAGGGCTGAGGAGAGGAACCAGAAATCTTCTTCTCCAATGCATTTTGAGAAGGAGGCGAGGAGAGAGAGGAGGTGAGGAATCAAGGAAGACAATTGAGAATCACCCAAAGCAGACAGTGTAGAGGTTGCGGAAGAGAGATGTTTACCTGGACAGAGTGTGTCTGCGTCCAGCATGCCTCCCTCCCTGGACCCCTCCAGCTCCTCCATCTTCACCTTGCTCCAGGGGATGTAGGTGACGCCTCGCTCTACATCCCAGAACTTCTTATGGGGCGCCTTTATACCCTTGTTCAAGGCCCACGCAATCTACACAAAAATACAATATGCTTCAGTTATTAAGTAAAATAACAAACTGTTTTAAATAACTGTGTGCTGCCTGGTATACCGAAAACACAGTACCTTTCCAATACTACAACATGACAGATTATTTCTGTTACTTTCAGGGCTTTCTGTGTCTCGCAGATTGAGGATCCAGTCTGTCTCAAAATTTGTCTGAATCTTCTCTAGGGGGCAGTAGTAAGCTAGCCAAGCTACTTGTCTTCTCTAGGGGGCAGTAGTAAGCTAGCCAGGCTACTTGTCTTCTCTAGGGGGCAGAAGTAAGCTAGCCAGGCTACTTGTCTTCTCTAGGGGGCAGTAGTAAGCTAGCCAGGCTACTTGTCTTCTCTAGGGGGCAGTAGTAAGCTAGCCAGGCTACTTGTCTTCTCTAGGGGGCAGTTGTAAGCTAGCCAGGCTACTTGTCTTCTCTAGGGGGCAGTAGTAAGCTAGCCAGGCTACTTGTCTTCTCTAGGGGGCAGTAGTAAGCTAGCCAGGCTACTTGTCTTCTCTAGGGGGCAGTAGTAAGCTAGCCAGGCTACTTGTCTTCTCTAGGGGGGCAGTAGTAAGCTAGCCAGGCTACTTGTCTTCTCTAGGGGGGCAGTAGTAAGCTAGTTAGCCAGGCTACTTGTCTTCTCTAGGGGGGCAGTTGTAAGCTAGCCAGGCTACTTGTCTTCTCTAGGGGGCAGTAGTAAGCTAGCCAGGGGGCAGTAGTACGCTAGCCAGGCTACTTGTCTTCTCTAGGGGGGCAGTTGTAAGCTAGCCAGGCTACTTGTCTTCTCTAGGGGGCAGTAGTACGCTAGCCAGGGGGCAGTAGTACGCTAGCCAGGCTACTTGTCTTCTCTAGGGGGGCAGTTGTAAGCTAGCCAGGCTACTTGTCTTCTCTCGGGGGCAGTAGTAAGCTAGCCAGGCTACTTGTCTTCTCTAGGGGGCAGTAGTAAGCTAGCCAGGGGTCAGTAGTAAGCTAGCCAGGCTACTTGTCTTCTCTAGGGGGGCAGTTGTAAGCTAGCCAGGCTACTTGTTTTCTCTAGGGGGCAGTAGTAAGCTAGCCAGGGGGCAGTAGTAAGCTAGCCAGGCTACTTGTCTTCTCTAGGGGGCAGTGGTAAGCTAGCCAGGCTACTTGTCTCCTCTGGGGGGCAGTTGTAAGCTAGCCAGGCTACTTGTTTTCTCTAGGGGCAGTAGTAAGCTAGCCAGGGGCAGTAGTAAGCTAGCCAGGCTACTTGTCTTCTCTAGGGGGGCAGTAGTAAGCTAGCCAGGCTACTTGTCTTCTCTAGGGGGCAGTAGTAAGCTAGCCAGGCTACTTGTCTTCTCTAGGGGGGCAGTTGTAAGCTAGACAGGCTACTTGTCTTCTCAAGGGGGGCAGTAGTAAGCTAGCCAGGGGGCAGTAGTCAGCTAGCCAGGCTACTTGTCTTCTCAAGGGGGGCAGTAGTAAGCTAGCCAGGCTACTTGTCTTCTCTAGGGGGGGCAGTAGTAAGCTAGCCAGGCTACTTGTCTTCTCTAGGGGGGGCAGTCGTAAGCTAGCCAGGCTACTTGTCTTCTCTCGGGGGCAGTAGTAAGCTAGCCAGGCTACTTGTCTTCTCTAGGGGGCAGTAGTAAGCTAGCCAAGCTACTTGTCTTCTCTAGGGGCAGTAGTAAGCTAGCCAGGCTACTTGTCTTCTCTAGGGGCAGTAGTAAGCTAGCCAGGCTACTTGTCTTCTCTAGGGGGCAGTAGTAAGCTAGCCAGGCTACTTGTCTTCTCTAGGGGGGCAGTAGTAAGCTAGCCAGGCTACTTGTCTTCTCTAGAGGGCAGTAGTAAGCTAGCCAGGCTACTTGTCTTCTCTAGAGGGCAGTAGTAAGCTAGCCAGGCTACTTGTCTTCTCTAGGGGGGCAGTAGTAAGCTAGCCAGGCTACTTGTCTTCTCTAGAGGGGCAGTAGTAAGCTAGCCAGGCTACTTGTCTTCTCTAGGGGGGCAGTAGTAAGCTAGCCAGGCTACTTGTCTTCTCTAGGGGGGCAGTAGTAAGCTAGCCAGGCTACTTGTCTTCTCTAGGGGGCAGTAGTAAGCTAGCCAGGCTACTTGTCTTCTCTAGGGGGCAGTAGTAAGCTAGCCAGGCTACTTGTCTTCTCTAGGGGGCAGTAGTAAGCTAGCCAGGCTACTTGTCTTCTCTAGGGGGGCAGTAGTAAGCTAGCCAGGCTACTTGTCTTCTCTAGGGGGGCAGTAGTAAGCTAGCCAGGCTACTTGTCTTCTCTAGGGGGGCAGTAGTAAGCTAGCCAGGCTACTTGTCTTCTCTAGAGGGCAGTAGTAAGCTAGCCAGGCTACTTGTCTTCTCTAGGGGGGCAGTAGTAAGCTAGCCAGGCTACTTGTCTTCTCTAGGGGGGCAGTAGTAAGCTAGCCAGGCTACTTGTCTTCTCTAGGGGGGCAGTAGTAAGCTAGCCAGGCTACTTGTCTTCTCTAGGGGGGCAGTAGTAAGCTAGCCAGGCTACTTGTCTTCTCTAGGGGGGCAGTAGTAAGCTAGCCAGGCTACTTGTCTTCTCTAGGGGGGCAGTTGTAAACTAGCCAGGCTACATGTGCATGTAGATGACACAGCGCGAGCCACATTTGAGAAGGAAAACGTCATAACTCCACACCCGCAGCTTGTTGACAGCTGGCTCCAGAAGCAAAGTATGGGAATACTTTACTTACAGAGTAGATGAGGGTCAGCCTACCGAAACTACTAAGCAAAAGGTGTAAAAATAGCGCATGGGAGGTTATAGTTCACCCCCAATAAATTGAATAATTTGAGTGACAATAACATGAATATATATTCAGCATGATATTCATGTGAGCATTATAATAGGATTAGAACCCAAAAGTAAATGTGAAATGTACTCAATTTAATATATGACAATATTAACACTACTTCGCGTTTGACTGGGCTTGCTAACCGTAGCCAGCCAGCCGTCTGGGCGGAGCATTGCATCATGGGAGGTGACGTGTACTCTGGGAATCGCAGTATGTTGTGTAAAAATCCATTTTTATTTCTATGGTGTGTAGACTATTGCAATATAGAAGCTTCCGAAACAAGCTTCAAAGTGTTTGTGTCATTTTGGAAGTAAAGTATAAATGTAATACATTAAATCATTTAGCTGTAATGTATAATGAATCATGTATCTAATGAATGTCATCTGACCCAATATTTTGTCCAAAGTTTAGCAAATGAACACAGATACACTACACGACCAAAAGTATGTTGACACCCCTTCAAATGAGTGGATTCTACTTTTTCAGCCACACATACACTGACAGGTGTATAAAATCGAGCACACAGCCATGCAAATTCAATTGACATTGGCCCGTACTAAAGAGCCCAGTGAGTTTCAACGTGGCACTGTCATAGGATGCCACCTTTCCAACATATCAGTTAGTCAAATTTCTGCCCTGCTAGAGCTTCCCCGGTTAACTGTAAGTGCTGTTATTGCGAAGTGGAAACGTCTAGGAGCAACAACAGCTAAGCTGCAAAGTGGCAGGCCACACAAGCTCATAGAACAGGACCACAGAGTGCAGAAGCATGGAAAGATCGTCTGTCATCGGCGCATGTGACAAATTAAGTTTGATTTGATTTGAAGTGGTAGGGCCACACAATCTCACAGAACGGGACCGCCGAGTGCTGAAGCGTGTAAAAATAGTCTGTCCTCGGTTGCAACTCTCACTAGAGTTCCAAACTGCATCTGCAAGCAACGTCAGCAAAACAACTGTTAGTCGGGAGCTTCATGAAACAGGTTTACATGGCCGAGCAGCAGCACACAAGCCTAACATCACCATGTGCAATACCAAGCATCGGCTGGAGTGGTGTAAAGCTTGCCACCATTGGACTCTGGAGCAGTGGAAACGCGTTCACCATCTGGCAGTCCGACAGACAAATCTGGGTTTGGAAGATGCCAGGAGAACACTACCTGCCCCAATGCATAGTGCCAACCGTAACGTTTGGTGGAGGAGGAATAATGGTCTGGGGCTGTTTTTCATGGTTCGGGCTAGGCCCCTTAGTTCCAGTGAAGGCTAATCTTAGAGCTATAGCATACAATGACATTCTAGATGATTCTGTGCTTCCATCTTTGTAGCAACAGTTTTTGCCCTTTCCTGCTTCAGCATGACAATGCCCCCGTGCACAAAGCGAGGTCATACAGACAGAAGCACTTTGTCGAGATCGGGGTGAAAGAACTTGACTGGCCTGCGCAGAGCCCTGACCTCAACCAAATCAAACACCTTTGGGGTGAATTGGAACGCCCGACCTCACTAATGCTCTTGTGGCTGAATGGAAGCAAGTCCCCGGTGCAATCATCCAACATCTAGTGGAAAGCCTTCCCAGAAGAGTGGAGGCTGTTATAGCAGCAATGTTCCAACATCTAGTGGAAAGCCTTCCCAGAAGAGTGGAGGCTGTTATAGCAGCAATGTTCCAACATCTAGTGGAAAGCCTTCCCAGAAGAGTGGTGGCTGTTTTAGCAGCAATGTTCCAACATCTAGTGGAAAGCCTTCCCAGAAGAGTGGAGGCTGTTATAGCAGCAATGTTCCAACATCTAGTGGAAAGCCTTCCCAGAAGGCTGGAGGCTGTTATAGCAGCAATGTTCCAACATCTAGTGGAAAGCATTCCCAGAAGAGTGGAGGCTGTTATAGCAGCAATGTTCCAACATCTAGTGGAAATCCTTCCCAGAAGAGTGGAGGCTGTTATAGCAGCAATGTTCCAACATCTAGTGGAAAGCCTTCCCAGAAGAGTGGAGGCTGTTATAGCAGCAATATTCCAACATCTAGTGGTAAGCTTTCCCAGAAGAGTGGAGGCTGTTATAGCAGCAATGTTCCTACATCTAGTGGAAAGCCTTCCCAGAAGAGTGGAGGCTGTTATAGCAGCAATGTTCTAACATCTAGTGGAAAGCCTTCCCAGAAGAGTGGAGGCTGTTACAGCAGCAAAGGGGAGGGACTCCATATTAATACCTATGGCATTGTAATGAGATGCTCAATGAGCAGATGTCCACATACTTTTGACCACGTTGTGCTCTGATCATTCTGTAATTTAATAGGGCGTTTCATTTTGTTCCATGTAAAGCCCAGTGGCTTTAGATAATGCTTGATTTTTGTTGTTGCTGTGGTATCGTTTTGCGCATCGTGATACTAAACCTGGTATCAAAGTCAAAATTCTGTTATTTATGCAAACACTAGTCGTCTCTATAACCGTGTTCAAACCCTGCGCAATCTACATAAACAATATATATTTAGGTTAGACACTAAACAAACAGGGCTCTATAGAGACCAATCTACATAAACACAATGTATATTTAGGTTAGACACTAAACAAACAAGGCTCTTAGGAGACCAATCGACAAACACAATATATTTATACACTAAACAAAATATATATATTTTCAGTTGATGGCGCCAGCACGATTTGGTCTTACCAATGTTTTTCACACCGATAATGACCTGACCTGTGTCCCCTAATGTACCTGCACTCCATACAGAAACACACTAATAATGAAGAGATATATTTTTTTAATTAGCACCCCCTTGACATTCAAGTGTTAAACTGTGTTAAACTGGCCAGAATGAAAAGAACACGGTCCTGGGAAAACAGGCTGATCAAGATTCTTATAATGACCGACCTTCCATACACAAATAATTAAATTTTTAACTCGACAATATCAGATTTACATTGATTGTTTGGAGGGATATTATTATTATTATTTTTTACCTTTGCACAATCTCAAAAAGGGGTGTTCATTGTTAGCGATTTTGATCTGTCAGTCTACAGTTGTAGGGCCATATAAAATCAGATATCTTCTGGTAAATTTGCACACACACACAACTCAAAAAAATAAAGGGAACACTTTAACAACACAATGTAACTCCAAGTCAATCACACTTCTGTGAAATCACACTGTCCACTTAGGAAGCAACACTAATTGACAATATATTTCACACGCTGTTGTGCAAATGGCATAGACAACAGGTGGAAATTATAGGCAATTAGCAAGACAACCCCAATAAAGGAGTGGTTCTGCAGGTGATAACCACAGACCACTTCTCAGTTCCTATGCTTCCTGGCTGATGTTTTGGTCACTTTTGAATGCTGGCGGTGCTTTCACTCTAGTGGTAGCATGAGACGTAGTCTACAACCCACACAAGTGGATCAGGTAGTGCAGCTCATCCAGGATGGCACATCAATGCGAGCTGTGGCAAGAAGGTTTGCGGTGTCTGTCAGCGTAGTGTCCAGAGCATGGAGGCTCTACCAGGAGACAGGCCAGTACATCAGGAGACGTGGAGGAGGCCGTAGGAGGGCAACAACCCAGCAGCAGGACCGCTACCTCCGCCTTTGTGCAAGGAGGAGCAGGAGGAGCACTGCCAGAGCCCTGCTAAATGACCTCCAGCAGGCCACAAATGTGCATGTGTCTGCTCAAACGGTCAGAAACAGACTCCATGAGGGTGGTATGAGGGCCCGACATCCACAGGTGGGGGTTGTGCTGACAGCCCAACACCGTGCAGGATGTTTTTCATTTGCCAGAGAACACCAAGATTGGCAAATTCGCCACTGGCGCACTGTGCTATTCACAGATGAAAGCAGGTTCACACTGAGAACATGTGACAGACGTGACAGAGTCTGGAGAAGCCGTGGAGAACGTTCTGCTGCCTGCAACATCCTCCAGCATGACCGGTTTGGCGGTGGGTCAGTCATGGTGTGGGGTGGCATTTCTTTGGGGGGCCGCACAGCCCTCCATGTGCTCGCCAGAGGTAGCCTGACTGCCATTAGGTACCGAGATGAGATCCTCAGACCCCTTGAGACCATATGCTGGTGCGGTTGGCCCTGGGTTCCTCCTAATGCAAGACAATGCTAGACCTCATGTGGCTGAAGTGTGTCAGCAGTTCCTGCAAGAGGAAGGCATTGATGCTATGGACTGGCCCGCTCCAGTCATGTCTCGCTCCATCCACCAACGCCACGTTGCACCACAGACTGTCCAGGAGATGGCGGATGCTTTAGTCCAGGTCTGGAAGGAGATCCCTCAGGAGACCATCCGCCACCTCAGCATGCCCAGGCGTTGTAGGGAGGTCATACAGGCACGTGGAGGCCACACACACTACTGAGCCTCATTTTGACTTGTTTTAAGGACATTACATCAAAGTTCGATCAGCCTGTAGTGTGGTTTTCCAATTTAATTTTGAGTGTGACTCCAAATCCAGACCTCCATGGGTTGATAAATTTGATTTCCATTGATAATTTGTGTGATTTTGTTGTCAGCACATTCAACTATGTAAAGAAAAAAGTATTTAATAAGAATATTTCATTCATTCAGGTCTAGGATGTGTTATTTTAGTGTTCCCTTTATTTTTTTGAGCAGTGTATATATACACACAAAACACACACACAGTTGAAGTCAGAAGTTTACATACACTCAATTAGTATTTGGTAGCATTGCCTTTGAGTTAGGGACAGTGCACATTAATCAACGTTTCAGTTTTAGCCAACTGGCTAATTTTCAAAATCAGTCCCTGGGCAGATTATTAAAAACTATTACAATACAGACAACCAATGAGCACCGCAGAGCAACATAGGACAACCAATGAGCAGTGAGCACACACAGAGCAACATAGGACAAAAAGCAACAAGACAAAATCCATAAAAGCAGTGTTTCCACACCTCACAAGGTACAGACAACGGGAAACATGGAAATTGGTTAACAAATATTTCAACTTCCACAAGCTTCCCACAATAAGTTGAGTGAATTTTGGCCCATTTCTCCTAACAGAGCTGGTGTAACTGAGTCAGGTTTGTAGGCCTCCTTGCTCGCACGCGCTTTTTCAGTTCTGCCCACAAATTTTCTATAGGATTGAGGTCAGGGCTTTGTGACGGCCACTCCAATACCTGGACTTTGTTGTCCTTAAGCCATTTTGCCACATCTTTGGAAGTATGCTTGGGGTCATTGTCCATTTGGAAAACCCATTTGCGACCAAGTTTTAACTTCCTGACTGTCTTGAGAGGCCAGCCTGCCTCTAGCCACTAGGCCAGCCTGCCGCCCCCCTCTAGCCACTAGGCCAGCCTGCCGCCCCCCTCTAGCCACTAGGCCAGCCTGCCGCCCCCCTCTAGCCACTAGGCCAGCCTGTCGCCCCAAAATATTAGAATGTAATCCTATATTAGTACTTACACTGACTGTTTTTCTTAGAATGCAACAGAATATTGTTTAGAACTCATGTGTCTGTGTGAAGAGAGAGAAGCCTCAGATTTTAACGTTGACAGTAGATTTACGATGGCTTGGTGACAAGACAACATTCCATTCCATGATTAGTGTCTGTGTCCCCGTCTGTCAGTACCAGGGAGACACAATCTCCAATTTATTTAAGGAAAGGACCAAGTGTCTATGTTGCATTAGCATTCCTACACAATCAAGCAGTAAATAAACTAGAGAGATATGGAGCCATGTATATCTTGATGTCTGTTTCATGAGAAGCAAAATGTACCTTGGTATAAATTCTCTCGTCTGTGATTTGTCATCAACATCCAGGAGGATGGACTTGGCTATAAACGGGGTGTGGCTTAATTCCTGCTGTTTGGGTTCTCAACAAATAACCTATGGGTGGTGTCGTTGACAAGCTCCCTGTCCGCAGTAATTAAATAATAAAGTTTGACTGTTTTCAGGAAGTCTAAAAGTCTCCTTTGATTAGAATAATTTTTACCACATTATAAAAGAGTTGATTTAACATTAAAAAAAATCAACAAGTACCTTGATAGCCTTCTGGTTGACCTTGAAGGATCCTCTGCCGAGTTTGTGTAGAGCTCTGTAGGCATCCTGCCTGTGGACCATCACTATGTAGGCACATCCACGAGGAGGTATCATCTGGATGGGAGCGGGAAGGAGAAGGTTGGCGTTCGCTCCTAAATTGTTCCCTTTCACAAACAGCCTAGTGTATTTTTCAGGGTCAATCTCCCCCCCTGTGTCCTATATAGAGCACTCTCTTATTAGACTATTTCTTATGTGGCTCCAGTGAAAAGTAGTGCACAGTAAAAGGAAATAGGTTGCCACTGAGTAAGATCAGTGTCCGCTTCATACTCACATTGATGGAGTCTATCTGCCCAAACTCCTCTAGTAAACACATGACGTCCTGCTGAGAAGTCTTCTTGTCTAACTGGCCCACCCACAGAGTCGTGGTGCAAACTAGACAACAACGAGGGAATCATTCAATACGGGGCCCTTGTCGAATATAGTAGGGAAAAGGGAGCCATTTTGGGACGCAGTCCTTGTGTATCTGACAATACGTACCACTGAGTGTCTGGCTCTTGATGCTGGGCAGACCTTTCTGTCTACGGTCTTTGTCCTTCTCTCTCTCCTTCCTCTCCTGCGAGCGGGAGCGAGGCGAGTTCCAGCGACTCTCCCTGGAACGGGACCCGGAGCGCTGGGAGGAATGTCGGGGTTTCCGGGAGGGAGAACCGGGGGACCTCTTTCTCCTGGGAGAACTGGAGAAATCAAACCTTATTTAAAATGCTTTTAAAATCACAACGTACTAAAATCAGGGCTCTCCGACCCTGTTCCTGAAGAGCTACCGTCCTTGTAGGTTTTCACTTTAACCCTAATCAAGAACACCTGATTCTAATATTTAAATGGTTGATAAGATTAATCAGGTTAGTTACAACTGGGGTTGGAGTTAAAACCTTCAGGAGGGTGTCTCCAGGAACAGGGTTGGAGTTAAAACCTACAGGAGGGTGTCTCTCCAGGAACAGGGTTAGAGTTAAAACCTACAGGAGGGTGTCTCCAGGAACAGGGTTGGAGTTAAAACCTACAGGAGGGTGTCTCTCCAGGAACAGGGTTGGAGTTAAAACCTACAGGAGGGTGTCTCCAGGAACAGGGTTGGAGTTAAAACCTACAGGAGGGTGTCTCTAGGAACAGGAGAACTAAAGCACTTAAGTAAAAATCCAATTAAACACAGCAATAAGGCAGACTAAAAGCCAAGCTTAACACAGCAATACGAGAGACTAAATTCCAAGCTAACACAGCAATACGAGAGACTAAATTCCAAGCTAACACAGCAATACGACAGACTAAAAGCCAAGCTAACACAGCAATACGAGAGACTAAATTCCAAGCTAACACAGCAATACGACAGACTAAATTCCAAGCTAACACAGCAATACGACAGACTAAATTCCAAGCTAACACAGCAATACGAGAGACTAAATTCCAAGCTAACACAGCAATAGAGAGACTAAATTCCAAGCTAACACAGCAATACGAGAGACTAAATTCCAAGCTAACACAGCAATAGGGGGACTAAATTCCAAGCTAACACAGCAATACGAGAGACTAAATTCCAAGCTAACACAGCAATACGAGAGACTAAATTCCAAGCTAACACAGCAATACGAGAGACTAAATTCCAAGCTAACACAGCAATACGAGATACTAAATTCCAAGCTAACACAGCAATACGAGATACTAAATTCCAAGCTAACACAGCAATACGAGATACTAAATTCCAAGCTAACACAGCAATACGAGATACTAAATTCCAAGCTAACACAGCAATACGACAGACTAAATTCCAAGCTAACACAGCAATAGGGCGACAAATTCCAAGCTAACACAGCAATACGGGGAATAAAAGCCAAGCTAACACAGCAATAGGGGGACTAAAAGCCAAGCTAACACAGCAATACGACAGACTAAATTCCAAGCTAACACAGCAATAGGGGGACTAAATTCCAAGCTAACACAGCAATAGGGGGACTAAAAGCCAAGCTAAAAGGTGGGAAAAGACAGGATTCCATTAGAGGTCTAATATCAACAATAGGCCCAGCTTCTTACCGAGAGCCAGACCTGGAGCGTGACCTCCTGCCGTGACCCCGCTGCCTCCCCTCCCTCCTCCCAGACGGATCTTCTCTTTCTCTGGAGTTTCCCTGGTCAGTGTGCTGGCTCTGGCTGTAGCCCTTGTTCAGACCAGGGTATCCTCCAACAGGTGTCTGCTGTCTCCCAGGCTGGCCCTGAAACTGTTGCTCCATGTTGGGCTGCATCGGACCAGGAAAATGGCCGTCGTACTGGTTCCCTGGAACAAGGGGATTCATCTCCTCTCTCTTCACTTCTTCTGGTTCGTCGTCATAATCAAAACGGTCCAGGAGTTTCTGAAGATCGACATCCATAACAATGAGCACAGCATAATTTAGCTCCACGACAATAAGAGCCGCATAATTTAGCTCCACATCCATAGCAATGACAGCATAATTTAGCTCCACATCCATAGCAATGACAGCATAATTTAGCTCCACATCCATAGCAATGACAGCATAATTTAGCTCCACATCCATAGCAATGACAGCATAATTTAGCTCCACATCCATAGCAATGACAGCATAATTTAGCTCCACATCCATAGCAATGACAGCATAATTTAGCTCCACATCCATAGCAATGACAGCATAATTTAGCTCCACATCCATAGCAATGACAGCATAATTTAGCTCCACATCCATAGCAATGACAGCATAATTTAGCTCCACATCCATAGCAATGACAGCATAATTTAGCTCCACATCCATAGCAGAGTGCAATGATTTACTTCGACATCTATAATAATCACACGAGACTGTGACTGACCATCCCTTTCAAGGAGGCTTGTACTGACATGTATGTGGAACTGAGATTCACAAACACGACATGTTAATGTTTTAAATGTATGCAAATTGTAACCATGGTGTTGGGAACCATAGGGATGGGGGGGGGTTGAACCTCTGAGGGCCACTCCTCCTGATTACACTAGTGACCATATCCCCCACGCATACCACACAGGTGGAGGTGTTGCTAATATTCACGACAAATTTAAATTTACAAAAGATTCTCTGCCTCTTTTGAGCTTCTAGTCATGAAATATATGCAGCCTACTTAATCATGTTATATTGCTACTGTTTACAGGCCTCCTGGGCCATTTACAGGCCTCCTGGGCCACAGGCCTCCTGGGCCATTTACAGGCCTCCTGGGCCATTTACAGGCCTCTTACAGGCCTCCTGGGCACAGAGTTCCCGGAATGCCTGTCTGATCTTGTAGTCACGGCAGATAATATAATTTTTGGTGACATCAATGTTCACATGGAAAAGCCCACAGACCCACTCCAAAAGTCTTTCAGAGCCATCATCAACTCAGTGGGTTTTGTCCAACATGTCTCCGGAACTACTCACAGCCACACTCTGTATCTAGTTTTGTGGATCGTAATGTTTTTCTTCATAAGCATAGACTAATAGGACCAACATTTTATTACGTTTGCAATCGCGACATATAACCCCCAACCGAGGATCATCAAAAGCCATTGTATAAATTCTCGGACAACACAAATTCCTAGATGCCCTTCCAGACTGCCTCTGCCTACCCAAGGTCGTCGGAGTACAAAAATCAGTTGACCACCTAACTGAGGAACTCAATTTAACCTTGCGCAATACCCAAAATGCAATCGCACCCTTAAAAACAAAAACATTTGTCATAAGAAACTTGCTCACTGGTATAGAGAAAATACCAGAGTCCCGAAGCAAGCTTCCAGAAAACTGGAACGGAAATAGAGTTCCATCTAACTGGAAGTCCCTCACTGCTGCGACCATCATCCTATTTTTCCAAACCTAATAGAGGAGAATAAGAACATTTATTGTTGATACTGTCGCAAAGATAACTAAAAAGCAGCATTCCCCAAGAGAGGATGGCTTTCACTTCAGCAGTGATGAATTTGTCGACTGCTTCGACGAAAAGACAACGATGATTAGAAGTTACGGACTCCTCCAAACCTCAGTTGTCCTGAGTCTACACAGAACTACCAGGACCTAGGATCAATGGAGACAAGTTTTTATTTATTTATCCTGTATCCCGACACATTCATGGCCTCTAAACCGTCAAGCTGCATACGGGACCCTACTCCAACTACTGAAACGGTTACTTCCTGTACACTTCCTGAACTTGGTTCTACTTTGTTGAACATAAAAAACATCTTCCTATCCTCCAGATGTGTACCAAACTCACTAAAGAAGTGGCAGTAATAAAGCCCCTCTTGAAAAAGCCAAACCTTGACCCAGAAAATGTCTTTTTTAAATATATAACATCGGCCTATATTGAATATCCCATTCCTCTCAGTTTTGGGGGGAAAAAGGTGTTGTACAGCAACTCACTGTCTCCCTGAAGACAAATAATGCAGATGAAAAGCTCCATTCTGGTTTTAGACCCCATCATAGCACTGAGACTGCACTAGTTGAAGTGGCAAATAACCTTTTCATGGCGTTCTGCTAAGCCTCTGCGTCTGTCCTCCTAGACCGTAGTGCTGATTTTGACACCATCGATCACCACATTACTTTGGAGAGATTGGAAATCCTAATTGGTCTACACGGACAAGTTCTGGCCTGGATTATATCTAATCTGTCAGAAAGGTATCAGTTCGTCTCTGTGGATGATTTGTCCTCTGACAAATAAATGTTTAAGTTTTGGTGTTCCTCAAGGTTCCGTTTACGGACCACTATTGTTTTCACTATATATTCTAACTCTTGATGATGTCATTCGGGAAACACTCAACTTTCACTGCTATGAGGACGACACACAACTGTACATTTCAATGAAACACGGCGAAGCCCCAAAATTGTCCCCCCTGGAAGCCTGTGTTTCAGACATATGGAAGTGAAGTGACGCAAATGTTTTACTTAAAAAATAAATACATTTTTAAAAAATCAGACCAAACAGTTTGTTCTAGGTTAACAAGAAACAAAGAGATCTGCTGTATGATATGACAATTAATCTTGGTTGTTGTACAGTCGCCTCAAATAAAACGGAAGGACCTCCGCGTTAATCTGGACCCTGATCGCTCTCTTTTGACAAACACAGCCAGGGTATAATTTTTCCCATCTTCATAACAATTGCAAAAATCTGAAACTTTTTGTCAAAAAAATTATACAGAAAAACTAATCCATGCTTTTGTCACTTCTAGATTAGACTACTGCAATGTTCTACTCTCCGGCTAAAGCAGTTAGTGCTAAACACGGCTGCTAGAATGTTGACTAGTGCTAGCCTCCCTACACTGGCTTCCTGTTAAGGCAAGGGATTTCAAGGTTCTACTGCTAACCTACAAAGCATTACATGGGCTTGCTCCTACCCATCTTTCCGATTTGGTCCTGCCGTACATACCTACACGTTAGCTGCGGTCACAAGACGCAGGCCTCCTTACTGTCCCTGGAATTTCTAAGCAAACAGCTAGAAGCAGGGCATTCTCCTATAGTGCTATATTTTTATGGAATGGTCTGCCTATCCATGTGAGAGACGCAGACTCCATCTTAACCTTAAGTCTTTACTGAAGACGCATCTCTTCAGTAGGTCCAATGATTGAGTGTAGTCTGGCCCAGGGTTGCGAAAGTTGAACGGCAAGGCACTGGAGCGAAGAACCACCGTTGCTGTCTCTGCCTGGCCGGCTCCACTGGGACTCTCTGCTTTTGATCCTATTACAGGGGCTGAGTCACCGGCTTACTGGTGCTCTGCCATGCCGTCCCTGCGTCACTTGAATGGGTGGTATCGCTGACAGGATCTCCTGTCTGGTCCTGCACAGGCTTGTAAGGGTGGAGATCTTTGTGGGGTATACTCAGCCGTGTCTCGGGTAGTAAGTTGATATCTGTCTGTTGATATCCCTCTAGTGGTGTGGGGGCTGTGCTTCAGCAAAGTGGGTGGGGTTATACCCTGCCTGGTTGGCCCTGTCCGGGGGTATCGTCGAAAGGGGCAATAGTGTCCCCCGACCCCATTATCTATGCTGCTGGCTGTACTCAGTCCCACCTGGCTGTGCTGCTGCTCCTGTTTCAACTGTTCTGCTTGCTGATATGGAACCCTGACATGTTCACCGGACGTGCTAGCTTGTCCCGGACCTGCTGTTTTCAACTCTCTCTCTAGCGCACCTGCTGTCTCGACCACAGCATGCTCGGCTATGAAAAGCCAACTGACATTTACTTGTGAGGTACTGATATGTGGCACCCTCAACAACCACTGTGATTATTATTTGACACTGCTGGTCATCTATGAACGTTTGAACATCTTGAAGAACTATTGGGCCTTAAATGGCCACGTACTGTTATAATCTCCACCCGGGACAGACCGAGGACTGGCCACCTTTCTCAGCCTGGTTCCTCTCTAGGTTTCTTCCTAGCTTCCTGCCTTTATAGGGAGTTTTTCCTAGCCACCATGTTTCTACATCTTCTTTGCTTGCGGTTTGGGGTTTTAGGCTGGGTTTCAGTTAAATGTAAAAAGGGCTTGAAATAAATGTCATATGTGACTTACAAAAAATATATATTTCGTTATGTGTTGGACCCCAGTAAGACTAGCTGTCGCTAATTGCAATCCTAATAAATCAGAAATCAAAAGCTGTCCTGTTAAGATTAGGCCTCTGAAAATTGTCTTGTCGGTCAAAAATATGCCCAAAGTACAAAAAAAAAAAAATCATTACCTTAGCTAGTGAGTTCTTCTGCTCCGTAGGATGTGTCTGGTGTGTGTTCAACGGTGGGTGGTGTGTATTATGCTGGCCTTGGACCACATGTGGGTGGTTCTGGTCAGCCATGGTGTTTGGAACCACAGGGGGAGTCTGTTGCCCTGGCTGGAACCTCTGGAGGATCTTCTGAAGCTGGACAGACAGGAAGGAATACAGCGGAATTACACTTAATCCGCCCAATCAGTTACTACCTAGGTGACAAGCAAGATACTATGCAATTATCCTTTATTGAGCTGGTAGAGAACCCCCCAGAATAATTAAATAGTTTACAGGAAACAGCCAACTGGATTGGTCAAGAAAGAGCAATGGTGAATTTCTGTCACAGTCGTGTTGTTCTGGGGTATATGAGCTAGTAGTGTGTAATACTGTAACTATAACAAAATACTTAGAATGAGTATAACTGGAATATAATCACTGGACCATGGCAACTTAACAGGTAAACTCATGGGTACACTCATAGAAGTAGGACACAGCATCTAGGATCTCTATGGGTGCACTCATCATCGCTGACCTGGTATTGTGATGCATACTTTCATTCTATATAGCTCTCACCTCATGTCCCTGTCCAGACTGGAAAAGCTGTGCCACGGCAGCCAGGGCCTCAGGGTTCTGGAGCTGTGGGGGGAGCTGGGGTAGGGCTGCTGCTATGGAGGCCCTGGAGACTTGGGGCAGGGCTGCTGCTATGGAGGCACTAGAGACTGGTGTCTGGACTGATGCTATAGAGGCACTGGGCACCTGGGGCTGAGCCTGGAGGTCCTCCTGGGGGGATGGAGTAGGGGCTAAGGATCCAGCAGCCATGTCCAACAGGGGCTGGACGACGTCCATCTCAAACACAGCGTTCTTTTGCCACAGGTTGAGAACACGGATGATCTTACTCTGCAGGGAGAGGGAAAGGGAGACAAAGGGGAGGAATAAGAACCCGTAATGAGAAAGGTTTACAGTTCAGTTCTGCTTTAGCTGGCCGTTAAGAATATCAGAAAGAGTAAAGTGTCAACTCTTAATTTTTGTACCAGCCACACCCGACCAAACTACTGATTAAGTCAATACAATCATCCACAATTTAACCGTTGATTAATTGACTACAATCATCCACAATTTAACCACTGATTAATTGACTACAATCATCCACTATTTAACCGTGGATTAATTGAATACAATCATCCACGATTTAACTACTGATTAGTGTGTTATCGCTAGAACAAAAACTGTGCATCCCTGACTTGGTGGAACACTGGAAAAAACAGCTACGGTAATAACCCACCTTGTCATCATGTGGACAGAGGTAGAGGTTCTGGAATGTCGGGGTGAAGTTCTTTTGGAACCTGGGTCCATAGACGTCCTTATCCACTCCAAACTGATGTCGGGACTGTCGGACTATGGAATCCACCACGTATAAACCAGGAACCTTCAGTTCTGGCTTACACTGGAGTAACAAGTAACAGATGTTATTACCACTAGTCTTTCCACATTATCACTGGTCTACAAAATTACAATAAGGGTAAAAAAGGGTTTGTTTTTGTTATATGCTTTCAAAAGCTACTGGCATTGTCTGAAAGTAAAGTGACCCCACTATTGATTATAGTTCCTTGGTTGTGTTTCCATGACATACCTTCTTGATGAACTTCTCCACAATCTGGACGACATGCTTGTATAGCTGAGAAAAGGGGACAAGAAGTTGAAACAGGATCATTATGTTTCATGGTGTGAATCTAAACAAGGTCACATTTTGGCATATATATATATTTTTTTTACACATTTCATTTTCCAATGAGAAACACACACATGTTGGCCAAATTTACCTTGATAGCCTTTATTGCTGATTTAGTGACTGACATCATCTTTGCTCGTGATATTGGAGGCTTCATGTCAATCATGGAGAATAACTGGACAAAGAGGGAAACGAAGAATACCTTTAGCTAGCACCTAAACGAGGTCATCTAATCCAGACTCCACATCAATCCCAAACTCACATTTGTTTTTATAAGCATGAAGACCAGAATTGGGGGGGATTGAGGGTAGACAGGTCATGTTCACATAGGGAAACAAACACTGATGCTTCGACACTGAACACATGGTGCTAATACAGAACAACATATACAACGTGAAGAAAGGAGACGCTGCCATATTTCGGATTAGGCAACAACAACAAAAAAAATGAACAGGCTAGTCACCTGCAAGAGAAAGAGAGCTATCTAACTAGAATAACGCTTGCTAACGTTACGCAATAACACTTGTTATATTCACGTAACGTTATATTTTTCAGTTAGACATTACTAACTTAGTACATAGAAACAACTGGGCAACTAACAATACCAAACTTTTAGTGACATAACCATGTGGTTCTGCATTTTCTACAACAAACCCAACTAAGGTTAGTTAGCTAAATTAGCCACCATTGGCGTATTTGTCAATAACACGCCGACCTTATCAGCCCAACAAAACCGAAAACTGGCCGTGCAATAGCGTTCACACTATCAGCGGTTAATGGCATGGGTTATACATTAATAGCAGACCAGTTGAGTAAGAAAACTCTTGAGGTTGATGCTCCATCGTCTTAGGTCAACAAAAAGGGCAAAGTTCGCCATCATCTTGCATGATAGCTTTTAGAGTGTTTATCGTTAGCTGCGTAGTCATTTTTGAGTTGTAGATTGGAAGGTCGAAAAGTGGGTAGCTTAGCTAGCTAACGTCTGATTTGCTATTACATTTAATAAACACATTGTCCTTCTGGTGGACTATATCATTCTAGTAACATGACACAAAGTTGGCTAAATTAGGACATATTTAGCCAATACATCGACAATTCAACTAGCTAACATTAGCTAGATTAGCTAGCAGAATAGCCGCGTAGCTAGCTAACAGAAAGCTTTATGTTTTACCTCCAAGTTGAAAGCGTTGACGGAATCCATAATTATATGTTGATATGCCGACAAAAAATATACCGTTTTAAATGAATAATACGTGTTTATTTAGCTGACTATGTTTATGTAGTCGCAAACATTGGCCTGCGTTGCTAAGCCATCTATCCGCTGGTTGATAATAGGTGTGGCCAAAACGTTTCCGACGGAAACAAGTCTCGGGAACACAGAACAAAATTCCCGCGAGAAAAACCTAGAAGAAGCCAGGACTGGTTGCTGCAACAACACGCCACAGGGGTGAGCAGTGGAGTCAGGTTGCAATTCAAGTGTTTCACACAAGTTGAGAATGGCGATATGATGATAAATCGATAATTTATACTCAATTATGCTAATTATGCTAATCATAAAGTTCGAAATGGATTGCAATGATAGCTGACAACACATGAAAGATGTTAAAAAGAAAATAAGAAAATTAAGTGATACTTCACAAACCCAAGATAAACCACCCCATAGAAATCAAATCACATGCGCCGAATACAACAGGTCGTTAATCAACAATTAAGTTTTAAGAAAAATAAGTGTTAAATAAAAAAATAGATAAGTAAATAGATAAGTCGTCGCTTCCGGGTTGGAGCGATCTGGTCGCATCCGCGCTTCGGTCTGCAGGTTGTATAACTTTTTCATTACATTTCATTACATTTCATTATAGTACAACGGTCTGATTTGTCTAATCTTAGCAATTTCCTCTTAGCTAGCTACATAGTCGTTGTATCAAAGATAATTGCGTAATTATCGTATTTCGTAAATCTCCTATCTGTCGTCTCCTATCTGTCCAACACGTTCACCGTCTACCGTAGCACTGTAGTACTATCACACTCAACTGAACGTCTTGATTAGTGTAGTGTTAGCTAGCTACATAGCTAGCTACATAGTTGTCTTTGCTGTCTTCGTATCCAAGATAATTGTGTAGCTTAGAGTGTGGAGTCTTAGAGTGATAATTGCGTTATTATCGTATTTCGTCGCCCTCCTATCTGCCTAGCAGCTAGCCAGCTAGCATACGTTCACCGGCTACCGTAGCACTGTAGTAACTATCACACTCAACTGAACGACTTGATTAGTGTAGTGTTAGCTAGCTACATAGCTAGCTACATAGTTGTCTTTGCTGTCTTCGTATCCAAGATAATTGTGTAGCTTAGAGTGTGGAGTCTTAGAGTGATAATTGCGTTATTATCGTATTTCGTCGCCCTCCTATCTGCCTAGCAGCTAGCCAGCTAGCATACGTTCACCGGCTACCGTAGCACTGTAGTAACTATCACACTCAACCGAACGACTTGATTAGTGTAGTATTAGATAGCTACATAGTTGTCTTTGCTGTCTTCGTATCCAAGATAATTGTGTAGTTTAGAGTGTGTAGTCTTAGAGTGATTATCTTAATTCACCGAGGTTAGCTAGCCAGCTATTTTGTCGTCCTTAACGTAGGAGACACTCCTAGCTAGCCAATAGCCAGCCAACGTCTACTGAATAGAACTTTCGCATTCCGCGTCGCTCCACAGGTAGTATCACTTTTTCACTTCATTTCATTACAGTCCCAACGGTGTGATTTGTTTGATCGTAGCTAGCTACATAGCTAGCTACATAGCCGTCTTTGTTTCAAAGATAATTGTGTAGTCTAGAGCGATTTTCTAGGTTAGCTAGCCAGCTATTGTCGTTCTCCTAACGCAACATAACGTAACCAACACTGCTAGCTAGCCAGCTAGCTCCCGATAAGCAGCATTGTAGAAACTTCACACTCAACGGTACGACTTGATTAGGGTAGTGTCAACAACGCAGCTAGCCTACCCCAGCAGTACTCTATCATTTTAATCATTTTAGTCAATTAGATTCTTGCTACGTAAGCTTAACTTTCTGAACATTCGAGACGTGTAGTCCACTTGTCATTCCAATCTCCTCTGCATTAGCGTAGCCTCTTCTCTAGCCTGTCAACTATGTGTCTGTCTATCCCTGTTCTCTCCTCTCTGCACAGACCATACAAACGCTCCACACCGCATGGCCGCAGCCACCTAATCTGGTGGTCCCAGCGCGCACGACCCACGTGGAGTTCCAGGTCTCCGGTAGCCTCTGGAAGTGCCGATCTGCGGCCAACAAGGCAGAGTTCATCTCAGCCTATGTCTCCCTCCAGTCCCTCGACTTCTTGGCTCTGACGGAAACATGGATCACCACAGACAACACCGCTACTCCTACTGCTCTCTCTTCGTCCGCCCACGTGCTCTCGCACACCCCGAGAGCTTCTGGTCAGCGGGGTGGTGGCACCGGGATCCTCATCTCTCCCAAGTGGTCATTCTCTCTTTCTCCCCTTACCCATCTGTCTATCGCCTCCTTTGAATTCCATGCTGTCACAGTTACCAGCCCTTTCAAGCTTAACATCCTTATCATTTATCGCCCTCCAGGTTCCCTCGGAGAGTTCATCAATGAGCTTGATGCCTTGATAAGCTCCTTTCCTGAGGACGGCTCACCTCTCACAGTTCTGGGCGACTTTAACCTCCCCACGTCTACCTTTGACTCATTCCTCTCTGCCTCCTTCTTTCCACTCCTCTCCTCTTTTGACCTCACCCTCTCACCTTCCCCCTACTCACAAGGCAGGCAATACGCTCAACCTCATCTTTACTAGATGCTGTTCCTCCACTAACCTCATTGCAACTCCCCTCCAAGTCTCCGACCACTACCTTGTATCCTTTTCCCTCTCGCTCTCATCCAACACTGCCCACACTGCCCCTACTCGGATGGTATCGCGCCGTCCCAACCTTCGCTCTCTCTCCCCCGCTACTCTCTCCTCTTCCATCCTATCATCTCTTCCCTCTGCTCAAACCTTCTCCAACCTATCTCCTGATTCTGCCTCCTCAACCCTCCTCTCCTCCCTTTCTGCATCCTTTGACTCTCTATGTCCCCTATCCTCCAGGCCGGCTCGGTCCTCCCCTCCCGCTCCGTGGCTCGACGACTCATTGCGAGCTCACAGAACAGGGCTCCGGGCAGCCGAGCGGAAATGGAGGAAAACTCGCCTCCCTGCAGACCTGGCATCCTTTCACTCCCTCCTCTCTACATTTTCCTCCTCTGTCTCTGCTGCTAAAGCCACTTTCTACCACTCTAAATTCCAAGCATCTGCCTCTAACCCTAGGAAGCTCTTTGCCACCTTCTCCTCCCTCTTGAATCCTCCTCCCCCTCCCCCTCCTCCCTCTCTGCAGATGACTTCGTCAACCATTTTGAAAAGAAGGTCGACGACATCCGATCCTCGTTTGCTAAGTCAAACGACACCGCTGGTTCTGCTCACACTGCCCTACCCTGTGCTCTGACCTCTTTCTCCCTCTCTCCCCAGATGACATCTCGCGTCTTGTGACGGCCGGCCGCCCAACAACCTGCCCGCTTGACCCTATCCCCTCCTCTCTTCTCCAGACCATCTCCGGTGACCTTCTCCCTTACCTCACCTCGCTCATCAACTCATCCCTGACCGCTGGCTACGTCCCTCCCGTCTTCAAGAGAGCGAGAGTTGCACCCCTTCTGAAAAAAACCTACACTCGATCCCTCCGATGTCAACAACTACAGACCAGTATCCCTTCTTTCTTTTCTCTCCAAAACTCTTGAACGTGCCGTCCTTGGCCAGCTCTCCCGCTATCTCTCTCAGAATGACCTTCTTGATCCAAATCAGTCAGGTTTCAAGACTAGTCATTCAACTGAGACTGCTCTTCTCTGTATCACGGAGGCGCTCCGCACTGCTAAAGCTAACTCTCTCTCCTCTGCTCTCATCCTTCTAGACCTATCGGCTGCCTTCGATACTGTGAACCATCAGATCCTCCTCTCCACCCTCTCCGAGTTGGGCATCTCCGGCGCGGCCCACGCTTGGATTGCGTCCTACCTGACAGGTCGCTCCTACCAGGTGGCGTGGCGAGAATCCGTCTCCTCACCACGTGCTCTCACCACTGGTGTCCCCCAGGGCTCTGTTCTAGGCCCTCTCCTATTCTCGCTATACACCAAGTCACTTGGCTCTGTCATAACCTCACATGGTCTCTCCTATCATTGCTATGCAGACGACACACAATTAATCTTCTCCTTTCCCCCTTCTGACGACCAGGTGGCGAATCGCATCTCTGCATGTCTGGCAGACATATCAGTGTGGATGACGGATCATCACCTCAAGCTGAACCTCGGCAAGACGGAGCTGCTCTTCCTCCCGGGGAAGGACTGCCCGTTCCATGATCTCGCCATCACGGTTGACAACTCCATTGTGTCCTCGTCCCAGAGCGCTAAGAACCTTGGCGTGATCCTGGACAACACCCTGTCGTTCTCAAATAACATCAAGGCGGTGGCCCGTTCCTGTAGGTTCATGCTCTACAACATCCGCAGAGTACGACCCTGCCTCACACAGGAAGCGGCGCAGGTCCTAATCCAGGCACTTGTCATCTCCCGTCTGGATTACTGCAACTCGCTGTTGGCTGGGCTCCCTGCCTGTGCCATTAAACCTCTACAACTCATCCAGAACGCCGCAGCCCGTCTGGTGTTCAACCTTCCCAAGTTCTCTCACGTCACCCCGCTCCTCCGCTCTCTCCACTGGCTTCCAGTTGAAGCTCGCATCCGCTACAAGACCATGGTGCTTGCCTACGGAGCTGTGAGGGGAACGGCACCTCACTACCTCCAGGCTCTGATCAGGCCCTACACCCAAACAAGGGCACTGCGTTCATCCACCTCTGGCCTGCTCGCCTCCCTACCACTGAGGAAGTACAGTTCCCGCTCAGCCCAGTCAAAACTGTTCGCTGCTCTGGCCCCCCAATGGTGGAACAAACTCCCTCACGACGCCAGGACAGCGGAGTCAATCACCACCTTCCGGAGACACCTGAAACCCCACCTCTTTAAGGAATACCTAGGATAGGATAAAGTCATCCTTCTCCCCCTCCCCCCTTAAAAGACCTAGATGCACTATTGTAAAGTGGCTGTTCCACTGGATGTCATAAGGTGAAAGCACCAATTTGTAAGTCGCTCTGGATAAGAGCGTCTGCTAAATGACTTAAATGTAAATGTAAATGTAATGAATGTAAAAAATAAAAGTAACAAATAATTAAACAGCAGCAGTAAAATAACAATAGCAAGGCTTTATACAGAGGGTACCTGGTACAGAGTCAATGTGGAGGCTTTATACAGGGGGTACCGGTACAGAGTTAATGTGGAGGCTATATACAGGGGGTACCGGTACAGAGTCAATGTGGAGGCTATATACAGGGGGTACCGGTACAGAGTTAATGTGGAGGCTATATACAGGGGGTACCGGTACAGAGTCAATGTGGAGGCTATATACAGGGGGGTACCAGTACAGAGTTAATGTGGAGGCTATATACAGGGGGTACCGGTACAGAGTTAATGTGGAGGCTATATACAGGGGGTACCGGTACAGAGTCAATGTGGAGGCTATATACAGGGGGGTACCAGTACAGAGTCAATGTGGAGGCTTTATACAGGGGGTACTGGTACAGAGTCAATGTGGAGGCTTTATACAGGGGGTACCGGTACAGAGTCAATGTGGAGGCTTTATACAGGGGGTACTGATACAGAGTCAATGTGGAGGCTATATACAGGGGTACTGGTACAGAGTCAATGTGGAGGCTATATACAGGGGGTACTGATACAGAGTCAATGTGGAGGCTATATACAGGGGGTACTGATACAGAGTCAATGTGGAGGCTTTATACAGGGGGTACCAGTACAGAGTCAATGTGGAGGCTATATACAGGGGGTACTGATACAGAGTCAATGTGGAGGCTTATATACAGGGGTACCAGTACAGAGTCAATGTGGAGGCTTTATACAGGGGGTACCGGTACAGAGTCAATGTGGAGGCTATATACAGGGGGTACTGATACAGAGTCAATGTGGAGGCTATATACAGGGGGTACTGATACAGAGTCAATGTGGAGGCTTATATACAGGGGTACCAGTACAGAGTCAATGTGGAGGCTATATACAGGGGTACTGATACAGAGTCAATGTGGAGGCTATATACAGGGGGTACTGATACAGAGTCAATGTGGAGGCTTTATACAGGGGGTACTGGTACAGAGTCAATGTGGAGACTATATACAGGGGTACTGGTACAGAGTCAATGTGGAGGCTTTATACAGGGGTACTGGTACAGAGTCAATGTGGAGGCTTTATACAGGGGTACTGGTACAGAGTCAATGTGGAGGCTTTATACAGGGGGTACTGGTACAGAGTCAATGTGGAGGCTTTATACAGGGGGTTGGTACAGAGTCAATGTGGAGGCTTTATACAGGGGGTACTGGTACAGAGTCAATGTGGAGGCTATATACAGGGGGTACCTGGTACAGAGTCAATGTGGAGGCTTTATACAGGGGTACTGGTACAGAGTCAATGTGGAGGCTTTATACAGGGGGTACTGGTACAGAGTCAATGTGGAGGCTTTATACAGGGGGTACTGGTACAGAGTCAATGTGGAGGCTATATACAGGGGGTACCTGGTACAGAGTCAATGTGGAGGCTTTATACAGGGGGTACTGGTACAGAGTCAATGTGGAGGCTTTATACAGGGGGTACTGGTACAGAGTCAATGTGGAGGCTATATACAGGGGGTACTGATACAGAGTCAATGTGGAGGCTATATACAGGGGGTACCTGGTACAGAGTCAATGTGGAGGCTTTATACAGGGGTACTGGTACAGAGTCAATGTGGAGGCTTTATACAGGGGTACTGGTACAGAGTCAATGTGGAGGCTATATACAGGGGTACTGATACAGAGTCAATGTGGAGGCTATATACAGGGGTACTGATACAGAGTCAATGTGGAGGCTATATACAGGGGTACTGATACAGAGTCAATGTGGAGGCTATATACAGGGGTACTGATACAGAGTCAATGTGGAGGCTATATACAGGGGGTACTGATACAGAGTCAATGTGGAGGCTATATACAGGGGGTACTGATACAGAGTCAATGTGGAGGCTATATACAGGGGGTACTGATACAGAGTCAATGTGGAGGCTATATACAGGGGGTACTGATACAGAGTCAATGTGGAGGCTATATACAGGGGGTACTGATACAGAGTCAATGTGGAGGCTATATACAGGGGTACTGATACAGAGTCAATGTGGAGGCTATATACAGGGTGATACAGAGTCAATGTGGAGGCTTTATACAGGGGTACTGATACAGAGTCAATGTGGAGGCTATATACAGGGGTACTGATACAGAGTCAATGTGGAGGCTATATACAGGGGGTACTGATACAGACTGATACAGAGTCAATGTGGAGGCTATATACAGGGGTACTGATACAGAGTCAATGTGGAGGCTATATACAGGGGTACTGATACAGAGTCAATGTGGAGGCTATATACAGGGGGTACTGATACAGAGTCAATGTGGAGGCTATATACAGGGGGTACCAGTACAGAGTCAATGTGGAGGCTATATACAGGGGTACCGGTACAGAGTCAATGTGGAGGCTATATACAGGGGGTACCAGTACAGAGTCAATGTGGAGGCTATATACAGGGGTACCAGTACAGAGTCAATGTGGAGGCTATATACAGGGGGTACTGGTACAGAGTCAATGTGGAGGCTATATACAGGGGGTACCAGTACAGAGTCAATGTGGAGGCTATATACAGGGGGTACTGGTACAGAGTCAATGTGGAGGCTATATACAGGGGGTACTGGTACAGAGTCAATGTGGAGGCTATATACAGGGGTACCAGTACAGAGTCAATGTGGAGGCTATATACAGGGGTACCAGTACAGAGTCAATGTGGAGGCTATATACAGGGAGTACCAGTACAGAGTCAATGTGGAGGCTATATACAGGGGTACCAGTACAGAGTCAATGTGGAGGCTATATACAGGGGGTACTGTACAGAGTCAATGTGGAGGCTATATACAGGGGTACTGATACAGAGTCAATGTGGAGGCTATATACAGGGGGTACTGATACAGAGTCAATGTGGAGGCTTTATACAGGGGGTACCAGTACAGAGTCAATGTGGAGGCTATATACAGGGGTACTGGTACAGAGTCATGTGGAGGCTATATACAGGGGGGTACAGAGCAATGTATATACAGGGGGTACCGGTACAGAGTCAATGTGGAGGCTATATACAGGGGTACCGGTACAGAGAGTCAATGTGGAGGCTATATACAGAGGGTACCGGTACAGAGTCAATGTGGAGGCTATATACAGGGGGTATCAGGGGGTACAGAGTCAATGTGGAGGCTATATACAGGGGGTACTGATACAGAGTCAATGTGGAGGCTATATACAGGGGGTACTGGTACAGAGTCAATGTGGAGGCTATATACAGGGGGTACCGGTACAGAGTCAATGTGGAGGCTATATACAGGGGGTACTGATACAGAGTCAATGTGGAGGCTATATACAGGGGGTACCGATACAGAGTCAATGTGGAGGCTTTATACAGGGGGTACTGATACAGAGTCAATGTGGAGGCTTTATACAGGGGGTACTGATACAGAGTCAATGTGGAGGCTATATACAGGGGGTACTGATACAGAGTCAATGTGGAGGCTATATACAGGGGTACTGATACAGAGTCAATGTGGAGGCTATATACAGGGGGTACTGATACAGAGTCAATGTGGAGGCTATATACAGGGGGTACCGGTACAGAGTCAATGTGGAGGCTTTATACAGGGGTACTGATACAGAGTCAATGTGGAGGCTATATACAGGGGGTACTGATACAGAGTCAATGTGGAGGCTATATACAGGGGGTACTGATACAGAGTCAATGTGGAGGCTTTATACAGGGGGTACTGATACAGAGTCAATGTGGAGGCTATATACAGGGGGTACTGATACAGAGTCAATGTGGAGGCTTTATACAGGGGGTACTGATACAGAGTCAATGTGGAGGCTATATACAGGGGGTACCAGTACAGAGTCAATGTGGAGGCTATATACAGGGGGTACCAGTACAGAGTCAATGTGGAGGCTATATACAGGGGGTACTGTACAGAGTCAATGTGGAGGCTATATACAGGGGGTACTGATACAGAGTCAATGTGGAGGCTATATACAGGGGGGTACTGATACAGAGTCAATGTGGAGGCTATATACAGGGGGTACTGATACAGAGTCAATGTGGAGGCTTTATACAGGGGGTACCAGTACAGAGTCAATGTGGAGGCTATATACAGGGGGTACTGGTACAGAGTCAATGTGGAGGCTATATACAGGGGGTACCGGTACAGAGTCAATGTGGAGGCTATATACAGGGGGTACCGGTACAGAGTCAATGTGGAGGCTATATACAGGGGTACTGTACAGAGTCAATGTGGAGGCTATATACAGGGGGTACCGGTACAGAGTCAATGTGGAGGCTATATATATACAGAGGGGTACTGATACAGAGTCAATGTGGAGGCTATATACAGGGGTACTGGTACAGAGTCAATGTGGAGGCTATATACAGGGGGTACTGATACAGAGTCAATGTGGAGGCTATATACAGGGGTACTGATACAGAGTCAATGTGGAGGCTATATACAGGGGTACTGATACAGAGTCAATGTGGAGGCTTTATACAGGGGGTACTGATACAGAGTCAATGTGGAGGCTATATACAGGGGGTACTGATACAGAGTCAATGTGGAGGCTATATACAGGGGGTACTGATACAGAGTCAATGTGGAGGCTATATACAGGGGGTACTGATACAGAGTCAATGTGGAGGCTATATACAGGGGTACTGATACAGAGTCAATGTGGAGGCTATATACAGGGGGTACTGGTACAGAGTCAATGTGGAGGCTATATACAGGGGGTACTGATACAGAGTCAATGTGGAGGCTATATACAGGGGGTACTGATACAGAGTCAATGTGGAGGCTATATACAGGGGTACTGATACAGAGTCAATGTGGAGGCTATATACAGGGGGTACTGATACAGAGTAAATGTGGAGGCTATATACAGGGGGTACTGATACAGAGTCAATGTGGAGGCTATATACAGGGGGTACTGATACAGAGTCAATGTGGAGGCTATATACAGGGGGTACTGATACAGAGTCAATGTGGAGGCTATATACAGGGGGTACTGATACAGAGTCAATGTGGAGGCTATATACAGGGGGTACTGATACAGAGTCAATGTGGAGGCTATATACAGGGGTACTGATACAGAGTCAATGTGGAGGCTATATACAGAGGGGTACTGATACAGAGTCAATGTGGAGGCTTTATACAGGGGTACTGATACAGAGTCAATGTGGAGGCTATATACAGGGGTACCAGTACAGAGTCAATGTGGAGGCTATATACAGGTGGTACTGATACAGAGTCAATGTACAGAGGAGGCTATATACAGGGGTACTGATACAGAGTCAATGTGGAGGCTATATACAGGGGGTACTGGTACAGAGTCAATGTGGAGGCTATATACAGGGGGTACCAGTACAGAGTCAATGTGGAGGCTTTATACATGGGGTACTGATACAGAGTCAATGTGGAGGCTATATACAGGGGGTACTGATACAGAGTAAATGTGGAGGCTATATACAGGGGGTACTGATACAGAGTAAATGTGGAGGCTATATACAGGGGTACTGGTACAGAGTCAATGTGGAGGCTATATACAGGGGGTACTGGTACAGAGTCAATGTGGAGGCTATATACAGGGGGGTACTGGTACAGAGTCAATGTGGAGGCTATATACAGGGGGTACTGGTACAGAGTCAATGTGGAGGCTATATACAGGGGGTACCGGTACAGAGTCAATGTGGAGGCTATATACAGGGTTACGGTACAGAGTCAATGTGGAGGCTATATACAGGGGGTACCGGTACAGAGTCAATGTGGAGGCTATATACAGGGGGTACCGGTACAGAGTCAATGTGGAGGCTATATACAGGGGGTACTGGTACAGAGTCAATGTGGAGGCTATATACAGGGGGTACTGGTACAGAGTCAATGTGGAGGCTATATACAGAGGGGTACTGGTACAGAGTCAGTGTGGAGGCTATATACAGGGGGTACTGGTACAGAGTCAATGTGGAGGCTATATACAGGGTACTGGTACAGAGTCAATGTGGAGGCTATATACAGGGGGTACGGTACAGAGTCAATGTGGAGGCTATATACAGGGGGTACCGGTACAGAGTCAGTGTGGAGGCTATATACAGGGGGTACTGGTACAGAGTCAATGTGGAGGCTATATACAGGGGGTACTGGTACAGAGTCAATGTGGAGGCTATATACAGGGGTACTGTACAGAGTCAATGTGGAGGCTATATACAGGGGGTACGGTACAGAGTCAATGTGGAGGCTATATACAGGGGTACTGTACAGAGTCAATGTGGAGGCTATATACAGGGGGTACTGATACAGAGTCAATGTGGAGGCTATATACAGGGGGGGTACTGATACAGAGTCAATGTGGAGGCTATATACAGGGGGTACTGGTACAGAGTCAATGTGGAGGCTATATACAGGGGGTACCGGTACAGAGTCAATGTGGAGGCTATATACAGGGGGTACTGATACAGAGTCAATGTGGAGGCTATATACAGGGGGTACTGATACAGAGTCAATGTGGAGGCTTTATACAGGGGGTACCGGTACAGAGTCAATGTGGAGGCTATATACAGGGGGTACCGGTACAGAGTCAATGTGGAGGCTTTATACAGGGGGTACTGATACAGAGTCAATGTGGAGGCTATATACAGGGGTACTGATACAGAGTCAATGTGGAGGCTATATACAGGGGTACTGATACAGAGTCAATGTGGAGGCTATATACAGGGGGTACTGATACAGAGTCAATGTGGAGGCTTTATACAGGGGGTACGGTACAGAGTCAATGTGGATATACAGGGGGTACAGTACAGAGTCAATGTGGAGGCTATATACAGGGGGTACTGATACAGAGTAAATGTGGAGGCTATATACAGGGGGTACTGATACAGAGTCAATGTGGAGGCTATATACAGGGGTACTGATACAGAGTCAATGTGGAGGCTATATACAGGGGGTACTGATACAGAGTCAATGTGGAGGCTATATACAGGGGGTATGATACAGAGTCAATGTGGAGGCTACTATACAGGGGGTACTGATACAGAGTCAATGTGGAGGCTATATACAGGGGGTACTGATACAGAGTCAATGTGGAGGCTATATACAGGGGGGTACTGGTACAGAGTCAATGTGGAGGCTATATACAGGGGGTACTGATACAGAGTCAATGTGGAGGGCAGAGTCAATGTGGAGGCTATATACAGGGGTACTGATACAGAGTCAATGTGGAGGCTATATACAGGGGTACTGATACAGAGTCAATGTGGAGGCTATATACAGGGGTACTGATACAGAGTCAATGTGGAGGCTTTATACAGGGGTACTGATACAGAGTCAACTGTACAGAGTCAATGTGGAGGCTATATACAGGGGGTACTGATACAGAGTCAATGTGGAGGCTATATACAGGGGGTACTGATACAGAGTCAATGTGGAGGCTGTATACAGGGGGTACTGATACAGAGTCAATGTGGAGGCTATATACAGGGGGTACTGATACAGAGTCAATGTGGAGGCTATATACAGGGGGTACTGATACAGAGTCAATGTGGAGGCTATATACAGGGGGTACTGGTACAGAGTCAATGTGGAGGCTATATACAGGGGTACTGGTACAGAGTCAATGTGGAGGCTATATACAGGGGTACCGGTACAGAGTCAATGTGGAGGCTATATACAGGGGGGTACCGGTACAGAGTCAATGTGGAGGCTATATACAGGGGGTACTGGTACAGAGTCAATGTGGAGGCTATATACAGGGGGTACTGGTACAGAGTCAATGTGGAGGCTATATACAGGGGTACTGATACAGAGTCAATGTGGAGGCTTTATACAGGGGGTATCGGTACAGAGTCAATGTGGAGGCTATATACAGGGGGTACTGATACAGAGTCAATGTGGAGGCTATATACAGGGGGTACTGATACAGAGTCAATGTGGAGGCTATATACAGGGGGTACTGATACAGAGTCAATGTGGAGGCTATATACAGGGGGTACTGATACAGAGTCAATGTGGAGGCTATATACAGGGGGTACTGATACAGAGTCAATGTGGAGGCTATATACAGGGGGTACTGATACAGAGTCAATGTGGAGGCTATATACAGGGGGTACTGATACAGAGTCAATGTGGAGGCTATATACAGGGGGTACTGGGGTACTGATACAGAGTCAATGTGGAGGCTATATACAGGGGGTACTGATACAGAGTCAATGTGGAGGCTATATACAGGGGGTACTGGTACAGAGTCAATGTGGAGGCTATATACAGGGGGTACTGGTACAGAGTCAATGTGGAGGCTATATACAGGGTATTACGGGGGTACAGAGTCAATGTGGAGGCTATATACAGGGGGTACTGGTACAGAGTCAATGTGGAGGCTATATACAGGGGGTACTGGTACAGAGTCAATGTGGAGGCTATATACAGGGGGTACTGGTACAGAGTCAATGTGGAGGCTATATACAGGGGGTACTGGTACAGAGTCAATGTGGAGGCTATATACAGGGGGTACTGGTACAGAGTCAATGTGGAGGCTATATACAGGGGGTACTGATACAGAGTCAATGTGGAGGCTATATACAGGGGGTACTGATACAGAGTCAATGTGGAGGCTATATACAGGGGTACTGATACAGAGTCAATGTGGAGGCTATATACAGGGGGTACTGATACAGAGTCAATGTGGAGGCTATATACAGGGGTACTGATACAGAGTCAATGTGGAGGCTATATACAGGGGTACCTGTACAGAGTCAATGTGGAGGCTATATACAGGGGTACTGATACAGAGTCAATGTGGAGGCTATATACAGGGGGTACTGATACAGAGTCAATGTGGAGGCTATATACAGGGGGTACTGATACAGAGTCAATGTGGAGGCTATATACAGGGGGTACTGATACAGAGTCAATGTGGAGGCTATATACAGGGGGTACCTGTACAGAGTCAATGTGGAGGCTATATACAGGGGGTACTGATACAGAGTCAATGTGGAGGCTATATACAGGGGGTACTGGTACAGAGTCAATGTGGAGGCTATATACAGGGGGTACTGGTACAGAGTCAATGTGGAGGCTATATACAGGGGTACGGGGTACAGAGTCAATGTGGAGGCTATATACAGGGGGTACCGGTACAGAGTCAATGTGGAGGCTATATACAGGGGGTACCGGTACAGAGTCAATGTGGAGGCTTTATACAGGGGGTACTGATACAGAGTCAATGTGGAGGCTTTATACAGGGGGTACTGATACAGAGTCAATGTGGAGGCTATATACGGGGTACTGATACAGAGTCAATGTGGAGGCTATATACAGGGGGTACTGATACAGAGTCAATGTGGAGGCTATATACAGGGGTACTGATACAGAGTCAATGTGGAGGCTATATACAGGGGTACTGATACAGAGTCAATGTGGAGGCTATATACAGGGGGTACTGATACAGAGTCAATGTGGAGGCTATATACAGGGGGTACTGATACAGAGTCAATTTGGAGGCTATATACAGGGGTACTGATACAGAGTCAATGTGGAGGCTATATACAGGGGGTACTGATACAGAGTCAATGTGGAGGCTATATACAGGGGGTACTGATACAGAGTCAATGTGGAGGCTATATACAGGGGTACTGATACAGAGTCAATGTGGAGGCTATATACAGGGGGTACTGGTACAGAGTCAATGTGGAGGCTTTATACAGGGGGTACTGGTACAGAGTCAATGTGGAGGCTATATACAGGGGGTACTGTACAGAGTCAATGTGGAGGCTATATACAGGGGGTACTGGTACAGAGTCAATGTGGAGGCTATATACAGGGGGTACCGGTACAGAGTCAATGTGGAGGCTTATACAGGGGGTACTGATACAGAGTCAATGTGGAGGCTTTATACAGGGGTACCTGTACAGAGTCAATGTGGAGGCTATATACAGGGGTACTGATACAGAGTCAATGTGGAGGCTATATACAGGGGGTACCTGTACAGAGTCAATGTGGAGGCTATATACAGGGGGTACTGATACAGAGTCAATGTGGAGGCTATATACAGGGGGTACTGATACAGAGTCAATGTGGAGGCTATATACAGGGGTACTGATACAGAGTCAATGTGGAGGCTATATACAGGGGGTACTGATACAGAGTCAATGTGGAGGCTATATACAGGGGGTACTGATACAGAGTCAATGTGGAGGCTATATACAGGGGTACTGATACAGAGTCAATGTGGAGGCTATATACAGGGGGTACTGATACAGAGTCAATGTGGAGGCTATATACAGGGGGTACTGATACAGAGTCAATGTGGAGGCTATATACAGGGGTACTGATACAGAGTCAATGTGGAGGCTATATACAGGGGGTACGGGGTACAGAGTCAATGTGGAGGCTATATACAGGGGGTACTGGTACAGAGTCAATGTGGAGGCTATATACAGGGGGTACAATGTGGGGTACAGAGTCAATGTGGAGGCTATATACAGGGGGTACTGATACAGAGTCAATGTGGAGGCTATATACAGGGGGTACGGGGTACAGAGTCAATGTGGAGGCTATATACAGGGGGTACTGGTACAGAGTCAATGTGGAGGCTATATACAGGGGTATGGGGGTACAGAGTCAATGTGGAGGCTATATACAGGGGTACTGGTACAGAGTCAATGTGGAGGCTATATACAGGGGGTACTGATACAGAGTCAATGTGGAGGCTATATACAGGGGTACTGATACAGAGTCAATGTGGAGGCTATATACAGGGGGTATATACAGGGGTACAGAGTCAATGTGGAGGCTATATACAGGGGGTACTGATACAGAGTCAATGTGGAGGCTATATACAGGGGGTACTGATACAGAGTCAATGTGGAGGCTATATACAGGGGGTACCTGTACAGAGTCAATGTGGAGGCTATATACAGGGGTACTGATACAGAGTCAATGTGGAGGCTATATACAGGGGTACTGGTACAGAGTCAATGTGGAGGCTATATACAGGGGGTACTGGTACAGAGTCAATGTGGAGGCTATATACAGGGGGTACTGGGTACAGAGTCAATGTGGAGGCTATATACAGGGGTACAGGGGGTACAGAGTCAATGTGGAGGCTATATACAGGGGGTACTGGTACAGAGTCAATGTGGAGGCTATATACAGGGGGTACTGATACAGAGTCAATGTGGAGGCTATATACATGTGGGAGGGGGTACTGGTACAGAGTCAATGTGGAGGCTATATACAGGGGGTACTGGTACAGAGTCAATGTGGAGGCTATATACAGGGGGTACAATGGTACAGAGTCAATGTGGAGGCTATATACAGGGTACGGGGTACAGAGTCAATGTGGAGGCTATATACAGGGGGTACGGGGTACAGAGTCAATGTGGAGGCTATATACAGGGGGTACTGGTACAGAGTCAATGTGGAGGCTATATACAGGGGGTACTGATACAGAGTCAATGTGGAGGCTATATACAGGGGGTACTGATACAGAGTCAATGTGGAGGCTATATACAGGGGTACTGGTACAGAGTCAATGTGGAGGCTATATACAGGGGGTACTGGTACAGAGTCAATGTGGAGGCTATATACAGGGGGTACGGGGTACAGAGTCAATGTGGAGGCTATATACAGGGGGTACGGGGTACAGAGTCAATGTGGAGGCTATATACAGGGGTACGGATACAGGTACAGAGTCAATGTGGAGGCTATATACAGGGGGTACTGGTACAGAGTCAATGTGGAGGCTATATACAGGGGGTACTGATACAGAGTCAATGTGGAGGCTATATACAGGGGGTACTGATACAGAGTCAATGTGGAGGCTATATACAGGGGGTACAGGGGGTACTGTACAGAGTCAATGTGGAGGCTATATACAGGGGGTACTGATACAGAGTCAATGTGGAGGCTATATACAGGGGTACTGATACAGAGTCAATGTGGAGGCTATATACAGGGGGTACCTGATACAGAGTCAATGTGGAGGCTATATACAGGGGGTACTGATACAGAGTCAATGTGGAGGCTATATACAGGGGTACTGATACAGAGTCAATGTGGAGGCTATATACAGGGGTACTGATACAGAGTCAATGTGGAGGCTATATACAGGGGGTACTGATACAGAGTCAATGTGGAGGCTATATACAGGGGGTACTGATACAGAGTCAATGTGGAGGCTATATACAGGGGGTACTGATACAGAGTCAATGTGGAGGCTATATACAGGGGGTACTGATACAGAGTCAATGTGCAGTTAGTCGAGGTAATTGAGTAATATGTACATGTAGGTAGAGTTAAAGTGACTATGCATAGATAATAAACAGAGAGTAGCAGCAGCGTAAAAATTTGCATCCTGTAGCACAAACTCCAAAAACGTTCTGGGACACTGTAAAGTCCATGGAGAATAAGAACACCTCCTCCCAGCTGCCCACTGCACTGAGGCTAGGAAACACTGTCACCACCGATACATCCACGATAATCGAGAATTTCAATAAGAATTTTTCTACGGCTGGCCATGCTTTCCACCTGGCTACCCCTACCCCGGTCAATAGGTCTGTACCCCCCACAGGAACTTACCCAAGCCTCCCCCATTTCTCCTTCACCCAAATCCAAATTCAGCCGATGTTCTGAAAAAGCTGCAAAATCTGGACCCCTACAAATCAGATGGGTTAGATAATCTGGACCCCTACAAATCAGATGGGTTAGATAATCTGGACCCCTACAAATCAGATGGGTTAGATAATCTGGACCCCTACAAATCAGATGGGTTAGATAATCTGGACCCCTACAAATCAGATGGGTTAGATAATCTGGACCCTCTCTTTCAAAAATGATCCTAAACGATATCATAATCGCCATCAATGAATTACAATACTGTGCAGCCGTATTCATCAACCTGGCCAAGGCTTTCGACTCTGTCAATCACCGTATTCTTATCGGCAGACTCAACAGCCTTGTTTTCTCAAATTACTGCCTCACCTGGTTCACCAACTACTTCTCAGACAGAGTTCAGTGTGTCAAATCGGAGGGCCTGTTGTCCGTATCTCTGGCAGTCTCTATGGGGGTGCCAACGGGTTCAATTCTCGGGCCGACTCTTTTCTCTGTATAGATCAATTATGCCGCTCTTGCTGCTGGTGATTCTCTGATCCACCTCTACGCAGACGACAACATTCTGTATACTTCTGGCCCTTCTTTGGACACTGTGTTAACTAACCTCCAGACGAGCTTCAATGCCATACAACACTCCTTCCGTGGCCTCCAACTGCTCTTAAATTAAAGTAAAACTAAATGCATGCTCTTCAACCAATCGCTGCCCGCACCTGCCCGCCCATCTAGCATCAATACTCTGGACGGTTTTAACTTAGAATATGTGGACAACTACATATACCTAGGTGTCTGGTTAGACTGTAAACTCTCCTTCCAGACTCACATTAAGCATCTCCCATCCAAAATTAAATCTATAATTGGCTTCCTATTTCGCAACAAAGCATCCTTCACTCATGCTGCCAAAACATACCCCCGTAAAACTGACCATCCTACCGATCCTTGACTTTGGCGATGTCATTTACAAAATAGCCTACAACACTCTACTCAGCAAATTGGATGCAGTCTATCACAGTGCCATCCGTTTTGTCACCAAAGCCCCACATACTACCCACCACTGCGACCTGTATGCTCTCGTTGGCTGGCCCTCGCTTCATATTCATTGCCAAACCCACTGGCTCCAAGTTATCTATAAGTCTTTTCTAGGTAAAGCCCTGCCTTATCTCAGGTCACTAGTCACCATAGCAGCAACCACCCGTAGCACACGCTCCAGAAGGTATATTTCACAGGTCACTCCCAAAGCCAATTCCTCCTTTGGCCGCCTTTCCTTCCAGTTTTCTGCTGCCAATGAAGTCACTGAAGCTGGTGACTCATATCTTCCTCACTAACTTTAAGCATCAGCTGTCAGAGCAGTTTACAGATCATTGCAACTGTACATAGCCCATCTTTAAATAGCCCACCCAATTACCTCATCCCCATATTTTATTTTATTTTTTCGCTCCCTTGCACCCCAGTATCTCTACTTGCACATTCATCTTCTGCACACCTATGACTCCAGTATTTAATTGCTAAATTGTAATTATTTCGCCACTATGGCCTATTTATTGCCTTACCTCTCTAATCTTACTTCATTTGCACACACTGTATATAGACTTTTCTATTGTGTTATTGACTGTACGCTTGTCAGAGGGCATAGCAGGATTTCTTATAAGCTTCAGGGTTAGAGTCCTTGAAAGCGGCAGCTCTACCCTTTAGCTCAGTGCGGATGTTGTCTGTAATTTATGGCTTCTGGTTGGGGTATGTACGTACGGTCACTGTGGGGACGACGTCATTGATGCACTTATTGATGAAGCCAGTGACTGATGTGGTGTACTCCTCAATGCCATCGGAAGAATCCCGGAACATGTTCCAGTCTGTGCTAGCAAAACAGTCCTGTAGCTCAGCAACTGCTTCATCTGACCACTTTTTTATTGACCGAGTCACTGCTGCTTCTTGCTTTAGTTTTTGCTTGTAAGCAGGAATCAGGAGGATAGAATTATGGTCAGATTTGCTCTACTCAACAAATGGAGGGCGAGGGAGAGCTTTGTACTCGTCTCTGTGTGTGGAGTAAAGGTGGTCTAGAGGTTTTTTTAACCTCTGGTTACATGTTTAACAAGCTGGTAGAAATGAGGTATAACGGATTTAAGTTTCCCTGCATTAAAGTCCTCGGCCACTAGGAGCGCCGCCTCTGGATGAGCGTTTTTCTGTTTGCTCATTGAGTGCGGTCTTAGTGCCAGCATCAGTTTGTGGTGGTAAATAGACAGCTACGAAGAATATAGATTAAAACTCTCTCGGTAGATAGTGTGGGCTACAGCTTATCATGAGATACTCTATCTCAGGTGAGCAAAACCTCGAGACTTCCTTAGATTTCGTACACCAGCTGTTGTTTTGAAATATACATAGACCGTCGCTCCTTGTCTTACCAGAGGCTGCTGTTCTATCCTGCCGAAAAAGCATAAAACCCGCCAGCTGTGTGTTATTCATGTCGTCGTTCAGCCACGACTCGGTGAAACATAAGATATTACAGTTTCTAATGTCCCGTTGGTAGGATATAGGTGATCGTAGTTAGTCTATTTTATTATCCATTGATTGTACGTTGGCTAATAGGAACGATGGTATTGGGAGATTACCCACTCGCCGTCGGATCCTTAGAAGGCACCCAGACCTTTGTCCCCGATACCTCTGTCTCTTTCTCCTGCGAATGACGGGGATGAGGGCCTTGTCGGGCTTCTGAAGTAAATCCTTCCCCTCCGTCTCTTTCTCCTGCGAATGACGGGGATGAGGGCCTTGTCGGGCTTCTGAAGTAAATCCTTCCCCTCCGTCTCTTTCTCCTGCGAATGACGGGGATGAGGGCCTTGTCGGGCTTCTGAAGTAAATCCTTCCCCTCCGTTTCTTTCTCCTGCGAATGACGGGGATGAGGGCCTTGTCGGGCTTCTGAAGTAAATCCTTCCCGTCCGACTAGTTAAAGAAAAACAATTCCTCCAGTACAGGGTGAGTAATCGCTGTCCTGATATCTAGAAGCTCTTTTCGGTGATGAGACACGGTGGCAGAAACATTATGTACAAAATAAGTTACAAATAACGTGAAAAAACACACAATTGGTTACGGGATCGTAAAAACGGCCTTTTCCTTCGGCGCCATTCCTAACTGCAGGAGCTGCTGGATGAGCTATATTGCTAGATATACTTTCCACAGCTTTTACTAGATGCAGTGCTACTGCCAGAACCTCTGGTGGCTCAAAATAAGTTACATAACGTGGGAAAAAAACACACACGAAAGCACAATTGGTTTGGGGATCGTAAAACGGCAGCCATCTCCTCCGTCGTCATTATTATGAGCCACTCATTGTTTTACTTTTACATGACTAGTAGAGATGCAGTAGTGTGTCCCACATGGCACTGGCACACCCTGACCATAGTTTGCTTTGTATGTTCTATGTTTTGGTCAGGGTGTGATCTGAGTGGGCATTCCATGTTGGATGTCTTGTTTGTCTGTTTCTGTGTTTGGGCCTGATATGGTTCTCAATCAGAGGCAGGTGTTAGTCTTGTCTCTGATTGGGAGCCATATTTAGGTAGCCTGTTTGGTGTTGGGTTTTGTGGGTGATTGTTCCTGTCTTTGTGTTTGTTACACCAGATAGGGCTGTTTTGTGGGTGATTGTTCCTGTCTTTGTGTTTGTTACACCAGATAGGGCTGTTTTGTGGGTGATTGTTCCTGTCTTTGTGTTTGTTACACCAGATAGGGCTGTTTTGTGGGTGATTGTTCCTGTCTTTGTGTTTGTTACACCAGATGGGGCTGTTTTGTGGGTGATTGTTCCTGTCTTTGTGTTTGTTACACCAGATAGGGCTGTTTTGTGGGTGATTGTTCCTGTCTTTGTGTTTGTTACACCAGATAGGGCTGTTTTGTGGGTGATTGTTCCTGTCTTTGTGTTTGTTACACCAGATAGGGCTGTTTTGTGTTTGTTTACACCAGATAGGGCTGTCTTTGTGTTTGTTACACCAGATAGGGCTGTTTTGTGGGTGATATTGTTAGGGCTGTTTTGTGGGTGATTTACCAGATAGGGCTGTTTTGTGTTTGTTTACACCAGATAGGGCTGTCTTTGTGTTTGTTACACCAGATATACACCAGATAGGGCTGTCTTTGTGTTTGTTACACCAGATAGGGCTGTCTTTGTGTTTGTTACACCAGATAGGGCTGTCTTTGTGTTTGTTACACCAGATAGGGCTGTCTTTGTGTTTGTTACACCAGATAGGGCTGTCTTTGTGTTTGTTACACCAGATAGGGCTGTCTTTGTGTTTGTTTACACCAGATAGGGCTGTCTTTGTGTTTGTTACACCAGATAGGGCTGTCTTTGTGTTTGTTACACCAGATAGGGCTGTCTTTGTGTTTGTTACACCAGATAGGGCTGTCTTTGGGCTGTTTTAGGTTTTTCCACATTTCTTGTTTTATATATTGTTCATTTATCATCTTTATTAAAGATGTATCACAATAACCAGGCTGCGTTTTGGTCTGCCTCTCCTTCAACAGAAGAAAGCCGTGACAGGCACCTTATTCCCATAGGGCCCTGGTCAAAAAGTAGTGCACTATAAAGGGAATAGGGTGCCATAGGGCCATGGTCAAAAGTAGTGCACTATAAAGGGAATAGGGTGCCATAGGGCCATGGTCAAAAGTAGTGCACTATAAAGGGAATAGGGTGCCATAGGGCCCTGGTCAAAAGTAGTGCACTATAAAAAGGGAATATGGTGCCATAGGGCCCTGGTCAAAAAGTAGTGCACTATATAGGGAATAGGGTGCCATTTGGGATGAAACCTCAGTGTAACGCAACAATACTAACATTGTCAACTCTTCAGATTTGATAGTGATCATATTCTGGATCAGTCTGACTGCTTTTGTGTCATTTTGACTTTCATGTCCCGCTCAGTCAGTCTACCCAAGTAAGTCCTTTCAGTCTCATTCCATCAAGCTCCTCAATATTGTGTATTTCAGGTTATGTTTTACAGACAGATGAGCATGTATGATGCTTTGCCTGGAATCTGAAAGGGGGATAACTGATCAAGCTAATTGTCGGGACTCACTGATGGGAAAATAGTGTTTCTCACTTGCATTTGTTTAATGCTATTTATTTTATTTTCTGTGCAGAGCTCAGTTCCAAAAAGTTCAAGAAATCATGAAGGAATTCTGCCTGATCTGTGATCTGATGGAGAATAATTGATTGATCCGTTTTCTGCTTTATCCCAACCCCTCTGAAAGACACTCACACACACACACACACACACACACACACACACACACACACACACACACACACACACACACACACACACACACACACACACAGAACAGTTTTAGGGGTCTTTTACTCAAGGACACAACGGCAGGATATGGCATTTGGGACAGTGATGTGGTTTGATGAAGTTGTGACTTAAACTCTTCAGAATTATTATAAGCAGCCGTATGTAACATTGACAACCAGCTGTATGTATCATTGGCTACCAGCTGTATGTATCATTGGCTACCAGCTGTATGTAACATTGGCTACCAGCTGTATGTAACATTGGCTACCAGCTGTATGTATCATTGGCTACCAGCTGTATGTATCATTGGCTACCAGCTGTATGTATCATTGGCTACCAGCTATATGTATCATTGGCTACCAGCTGTATGTAACATTGGCTACCAGCTGTATGTATCATTGGCTACCAGCTATATGTAACATTGGCTACCAGCTGTATGTAACATTGGCTACCAGCTGTATGTATCATTGGCTACCAGCTATATGTATCATTGGCTACCAGCTGTATGTATCATTGGCTACCAGCTGTATGTATCATTGACTACCAGCTGTATGTAACATTGGCTACCAGCTGTATGTATCATTGGCTACCAGCTATATGTATCATTGGCTACCAGCTGTATGTATCATTGGCTACCAGCTGTATGTATCATTGGCTACCAGCTGTATGTATCATTGACAACACATTTTACAACATTCAGATGAACAATAATGAGGTCTCCATTTTACAAGTGAACCCTGGTTTCCAAAGTTGGCTGTAGAACCACACAATTCTGACATAAGTTAATTAAGTTAATTATTTACATGGAAGTCAACATTGCATGTATTGCATAACTCAACTCTGAATCTGTCCATAAAAACATCTGGGGGGGGGGTGCTCCTTTTCCACTGTCACACCAGTGTTACACTTCAGCAATAAGGCCCAAGGAGGTGTTGGATATGGCCAATATTTATTTTATTTTATTTTTTATTTTACCTTTATTTAACTAGGCATGTCAGTTAAGAACAAACTCTTATTTTCAATGACGGCCTAGGAACAGTGGGTTAACTGCCTGTTCAGGGGCAGAACGACAGATTTGTACCTTGTCAGCTCAGGGATTTGAACCTGCAACCTTCCAGTTACTAGCCCAACGCTCTAACCACTAGGCTACCCTGCCACCCCATGGCTAAGGGCTGTTCTTTTGCCCAGATACAGCCGTTAGCCATGGTATATTGGCCATATATCACAAAGCCCCGAGGTAGCTATTATAAACTGGTTATCAACACACACTACATATACACAAGTATGTGGACAAGAACTGTTCGTCGGGAGCTTCATGAAATGGGTTTCCATGGCCGAGCAGCCGCACACAAGCCTGAGATCACCATGCGCAATGCCAAGCGTCGGCTGGAGTGGTGTAAAGCTCGTCGCCACTGGACTCTGGAGCAGTGGAAAGACATTCTCTGGAGTGATGAATCACACTTCACCATCTGGCAGTTCGACAGACAAATCTGGGTTTGAGAACGCTACCTGCCCCAATGCATAGTGCCAACCGTAAAGTTTGGTGGAAGAGGAATAATGGTCTGGGGCTGTTTTTCATGGTTCGGGCTAGGCCCCTTAGTTCCAGTGAAGGGAAATCTTAATGCTACAGCATACAATGACATTCTAGAGGATTCTGTGCTTCCACCTTTAGGGAAGGCCCTTTCCTGATTCAGCATGACAATGCCCCAGTGCACAAAGCGAGATCCATACAGAAATGGTTTGTCAAGATCGGTGTGGAAGAACTTGACTGGCCTGCACAGAGCCCTGACCTCAACCCGATCAAACACATTTGGGATTAATTGGAACGCCGACTGCACGCCAGGCCTAATCGCCCAACATCAGTACCTGACCTCACTAATGCTCTTGTGGATGATTGGAAGCAAGTCCCCAAGGCAATGTTCCAACATCTAGTGGAAAGCTTTCCCAGAAGAGTGGAGGCTGTTATACTAGCAAAGGGGGGGACCAACTCCATATTAATGCCCATGATTTTGGAATTAGATGTTTGACGAGCAGGTGTCCACATACTTTTGGTCATATAGTGTAATTATGTTTTGTCATACTCATGGTATACGGTCTGATATACTATGGCTGTCAGCCAATCAGCATTCAGGTTTCGACCACCCAGTTTATAATAGTGGATACACCCTTATGTTATACTATTTTTAGTTATTTTTATTTAACCTTTATTTAACTAGGCAAGTTGGTTAAGAACAAATTCTTATTTACAATGACGGCCTACCAAAAGGCAAAAAGCCTCCTGCGGAGACGGGGGGCCTGGGATTAAACTTTTTTTTTTTTAAATGACAAAATATAGAACAAAACACACATCACGACAAGAGAGACAACACAACGCTACATAAAGAGAGGCCTAAGACAACAACATAGCATGACAACACAGAATGGTAGCAACACAACATAACAACATGGTAGCAACACAACATGACAACAACATGGTAGCAACACAACATGACAACAACATGGTAGCAACACAACATGACAACACAACAACACAACATGACAACAACATGGTAGCAACACAACATGACAACAACATGGTAGCAACACATGACAACAACATGGTAGCAACGCAACACAACATGACAACAACATGGTAGCAGCACAACATGGTAGAAGTACAAAACATGGCACAAACAGTATTGAGTACAGACAACAGCACAAAGGGCAAGAAGATAGAGACAACAATACACAACGCGAAGCAGCCACAACTGTCAGTAAGAGTGTCCATGATTGAGTCTTTGAATGAAGAGATTGAGATAAAACTGTCCAGTTTGAGTGTTTGTTGCAGCTCGTTCCAGTCGCTAGCTGCAGCGAACTGAAAAGAGGAGTGACCCAGGGATGTGTGTGCTTTAGGGACCTTGAACAGAATGTGACTGGTAGAACGGGTGTTGTATGTGGAGGATGAGGGCTGCAATAGATATCTCAGATAGGGGGGGAGTGAGGCCTAAGAGGGTTTTATAAATGAGCATCAACCAGTGGGTCTTGCGACGGGTAAACAGAGATGTTTACATCAACCAGTGGGTCTTGCGACGGGTAAACAGAGATGTTTACATCAACCAGTGGGGTCTAAACAGAAATGTTTACATCAACCAGTGGGTCTTGCGGTAAACAGAGAGGTTTACATCAACCAGTGGGTCTTGCGACGGGTAAACAGAGAGGTTTACATCAACCAGTGGGTCTTGCGACGGGTAAACAGAGATGTTTACATCAACCAGTGGGTCTTGCGACGGGTAAACAGAGAGGTTTACATCAACCAGTGGGTCTTGCGACGGGTAAACAGAGATGTTTACATCAACCAGTGGGTCTTGCGACGGGTAAACAGAGATGTTTAACAGAGGAGTACAGAGTGAAGCCGTCCTTCAATATATTCTGTTCGTCTGCACACACTTGAAACGTGGCCAAATCCTTTACAGTTCTTACACTGCAGTGATTTGAGGAACGAAAGCTCTTACGTTGTATTTTACATAATCAAGCTTCACATGCGTCGGTCTTTATCAAAAAAACAGGACCGACAGACTTCCTCCATTCTCCCAGCGAGTCAGACGCCGGGCACCAAAACACACCAGGAAATATCTTCGGGTATTGAAACCAGAACATCCGTCGTCACCCCTGAGATGACTCCTTTGACGGGCGTCTCTACTCCGAAGTTCAAAACACAAAAAAAAAACCTCTGTTGTCCGGATTCTTTTGAATCTCACTGCAATCACCCTCTGTTCTTCAGAATCAAAAATAAGACCATTCCTGGTCACTCTGACAACATTTTCCAAGCGCATACAATTTTCGACACCTCAAATGAGTTTCCCACATATGCATCTTTACAAAAAACTAAAATAACGGCATCCCAAAAAGAAGCGATTCATTTACACACGTTTCCTCCAGTCCAGTTTAGACTTTTTCCATTTTGTTCCAGTTTTCGATACGAATGTTGTCCACTCAGAACATTCGTCTAATTTACTCGACCCACTGCTTGGTTCCAACTCCAACATTCACTTCCTCCATCTTCCCCGCCCTACGGGCTCAGCTATACTGTCAGCGAGCGTTCTTTTTAACATCAAAATAAAAAAGACATATTAATTGAAATAAAAGATCTGAGTCTGACAGTATTGTTTCATTTAATTCCTCATCAAGGAGTGATTAGAATACACAAAAATAATGGTTCTGGAATTGTCCAAGTTCTGGTACATTCAACAGATAATTGAGACGAATGTCGTTAGCAGAGTGTCCACTGGGAGGTTTGTGTCGGCAGAGCTGCAGGCTCCTCCCTTCCATCACTGTAGACTTGCATTGCCATCCTTCCAAGTCTGGGCTCATCACTGAGCTGTTGGAACTCCTGTACGTGAGGAGGTAGAGGAAGCCAGGGAGCGAAGGCTCCCATCACTCTGATTGTTGAGCCATGTCCCAGACGAACTTCAGAGTCCGGATGTCCTTCATCCGTTCCTCAAAGACCTGGTCAAACCTCTCACTCTGGGCCACTGTGAACACGTTCTTCCACTCCCCGATTCTACCTGTCACAGCACAACCAACACGTCATTATTCAGAGTAACAACATTATAAAATGGTTTTATACGCAGTATATTTATAAACAGTTTCTCCCTAATCTCAGGCCCATATTCATGAAGCGTCTCAAGAGTAGGAGCGCTGATCTGGAATCAGGCCACCGTGTCCATGTGATCTTATTCATTATGATCTGAAAGGCACAACTGATCCTAGATCAGTACTGTTATAGAGACGCTGTGTGAATACAGGGCCTGACCTTTGCGTAGGAACTGCCCCTTTTTGAGAATGTCTTCTGGTATGAACTCATAGTTGGCCTTGCGGTCGTTTTTCATGTTTTTAAACGTGGCTTTTTCCACTATCTTGTTGATGTCTGCTTCTGTCAGGTCCCTCTCCAGGAAACGGCAGATCTTCGTCACGGCTGTCTTCAGATCCTGAGAAAGGAGAAGAAAGAGAAGCATGTCCATTAAAAAGATGGAACCCTGTGCCTGGGGTTGGTCAAGTGGTGAAGGCCACTGCCCTTCGGCACATTAACAATCCCTTGCCGGTGTGAGATCAAATCCCACAGAACTTCTACACACTATGTCCTCTGTCTGTCTGTCTCCTTCTTCATTTCCATGTCCGTCCTTGTTAATAAAAATCGGAAAATTAGGTTGAAATATTGAGGGATAAGTAAAGTCAGGCTGGTTGGTTGTCTCTAGCTAGCTATCCAGGTCAGAGGTCATGGGTGTCAGGTGAGTCTGTAATATCTTACCATGATCATGTCCTCATAGGTCAGAAACAGGATGTTGTACTGGTCTCTCTTACTGTGCCACTCTCTGATGTGGTCGAACCAGGACGAAGCACCAACTGTAGATCAGTAACAGGGTCATAACAGGTCACCAAGGTCAATACAGTATTCATGTATTGGTCAAAAGTAGTGTAACTGTGAAAAAGGGGTGATATTTAGGACACAGGCTGTCGGGGTCATAACAGGCATGTGTCCCACATGGAACCCCATTCCCTATTTGACCAGAGCCCTATTGGCCATGGTGAAAATTAGTTCACTATGTAGGGAATAGGGTATTCATTTGGGACACAACCAATGGTGTTATATGAATGATGTCTTTACTCTACCATTCCCTGCTAACCACTGGTCCAGAAAGTCCTCGAAACTCTTTGGGGTCTCAAACATGGCCCAGTTAAAACACCAGTGATAGTAGGAGGTCACGTTGTCCTTTGGGTTCCGCATCACATAGATCATCTGAGAATAAGAGAGATATTTACAGCTCTACGGGCCTCCGTGTAGGGTACCTCCATTAACATTCTCATTCTACCCTCCATGTGCCTACCTTTGCCTTCTTGTCCCTCAGGCCTGGGGGCATGAGTACAGGGGTGAGGTGGGAGGCAAATAACCGCGGGTTAGGGCGTAAGGAATAGTCAGGGCGTTTGTCAATATACTCCAGCCATGGCATCATCTCCAAGTTGTTGGGATAGATATCACCCATCTCTGACTCACAGATAGAAGTGATGATCTGCTGTGCCCAGATGGTTCCTGCAGGTTAGGAAAGGTGTCAGTCATAAAGCTCTTGGGGCCGACTCGGTGGAAAGGGGATTAGAAAAACAACAAAGCGGTCACCCTGCCAAATCTATTTTATATTTTAGATTCTTCAAAGTAGCTACCCTTTACCTTGATGACAGCGTTGCACACTCTTGGCATTCCCTCAACCAGCTTCATGAGGAATGTTTTTACAACAGTCTTGAAGGAGTTCCCACATATGCTGAGCACTTGTTGGCTGCTTTTCCTTCACTCTGCGGTCCAACTCATCCCAAACCATCTCACTTGGGTTGAGATCGAGTGAATGTGAAGGCCAGGTTATCTGATGCAGCACTTCATCACTCTCCTTGGACAAATAAACAATACACAGCCTGGAGGTATGTTTTGGGTAATTTATCTGTTGAAAAACTAAAGATAGTCCCCCTAAGCGTAAACCAGATGGGATGACGTATTGCTGCAGAATGCTGTGGTACCCATGCTAGTTAAGTGTGTCTTGAAATGTAAATAAATCACTGACAGTGCCAACAGCAAATCACCCACACACCATCACACCTCCTCCTCCATGCTTCACGGTGGGAACCACACATGCAGAGATCATCCGTTCACCTACTCTGCGTCTCACAAGACACGGCGGTTGGAACCAACAATCTCAAATTTAGACTCAGACCAAAGGACAGATTTCCACCGGTCTAATGTCCATTGCTCGTGTTTCTTGGCCCAAGCAAGTCTCTTCTTATTATTGGTGTCCTGTTTAGTAGTGGTTTCTTTGCAGCAATTCGACCATGAAAAGGAAAAGGCTGCTGATGTTCTATCAACACATCAACTGTAGTACTCACGCTGCTAAAACACTCAACCACTGCTACTCCAACTTCTGGGATGCAAAAAGCCCCCCCTCCTCCAACAGGAAGTACCCGTGCTAAGGTCTATTCAACGCTGGTCTGACCAATCGGAATCCACGCTTCAAGATTGTTTTGATCAAGCGGACTGGGATATGTTCCAGGTAGCTTTCGAGAATAGTATTGACGAATATACTGATACGGTGACTGAGTTTATCAGGAAGTGTATAGGAGATGTTGTACCCACTGTGACTATTAAAACCTACCCAAACCAGAAGCTGTGGATAGATGGCAGCATTCACGCAAAACTGAAAGCGCGAACCACCGCATTCAATCACGGCAAGTTGACTGGGAATATGGCATTATACAAACAGTGTAGTTATTCCCTCCGCAAGGCAATCAAACAGGCAAAACCTCAGTATAGAGACAAAATGGAGTCACAATTCAGCGGCTCAGACACGAGACGTATGTGTCAGGGTCTACAGACAATCACGAGAGCCAGTTTCATCATAGCGCTTGATGGAACTTTCAAAGTTCTTGACATTTTCCAAATTAACTCACCTTCATGTCTTAAAGTAATGATGGACTGTTGTTTCTCTTTGCTTATTTGAGCTGTTCTTGACATAATATGGACTTGGTCTTTTACCAAATAGTGCTATCTTCTGTATACCACCTCTACCTTGTCACAACACAACTGATTGGCTCAAACGCATTAAGAAGGAAAGATTCCACAAATTAACTTTTAACAAGGCACACCTGTTAATTGAAATGCATTCCAGGTGACAACCTCATGAAGCTGGCTGCCAATAGTGTGTAAAGCTGTCATCAAGGCAAAGGGTGGATACTTTGAAGAATCTTAAATATAAAATATAATTTGATTTGTTTTACATTTTTTTGGTTAGTACATGATTCCATATGTGTTATTTCATAATTTTGATGTCTTCACTATTATTCTACAATGTAGAAAATAGTAAAAAATAAAGACAAACCCTGGAATGAGTAGGTGTGTCCAAAATTTTAATTTGAGTAATTTTGCAGTGGTCTCTTCATTTTTTTCCAGAGCTGTATATATTTACTTGAACTTTTTCTCCCCAATTGGTAGTTAGTTTTGTCCCATCGCTGCAACTCCCGTGCGGACTCGGGAGAGGTGAAGGTCCAGAACCGTGTGTCCTCCTAAAAGCGACCCTGCCAAGCCGCACTGCTTCTTGACACACTGCTCGCTTTACCCGGAAGCCAGCCGTACCAATGTGTCGAAGGAAACACTAGAGCGCGATAGGACAAGGACATCACGGCCGGGTAAACCCTGCCCTAACAGCGGATACAGATCGAACCCTGTAATGACGCCTCGAGCACTGCAGTGCCCAGACCGCTGCGCAACTTTTAAGTTATAAGTTATATTTTTCAATAATCAATGGATATCATTAATTTAAAAATCCAAAGATGGATGTTCCAATCCCGGATTTCCCTTTAACTTTCTAAAATACTGTTTTTATGCTCTCTACTATGGTTTCTCAACCTCACTGATTACCTAAACAGAGCCGAGATCGCAACCTTTTTCATGGCTAGTACCCCCATGTATGATAAGTGTTTCTAGAACATCTCAAAGGCTGTTTTTCCATCCAGCAGATTTGTCACTCACCTGATTTAGGGTAAGTGACCAGAAAGATGTCACTGTCCCGGATCTCAAAGCTCTGCAGGGAGTCAATGTGCTCAGCGTTGACCATATCTTTCGCAAAAACATAGTCCTTGTACTTGACCAGGTCATCGGTGAGCTTCTCCATAATAGTGGTCGTTTTGTATAAATATTAGTATCTACAGTGGATATGAATAGCTATGCTACAAAGAACCAAATTAAGTTGGAATTACAGCACGTTTAGACTTTGGAACGTGTGGTAAGGTTCGCGGAGTTATTACGAGTAAGATTCACTGATGTTGCAATAATGTACACTCCCGAGTCGTCGTTCTAACGTTACGACATACAGTGTAGTCGGTAAGTATTCAGACCCCTTGACTCTTTCCACATTTTGTTACATTACAGCCTTATTCTACAATGGATGAAATCGTCCCTCCCCTAATCAATCAAATGTATTACCCAAAAAAATACAAAAAAACCTGAAATATCACATTTACATAAGTATTCAGACCCTATATTCAATACTTTGTTGAAGCACATTTGGCAGCGATTACAGCATCGAGTCTTCTTGGGTATAATGCTACAAGCTTGGCACACCTGTAATTTGGGGAGTTTCTCCCATTCTTCTCTGCAGATCCTTTCAAGTGTTACACCAGTGCATACACCCTTGCGTTACACCAGTGCATACACCCTTGCGTTACACCAGTGCATACACCCTTGCGTTACACCAGTGCATACACCCTTGCGTTACACCAGTGCATACACCCTTGCGTTACACCAGTGCATACACCCTTGCGTTACACCAGTGCAGACACCCTTGCGTTACACCAGTGCATACACCCTTGCGTTACACCAGTGCGATACACCCTTGCGTTACACCAGTGCGTTACACCCTTGCGTTACACCAGTGCGTTACACCCTTGCGTTACACCAGTGCGTTACACCAGTGCGTTACACCCTTGCGTTACACCAGTGCGTTACACCCTTGCGTTACACCAGTGCGTTACACCCTTGCGTTACACCAGTGCATACACCCTTGCGTTACACCAGTGCATACACCCTTGCGTTACACTAGTGCATACACCCTTGCGTTACACTAGTGTATACACCCTTGCGTTACACTAGTGTATACACCCTTGCGTTAAACTAGTGGTATACACCCTTGCGTTAAACTAGTGGTATACACCCTTGCGTTATACTAGTGGTATACACCCTTGTGTTATACTAGTGGTATACACCCTTGTGTTATACTAGTGGTATACACCCTTGTGTTATACTAGTGGTATACACCCTTGTGTTATACTAGTGGTATACACCCTTGCGTTATACTAGTGTATACACCCTTGCGTTATACTAGTGTATACACCCTTGCGTTACACTGACAGCGAGGATTTGTGAAGAGCAAAATAAAACAACCTCTGCATCATCAAAACAGTTTCTTTCCGAGGTGTTAGAGATCAGTTCGTCATTGTTATGTAAATGCAGGCTGAAAAGGTACCCGTTGCCTGGCTTTGGCCCCAAGTGAGAGCAGGGGAGATGGGGGACAGACAGGTAGATAGGGGGGACCAGACAGGTAGATGGGGGGGACCAGACAGGTAGATGGGGGGGGACCAGACACACCAGGTAAATAGGGGAGACACCAGACAGGTAAAGGTAGATAGGGGAGACACCAGACAGGTAGATGGGGGAGACAGACAGGTAGATGGGGAGAAATAAGACAGGTAGATGGGGGAGACAAACAGGTAGATGGGGAGACACCAGACAGGTAGATGGGGAGACCAGACAGGTAGATGGGGGGAGTAGGTAGATGGGGAGACAGACAGGTAGATGGGGGGAGACAGACAGGTAGATGGGGGAGACAGACAGGTAGAGGGGGAGACAGACAGGTAGATGGGGGGAGACAGACAGGTAGATGGGGGAGACAGACAGGTAGATGGGGGAGACAGACAGGTAGATGGGGGAGACAGACAGGTAGATGGGGGAGACAGACAGGTAGATGGGGGAGACAGACAGGTAGATGGGGGAGACAGACAGGTAGATGGGGGAGACAGACAGGTAGATGGGGAGACAGACAGGTAGGATAGATGGGGAGACAGACAGGTAGATGGGGGAGACAGACAGGTAGATGGGGGGAGACAGACAGACAGGTAGATGGGGGAGACAGACAGGTAGATGGGGGAGACAGACAGGTAGATGGGGGGAGACAGATAGATGGGGAGACAGACAGGTAGATGGGGGAGACAGACAGGTAGATGGGGGGAGACAGACAGGTAGATGGGGGGAGACAGACAGGTAGATGGGGGGAGACAGACAGGTAGATGGGGGGAGACAGACAGGTAGATGGGGGGACAGACAGGTAGATGGGGGACAGACAGGTAGATGGGGGACAGACAGGTAGAGGTAGATGGGGAGACAGACAGGTAGATGGGGAGACAGACAGGTAGATGGGGAGACAGACAGGTAGATGGGGAGACAGACAGGTAGATGGGGAGACAGACTTCCAGTGTGTGAAGATAACCCTGAGGTGAGGGGTACACTTCTCCTCCTCTCGTCTCTCTTACCTCTCCATCCTCCCCCCCTGTTCCTCTGGATAGGAGTTAAAACGGGACTGGGTCTGGAGAGATGAGCCTCTCCCACTGCCTTTCTCCCTGGCCAACCCTGAGAAGGTACAGAAATGCAGACATGTTGATTCTGCTGTCACAGACAAGGGGTGTATAATACCAAGCTGAGACCAGTGTCAGTACAGAGATTTGTCAAGTAGGCCCACGTCTGAGACGGAGCAAATAAAGTTGACCATACATCGTCTGACTTTAAGAAGAAACGGACGCATGGGTTACTGTGGTGTTTTGATAAACTACACTTCCTAAACACAATCATATTGTCAAAGTAGGTCATTTCAGAGAGAGAAAGGCCAGACGGTGAGCCACCAGAGGATCTGACAGTAGCACTGCATCTAGTAAAAGCTGTGGAAATTACATTTCCTAAACAATAAGCAAAGTGTACCTAGCAATATAGCTCATCCAGCAGCTCCTCCAGTTAGGAATGGCGCCGAAGGAAAAGGCAGGTTTTTACGATCCCGTAACCAATTGTGTGTTTTTTCACGTTATTTGTAACTTATTTTGTACATAATGTTTCTGCCACCGTGTCTCATCACCGAAAAGAGCTTCTAGATATCAGGACAGCGACTACTCACCCTGTACTGGAGGAATAATTTTTCTTCAACAAGTCAGACGAGAAGAATTTACTTCAGACGCCCGACAAGGCCCTCATCCCCGTCATTCGCAGGAGAAAGAGACGGAGGGGAAGGATTTACTTCAGAAGCCCGACAAGGCCCTCATCCCCGTCATTCGCAGGAGAAGGAGATATCAGGGACGAAGGTCTGGGTGCCTTGTAAGGATCCGACGCCGAGAGGGTAATCTACCTTTACCATCAGTCCTATTAGCTAACGTACAATCAATCGATAATAAAATAGACAAACTACTATCACGTATATATTCTACCAACGGGCCAATAAAAACCGTAATATCTTATGTTTCACCGAGTCTTGGCTGAACAACGACATGAATAACATACAGATGGTGGGTTATACGCTTTTTCGGCTGGATAGAACAACGGCCTCTGGTAAGACAAGGGGCAACGGTCTATGTACTGTATATTTGAAAACAACAGCTGGCGCACGAAATCTGAGGAAGTCTCAAGGTTTTGCTCGCCTGAGGTAGAGTATCTCATGATAAGCTGTAGACCACACTATCTACCAAGAGAGTTTATCTGTATTATTTGCAGCTGTCTATATACCACCACAAACTGTTGCTGGCACTAAGACCGCACTCAATGAGCTGTATAAGGCCATAAGCAAACAGGAAACCGCTCATCCAGAGGCGGCACTCCTAGTGGCCGGGGACTTTAATGCAGGGAAACTTTAATCCATTTTACCTCATTTCTATCAGCATGTTAAATGTGTAACCAGAGGGAAAAAAAACTCTGGACCTCCTTTACTCCACACACAGAGACGCGTACAAAGCTCTCGCCCTCCATTTGGCAAATCTGACCATCATTCATTCATCTGACCTCCTGATTCATGCTTACAAGCAACAACTAAAGCAGGAAGTACCAGTGACTCTGTCAATAAGAAAGTGGTCAGATAAAGCAGATGCTAAGCTACAGGACTGTTTTGCTAGCACAGACTGAAAAATGTTCTGGGATTCTTCCGATGGCATTGAGGAGTACACCACATCAGTCACTGGCTTCATCAATAAGTGCATCGATGACGTCGTCCCCACAGTGACCATACGTACATATCCCAACCAGAAGCCATCGATTACAGGCAACATCCGCACTGAGCTAAAGGGTAGAGATGCCGCTTTCAAGGAGCGGGACTCTAACCCGGAAGCTTATAAAAAAAATCTTGCTATGCCCTGCGACGAACCATCAAACAGGCAAAGCATCAATACTGAACATCAAACTGAGTTCGAATCCTACTACACCGGCTCCGACGCTCGTCAGATGTGGCAGGGCTTGCAAACTATTACAGACTACAAAGGGAAGCACAGCAGCAAGCTGCCCAGTGACACAAGCCTACCAGGAAAGCTAAATGACTTCTTTGCTCGCTTCGAGAGCAAGTAACACTGATACATGCATGAGAGCATCAGCTGTTCCAGACGACTGTGTGATCACACTCTCCAAAGCCGCTGTGAGTAAGACCTTTAAACAGGTCAACATTCACAAGGCCGCAGGGCCAGACGGATTATCAGGACGTGTATTCCGAGCATGCGCTGACCAACTGGCAAGTCTACTCACTGACATTTTCAAACCTCTCCCTGTCTGAGTCTGTGATACCAACATGTTTCAAGCAGACCACCATAGTCCCTGTGCCCAATAACACTAAGGTAACCTGGCTAAAGGACTTCCGACCCATAGCACTCAAGTCTGTAGCCATGAAGTGCTTTGAAAGGTTTGTCATGGCTCACATCAACACCATTATCCCAGAAACCCTAGACCCACTCCAACTTGCATACCGCCCCAACAGATCCACAGATGATGCAATCTCTATTGCACTCCACACTGCCCTTTCCCACCTGGGCAAGAGGCAATGGTAGACTGACCGCCGGGAGCAACAGGACAGTTCCCGGTGGCCTGAGGGTTGTTTTGGCCTGCCCCGAATAGTCAACTTGACCGGCTATAATGGAGAATCCACGTTACAGGCGCGACTCACACTCTCTCGCTACAGTGTCCCCACACCAAAAAATGACATCAGGTCTCTCCGCGACGCACATAGCAACCGTCTCCACCTGCTTCTCTACGGATAACATTTTGGACACGTCGCGCGGCGAAATGGACGGTCAGAAAAGGAAAGATGGAGCAGAGAGGGAGAATAAAACAAGAGAAAGGCCCTTTGCCACCGACACAGCTAAATAAGCGACATGTTCAGGGACCAGGTTAGTCAAAAACACCAGCTAAAAACCACACACACACACACACACAGACACCCAGCATGGCTAGCTAAGTAGCCTAGCTAATAAGTGACACAACGGCCGGTAGGCTAAACAGTTTGCAATCTTACGTCTTCGTGGAGGAATTATATCATATTATATAATATCAATGAGTGCAACATAGCGATCATAATATATGACTCTGAAGGCAATATGTTTCAACTAGTAAAACATAGTAAAAAAATAGTAAACCTAGACTATGGACTTGCTGGCATTCGGTCATGACTCATGCCACATACACTAGGGAAAGTGCACATCCACTGTACAGAGAAACAGGCTACAGTAACGTAAACCATGATGCATGCATGAACGTAACACAGTAAGTAGCCTGTGTGACACATCACGGGAAATGACAAAGATCATTAGTGCCACTAGTACCAGCACTACTACAATAATATTCAGTTCTAGGGGGGAAAAAAATGAAGAGATCACGATTTATGGACACCAGTGAGTAAACATTGTAATCTACATTTTTTGCTGTTGTTGTAGAGGAGTTATTTTTCGACTTTTGTACTATGCTTACATTGTTGTAGCTTATGTTCAAGTTCAGTGGATGTGTGTGTAAAGGGTGTGAAACGGCTAGCTTAGTTAGCGGTGGTGCTGATGTAACGGGTGTGAAACGGCTAGCTTAGTTAGCGGTGGTGCTGATGTAACGGGTGTGAAACGGCTAGCTTAGTTAGCGGTGGTGCTGATGTAACGGTGTGAAACGGCTAGCTTAGTTAGCTGGTAACGGGGTGCTGATGTAACGGATGTGAAACGGCTAGCTTAGTTAGCGGTGGTGCTGATGTAACGGGTGTGAAACGGCTAGCTTAGTTAGCGGTGGTGCTGATGTAACGGGTGTGAAACGGCTAGCTTAGTTAGCGGTGGTGCTGATGTAACGGGTGTGAAACGGCTAGCTTAGTTAGCGGTGGTGCTGATGTAACGGATGTGAAACGGCTAGCTTAGTTAGCGGTGGTGCTGATGTAACGGGTGTGAAACGGCTAGCTTAGTTAGCGGTGGTGCTGATGTAACGGGTGTGAAACGGCTAGCTTAGTTAGCGGTGGTGCTGATGTAACGGATGTGAAACGGCTAGCTTAGTTAGCGGTGGTGCGCGCTAAATAGCGTTTCAATCAGTGACGTCACTTGCTCTGAGACCTTGAAGTAGTAGTTCCCCTTGCTCTGCAAGGGCCGCGGCTTTTGTGGAGCGATGGGTAACGATGCTTCGTGGGTGTTACGAATCCCATTTGGCCCGACAGTCTAGGGGGGGATGGTAATGAGACCCGTAACATAACTCATGCAAATTATTATGGTGACAAAGTAAAAGTGTGCACGAAATAACCACGACAACAGAAATCTACCGTCAAACTCTAGGTTTATTTATAAAACACACGGTAATGGGGGGAGCAGGAAAAGGGGCTGAGCTGGACCCAAGGAAAGAAACAATAAGTATTCAAAAACACCCCTAAGCTAGACTAGCCTACTTTAACAACAGCTAACTAACTAACCAAAAATACAGTGGGTCGTCCGCGCAGTTCTAACTAGTGTATTTAACAAAGTTCACCTACGGGTAGTGTATGCCCATGGGCGACTTGTCTTGGTTTCCCCCTTTTCCCACCAGCAACACACAAACACCATAACCAAAAACAATACTCACAGGTGATGACAAAGTGCTATGGAGGTGCTTTAAACAAAAGAGAGGTTAAGACACAAAGCGAGAGTGAAACACAGAGACCTACAGACATGGCATTTACAGAGATATTGCTAGAGATTGAGCTAGAGATTGCTTGGGAACAAACAAATGATGGGGTTTTTAAACCATCGGGAAGGAACTGTGATAGGGTAGGAAATAGGAGGTGTGTCTTCTGATTGATGATTGATTGTTGACTGATTGGGGAGTGATGATTTTCACCTGTGAGGGGAGAAGGAGAGAAAAGAAACACACACACAGGATACACACACACACAGGATAACTGTATCCGTAACAGTGGGTGACTGTTGTATGGGCGAGGGGACGGTCTAAAGTTATACTGTTACATGTGAAGATTTTTTATATTTTTGATGCTTGAATATAAAGATAATCATTTGAACATTTGAGCTAACTCTGTATATCTCATTCTCTTTAAAAAAAAAAAGTGTAGTCTAATAGTTGTGTGTGTCTAGCCTTGTACATTTGTATGTGCTATGATTGGTCTATTCCTAGTGAGTTTATGAGGGTGCACCCACAGCCATACATTACCTTGAAAACTCAGTGTTCAGAGAGGCTACTTGTTGGTCAGCCCCAAATGTTTGTATTTTGTAATGTGGATAACTTTCTTCCCAGATAAACATAGTGGCCAAATGTATAACTAGTTTTGTACCCGTTACATCAACAAATAGGGTTGGACTACAACATTTGCGTCCAGGTGGTTTGCGTGAACAGAGTGGCCTGGGATGGAGTCAAACTCCCAGCCTGAATTATTGTTTCAGTCCGCCCCTGACAAGAGGAACACCTATGGGAGAATGCTGTTCATTGACTACAGCTTAGCGTTCAACACCATAGTGCCCTACAAGGCCATCACTAAGCTCAGGACCCGGGGACTAAACACCTCCCTCTGCTACTAAATCCTAGACTTCCTGACGGGCCGCCCCCAGGTGGTAAGGGTAGGCAACACCACACCCGCCACGCTGACTCTCAACACGGGGGCCCCTCAGGGGTGCGTGCTTAGTCCCCTCTTGGACTCCTTGCTCACCCACAACTGCGTGGCCACGCACGACACCAACACAGTCGCGAAGAAAGTACGACAACGCCTCTTCCCCCTCGGGAGGCTGAAAAGATTTGGCATGGGTCCTCAGATCCTCAAAAAGTTATACAGCTACACCACTGAGAGCAGCCTGACTGGTTGCATCACCGCCTGGTATGGAAACTGCTTGGCATCCAACCACAAGGCATTCGAGAGTAATGCGTACAGCCCAGTACATCACCGGGGCCGAGCTCCCTGCCATTCAGGACCTCTATACCAGGCGGTGTCAGAGGAAAGTCTGGTCGTCGAGGACGTTGATTAAGGAAGCACCACACACCGGTCAGATTCAGAGGGGTTGGGTTAAATGCGGGAGGACACATTTCGGTTGAATGCATTCAGTTGTGCAACTGACTAGGTATCCCCCTTTCCTTCCCCCGATCCTGCCCCCTTTCCTGCTAAATAGTTAAGCTAATAGCTACCCGAACCATCTGCATTTGACCCTATTGCAGGAACTCTCGACTCATCACATATGCTGCTGATACTGTTAATTATCTATCCTGTTGCCTAGTCACTACCTCAACCTATAATTGTCAGTGGCGGTCAGTGCCATTTAAGGGAGGATGATTATAATGTTTTTGCATGGCCTTATTTCTATTACAACATATTAGATGACTGTCATTGACACTAAAATGTTCCCTATCCCCACCTGACGAGTTGCTACAACCTAGCCTATGAATGAAAGTTTACAACGTAGGAGCACAGGTCGAGGGAAATGAGAGTAATCAAGGTGACAGACGGTGACACATTCAATACCACCTTGCACACTCCCGTATATATATATATATATATAGCCAAGCTATTGTTACTATGTAGGCCTGTATATATTCCTCGTGGAATTATTTTTATCTCTGCATTGTTGAGAATGGCCGTAAATAAGCGATCTGATCCACTGTTAGTCGACACCTGTTGTTTATTATGAAGTATGTGACAAATACATTTAGATTTACACATCCAGTAGGTGGCGCACTGGTGCATTTTTCCGGACATTACCCCCAGTTGATACAGCTCTGACGTCAATGCGTTCCTGAGCATGCCTACAAGGCTTGAAAATAAACAAAAGACCGAAAGCGGGCGATTGATCATTAAGCTGCCATAAACTTAACTTAAAATACTTTTGAACCCATTTGTAGGTACTACAAACCCCCAGCATCTGAAGAAAGACGTCTCTACAGCCATGGAAAACGCATTGTTGATGCGAGTGAGTGTTTTTTCCGATCAGGGAGGCAGAAAATACATGGAGGATGTTACCGAGGTAGTAATGGAGCCCGAGCCGGGGGAAGACGAGCTGAACTCGGACGAACAAGATGAGACCAAAGGGAATAGCTCGACGACCGACATTGTGCCGGAAAAGCCTGAAAACGAGCATCAAGATCGGACTGCACACAACGACCCTCTATCTGCCTCTGCATCCACTACAGTTACATGGACACAAAATGTACAAAATGGGAACCAACGTTTTGCAGCTGCTGCACTGGCAGGATCGAAAGTGGAGAGTACTCCGGCTGCGACCAAGAGCGATAACCACCCCCAGCGCTCAGTGGCTTTCTTCGCGGTGTTTGATGGCCACGGAGGCCGCGAAGCAGCGCAATTCGCAAGGGACTATTTGTGGGAATTCATCAAGAAACAGCGGGGCTTTTGGTCCAAGGATGACGAAGAAGTGTGTGCAGCTATTCGGAAAGGTTTCGTTGCATGCCACCATGCCATGTGGAAAAAGCTACGTAAGTTAAATAATCATTAATGCGTCTATCTAGCTAGTTTTGTACATTGGGATGTGTTTTAAAAAAAATGTTTTCTAAATGCATCTAGTGCAAACGCTAAGACTGAAATGGCCACCACAGGCTGAATGTGTGTTTTGGGTTCTCAGGCTTGGCTAGTAAAATAAATATACCACGGCTTGTGCCATCTGTCTGTAGAGCAAAGAAAACGACATCCCGTGATTCTCTAAACCCCTCCAACCTATCAGGTCACACTCAACAGGGCGAGGGGGGTTCCGTGAATTAGTGAGGGGAAGTTGAGCTCTTTTTACTGACTCGGATCTTTTCGACTCGTCAAAATCATAATCAAAAGAAAAGTCCAAATCTATCGACTCATTTCGTAATGCCCAGAGCCCTACCGGCGAACTGAAATCTCGAAAGAGTCATGATTCTACAAGCCTCCCTTTCACATTTATTTAACTAGGCAAGTCAGTTAAGAACAAATTCTTATTTACAATGACGGCCTACCGGGGAACAGTGTGTTAACTGCCTTGTTCAGGGGCAGAACGACAGATTTCTACCTTGTCAGCTCTGGGATTCGATCCAGCAACCTTTCGGTCCAACGCTCTAACCACTAGGCTACCTGCCACCCCACATGTCCTTCATCATAGGGGTTTGCTTATTGAAGCTGTCATTTGTGATAGACTTGTACATTGTTTACACGTTGATTACTAGGCATACAAATAAGAATATTTCTTGATACATTTGAAACGAGCTCTAGTTGTGTCCGCAACCGAACTAGATTGTCAACGACTCTTGAATGTATTGCTTGTCTTGGATGAACACTGAGCTGCAGTGAGGGTGATGAGCACACACACACTCCACTGAATAGTAGGCTGGTGATTGCTTTTGATTGATTGATTGATTGCTTGCAGATAGTCACTGATTCCTTCCAAACCACTCATTGTTGAATTTGTGATTTCCAACTTGTTGTGTAATGGCCGATGAGCACCGATACGTTTTATCTATAATTTCTCTTCACATGACAAGGATTAAAAAGCGCAGTACATTGTTTGACTTGATTCATGATGACTGCTAGCTAAGATGTTGAAAGTATGATGTTGACATGATCAGTCCAATCAAAGCTACACTAGATATGTGATTTGATGTCATTTTACCTGTGGTCAATGATCTTGAGCCTTCTTGGATGAGCACTTCTAATGTAAACCCTATGGTAGCACCCAGGGGCTTGAATTTTCAACCTCTACTTTTAAGATTTGGCAGTTAGGTAGTGTCCCCATGAGTGACAGAACACTGAGCCAATCACGGGGCAACTAGAGAACATTAACCAACCCCTACGCTCCGTATTGTCCGCTGACTGCCCCACCACCACAGAGAGCACTGAGCTAGGCAGAACCACACCTGCATTTTAGAGCTGCCTTACTCAAGAAAACAAAAAAAGAGACCATGTTTGTATGGAGGCTTAATTAACTGCGTTCAAAACAACTGGGAAATACGAGGTCAAATCATGAGGTCAGTGATCTTCTGGTCAGAAAGTTGGAGCTCTAGAAAGAGGCCAAAGTTCGCGAGTTGCAATTCTGAGTTGGATGATTGTTCAAATCCAATTTTCCCAGTTGGAGCTTTTTATTTATTTTAAATTTCAGTTCCTGTTTGTTTTGAACACACTGAAGTTGGAAAGATTCATTTGATCACGTGCTTTTTCAAACCGTGTGTTGTAATATATGAGATCACACTGATTTTCGTCGTAGTTCCGGTGCTTTCTTCGATTCCAAGCTGATTTCAAACACCGACCTCTACTGGACAACATACTTTATTTTTTATTTTACCTTTATTTAACTAGGCAAGTCAGTTATTAAGAACAAATTCTTATTTTTATTCTTATGTAGTAAAGATTTTTGTACTAAACGTTTCACTTGACCGGTAGCTTAACGTAGGGAACTTTGCACCACAAACATTCAGGGACGTATTTGGGTATTTGGTTCAAATAATTCGTTTTTATTTAGTATAGTATAAAGCTTCTGTCTTATTAAGCATCCTTAAATAATAACATTATGTTTTAAAAAAAAAATAGTCACCTTGACCGCATCAAAAGGGGAGGCATGATGTGTAAGATGTGAGCCTGGTATTCCAACTGATTATAGGTTTCTGAAGCCAACAATCTTCTGCTGCGCTACAGAGTTTTGATGAAAACAGTGGAGGAGGACAAAAAAAAACGTCTATCTGATAATCACACGCTGCTATTTTATTGCTGACCAGCAGATGTCACTGATGTGCATCAGATAATGAAGTAATGAACCATTTTTTGGGGCACAGCTCGAGCAGGCCAAACAAACTTCAAAATGAACGAGTCACCCAGGAAAAATGAATTTTGACTCCTTGAGTCAGTAAAAAGAGAAGTTTATAAAATAACTAGTGGTTCACGAACGGCACATCGCTACCGCGAATGGGATTTTCCCCATGGTGCCTTCCTCTGTTTGCTTTCGATACACATGACAATGGTTCAGCTGCGCGTTTGGAAAGAGTTGACGACGGTTGTTTGACCTCGATGACATAACAAATGAGGTTTATTGCTGGAGGAGGCAGGCCAGGCAGCATGTGAGATCTGATATTGTTGGTTGTGAAGGAGAGTGTATGAAGCAGCATATTCTATACCCCCCCCCCCTTCTCTTATCATTTGATGAACAAGTCTCTTGGCCTATCAGCTGTGAGGGCAGTCGTATTTAGGGCGGTCATCAGCGATTCGCTCTGGTTCTTTCGACTGCCCTGTCAAGTCACTAGAACACAGTGGATACAAACTGTAATCTAGACCTGGGAAAACTCAAGAATGTGCATTTGTCTTTGAGCCCAGTATTAACACATCTGATTCAACTAAATCAAGTCCTGGATTAGATGAGTCATGTGTTTGTTAGTGCTGAGTGCTGACCTGGAACAAACTTGTGCAAGTAACTACTTGTTATGCCAATGGATGTGTCACTAATGATACCCTATACCAGGGCTGTCCAACCCTGTTCCTGGAGAGATACACTTCTGTAGGAGAGATGCCCTCCTGTAGGTTTTAACTCTAACCTACAGGAGGGTAGTTCTCCAGGAACAGGGTTGGAGTTAAAACCTACAGGAGGGTGTCTCTCCAGGAACAGGGTTGGAGTATAAACCTACAGGATGGTGTCTCTCCAGGAACAGGGTTGGAGTATAAACCTACAGGAGGGTGTCTCTCCAGGAACAGGGTTGGAGTATAAACCTACAGGAGGGTGTCTCTCCAGGAACAGGGTTGGAGTTAAAACCTACAGGAGGGTGTCTCTCCAGGAACAGGGTTGGAGTATAAACCTACAGGAGGGTGTCTCTCCAGGAACAGGGTTGGAGTATAAACCTACAGGAGGGTGTCTCTCCAGGAACAGGGTTGGAGTATAAACCTACAGGAGGGTGTCTCTCCAGGAACAGGGTTGGAGTTAAAACCTACAGGAGGGTGTCTCTCCAGGAACAGGGTTGGAGTATAAACCTACAGGAGGGTGTCTCTAGGAACAGGATTGGAGTATAAACCTACAGGAGGGTGTCTCTCCAGGAACAGGGTTGGAGTATAAACCTACAGGAGGGTGTCTCTCCAGGAACAGGGTTGGAGTATAAACCTACAGGAGGGTGTCTCTCCAGGAACAGGGTTGGACAGCCATAATTCACTACTACTTGCGCCTCCCCAGACTTGTCACAGATGTTGATAAAATGTCTGTCTGGGTCTGTGTTTAGATTGAGATAGTAGTGTGTTTGTAATCTGGAGAAGCATCAGTCTCTCATCCTGACCCTGTCGTGTGTTCCTCCGATCTCACTGGCCTGGTGTCGGGTCTGTGAAGACTGCAGACGAAGTTGTGTCTTTTTAGTTTAAAGGTCATGAACAGTCAATCGTGTTTTTCATCCAATTTGATATTTGAAGGAAACCAGATAAACGTATGAAAAATGACTGTTGCTTCTACATTGATTAAGGTTTATCATGAAGTTACTAGTTTCCTCCCCCCGTGTCAAACACTAGGATTCATTATTAAGGTGAAAACAGCTCATTTTAAATACACCAATGGTAACATGACATTATTTTACCTAATTTAAATAAGTTCTGCCTTCTAACCAACATCGGAGAAGGGTTTGCAGAGGGGTGTGGTTTATATAGCCAGATGGCAACTTTACTGGTGCCAACATTTGACTGTAGGGTGTCAGCAAATATAATTAAAAGTTTACCCTATTCATCTATGGCAAACGAATAGTTACTGTATGTGTTTCCCCTTTCATCTGTGTCTGGTGTTAGCTAGTTACTGGCTAGCTAGGGCTTCATCTGTGTCTGGTATGAGCTACTCGCTGGCTAGCTAGGGCTTCATCTGTGTCTGGTATGAGCTAGTTACTGGCTAGCTAGGGCTTCATCTGTGTCTGGTATGAGCTAGTTACTGGCTAGCTAGGGCTTCATCTGTGTCTGGTATGAGCTACTCACTGGCTAGCTAGGGCTTCATCTGTGTCTGGTATGAGCTAGTTACTGGCTAGCTAGGGCTTCATCTGTGTCTGGTATGAGCTACTCGCTGGCTAGCTAGGGCTTCATCTGTGTCTGGTATGAGCTAGTTACTGGCTAGCTAGGGCTTCATCTGTGTCTGGTATGAGCTAGTTACTGGCTAGCTAGGGCTTCATCTGTGTCTGGTATGAGCTAGTTACTGGCTAGTTAGGGCTTCATCTGTGTCTGGTGTTAGCTAGTTACTGGCTAGCTAGGGCTTCATCTGTGTCTGGTATGAGCTAGTTACTGGCTAGCTAGGGCTTCATCTGTGTCTGGTGTTAGCTAGTTACTGGCTAGCTAGGGCTTCATCTGTGTCTGGTATGAGATACTCGCTGGCTAGCTAGGGCCTCATCTGTGTCTGGTGTTAGCTAGTTACTGGCTAGCTAGGGCTTCATTTACATTTACATTTAAGTCATTTAGCAGACGCTCTTATCCAGAGCGACTTACAAATTGGTGCATTCACCTTATGACATCCAGTGGAACAGTAGTGCATCTAAATCTTTTAAGGGGGGTGAGAAGGATTACTTTATCCTATCCTAGGTATTCCTTAAAGAGGTGGGGTTTCAGGTGTCTCCGGAAGGTGGTGATTGACTCCGCTGTCCTGGCGTCGTGAGGGAGTTTGTTCCACCATTGGGGGGCCAGAGCAGCGAACAGTTTTGACTGGGCTGAGCGGGAACTGTAATTCCTCAGTGGTAGGGAGGTGAGCAGGCCAGAGGTGGATGAACGCAGTGCCCTTGTTTGGGTGTAGGGCCTGATCAGAGCCTGGAGGTACTGAGGTGGCGTTCCCCTCACAGCTCCGTAGGCAAGCACCATGGTCTTGTAGCGGATGTGAGCTTCAACTGGAAGCCAGTGGAGAGAGCGGAGGAGCGGGGTGACGTGAGAGAACTTGGGAAGGTTGAACACCAGACGGGCTGCGGCGTTCTGGATGAGTTGTAGGGGTTTAATGGCACAGGCAGGGAGCCCAGCCAACAGCGAGTTGCAGTAATCCAGACGGGAGATGACAAGTGCCTGGATTAGGACCTGCGCCGCTTCCTGTGTGAGGCAGGGTCGTACTCTGCGGATGTTGTAGAGCATGAACCTACAGGAACGGGCCACCGCCTTGATGTTAGTTGAGAACGACAGGGTGTTGTCCAGGATCACGCCAAGGTTCTTAGCGCTCTGGGAGGAGGACACAATGGAGTTGTCAACCGTGATGGCGAGATCATGGAACGGGCAGTCCTTCCCGGGAGGAAGAGCAGCTCCGTCTTGCCGAGGTTCAGCTTGAGGTGGTGATTCGTCATCCACACTGATATGTCTGCCAGACATGCAGAGATGCGATTCGCCACCTGGTCATCAGAAGGGGGAAAGGAGAAGATTAATTGTGTGTCGTCTGCATAGCAATGATAGGAGAGACCATGTGAGGTTATGACAGAGCCAAGTGACTTGGTGTATAGCGAGAATAGGAGAGGGCCTAGAACAGAGCCCTGGGGACACCAGTGGTGAGAGCACGTGGTGTGGAGACGGATTCTCGCCACGCCACCTGGTAGGAGCGACCTGTCAGGTAGGACGCAATCCAAGCGTGGGCCGCGCCGGAGATGCCCAACTCGGAGAGGGTGGAGAGGAGGATCTGATGGTTCACAGTATCGAAGGCAGCCGATAGGTCTAGAAGGATGAGAGCAGAGGAGAGAGAGTTAGCTTTAGCAGTGCGGAGCGCCTCCGTGATACAGAGAAGAGCAGTCTCAGTTGAATGACTAGTCTTGAAACCTGACTGATTTGGATCAAGAAGGTCATTCTGAGAGAGATAGCGGGAGAGCTGGCCAAGGACGGCACGTTCAAGAGTTTTGGAGAGAAAAGAAAGAAGGGATACTGGTCTGTAGTTGTTGACATTGGAGGGATCGAGTGTAGGTTTTTTCAGAAGGGGTGCAACTCTCGCTCTCTTGAAGACGGAAGGGACGTAGCCAGCGGTCAGGGATGAGTTGATGAGCGAGGTGAGGTAAGGGAGAAGGTCTCCGGAAATGGTCTGAGAAGAGAGGAGGGGATAGGGTCAAGCAGGCAGGTTGTTGGGCGGCCGGCCGTCACAAGACGCGAGATTTCATCTGGAGAGAGAGGGGAGAAATAGGTCAGAGCACAGGGTAGGGCAGTGTGAGCAGAACCAGCGGTGTCGTTTGACTTAGCAAACGAGGATCGGATGTCGTCGACCTTCTTTTCAAAATGGTTGACGAAGTCATCTGCAGAGAGGGAGGAGGGGGAGGGGGAGGAGGATTCAGGAGGGAGGAGAAGGTTGCAAAGAGCTTCCTAGGGTTAGAGGCAGATGCTTGGAATTTAGAGTGGTAGAAAGTGGCTTTAGCAGCAGAGAGAGAAGAGGAAAATGTAGAGAGGAGGGAGTGAAAGGATGTCAGGTCCGCAGGGAGGCGAGTTTTCCTCCATTTCCGCTCGGCTGCCCGGAGCCCTGTTCTGTGAGCTCGCAATGAGTCGTCGAGCCACGGAGCGGGAGGGGAGGACCGAGCCGGCCTGGAGGATAGGGGACATAGAGAGTCAAAGGATGCAGAAAGGGAGGAGAGGAGGGTTGAGGAGGCAGAATCAGGAGATAGGTTGAGAAGGTTTGAGCAGAGGGAAGAGATGATAGGATGGAAGAGGAGAGAGTAGCGGGGAGAGAGAGCGAAGGTTGGGACGGCGCGATACCATCCGAGTAGGGGCAGTGTGGGAAGTGTTGGATGAGAGCGAGAGGGAAAAGGATACAAGGTAGTGGTCGGAGACTTGGAGGGAATTGCAATGAGGTTAGTGGAAGAACAGCATCTAGTAAAGATGAGGTCGAGCGTATTTCCTGCCTTGTGAGTAGGGGGGAAGGTGAGAGGGTGAGGTCAAAAGAGGAGAGGAGTGGAAAGAAGGAGGCAGAGAGGAATGAGTCAAAGGTAGACGTGGGGAGGTTAAAGTCGCCCAGAACTGTGAGAGGTGAGCCGTCCTCAGGAAAGGAGCTTATCAAGGCATCAAGCTCATTGATGAACTCTCCGAGGGAACCTGGAGGGCGATAAATGATAAGGATGTTAAGCTTGAAAGGGCTGGTAACTGTGACAGCATGGAATTCAAAGGAGGCGATAGACAGATGGGTAAGGGGAGAAAGAGAGAATGACCACTTGGGAGAGATGAGGATCCCGGTGCCACCACCCCGCTGACCAGAAGCTCTCGGGTGTGCGAGAACACGTGGGCAGACGAAGAGAGAGCAGTAGGAGTAGCAGTGTTGTCTGTGGTGATCCATGTTTCCGTCAGTGCCAAGAAGTCGAGGGACTGGAGGGAGGCATAGGCTGAGATGAACTCTGCCTTGTTGGCCGCAGATCGGCAGTTCCAGAGGCTACCGGAGACCTGGAACTCCACGTGGGTCGTGCGCGCTGGGACCACCAGATTAGGGTGGCCGCGGCCACGCGGTGTGGAGCGTTTGTATGGTCTGTGCAGAGAGGAGAGAACAGGGATAGACAGACACATAGTTGACAGGCTACACAAGAGGCTACGCTAATGCAAAGGAGATTGAATGACAAGTGGACTACACGCCTCGAGTGTTCAGAAAGTTAAGCTTACGTAGCAAGAATCTTATTGACTAAAATGATTAAAATGATACAGTACTGCTGAAGTAGGCTAGCTGGCAGAGGCTGCGTTGTTGACTATGTAGGCTAGCTGGCAGTGTCTGCGTTGTTGACACTACACTAATCAAGTCGTTCCGTTGAGTGTAATAGTTTCTACTGTGCTACTGTGCTGTTATTCGGGGCTAGCTGGCTAGCTAGCAGTGTTGATTACGTTACGCTGCGTTAAAAGAACGACAATAGCTGGCTAGCTAACCTAGGAAATCGCTCAAGACTACACAATTATCTTTGATACAAAGACGGCTATGTAGCTAGCTATGTAGCTAGCTACGATCAAACAAATCAAGCCGTTGTACTGTAATGAAATGAAATGAAAAATGTGATACTACCTGTGGAGCGAAGCAAAATGCGACCGGATTGTTGAGTGCGGAAGTTCTGTTCGGTAGACGTTGGCTAGCTGTTGGCTAGCTAGCAGTGTCTCCTACGTTAAGGATGACAAATAGCTGGCTAGCTAACCTCGGTAAATTAAGATAATCACTCTAAAACTACACACTCTAAACTACACAATTGTCTTGGATACGAAGACAGCAAAGACAACTATGTAGCTAGCTAACACTACACTAATCAAGTCGTTCAGTTGAGTGTAATAGTTGTGCTGCTAATCGGTAGACGGTGGACTAGCTAACGGTGGACGTTAGCTAGCTGGCTAGCTGCAGGGCAGTGTAGACTGCGTTAGGACGACGAAATACGATAATTACGCAATTATCTATGATACAAAGACGGCTATGTAGCTAGCTAAGAAGAAATTGCTAAGATTAGACAAATCAAACCGTTGTACTATAATGAAATGTAATGAAATGTAATACTACCTGCGGACCAAGTGCAGATGCGACCGCTCGCTCCAACCCGGAACTAATACTGGTTGGTGTCTGGTATGAGCTAGTTACTGGCTAGCTAGGGCTTCATCTGTGTCTGGTATGAGCTACTTGCTGGCTAGCTAGGGCTTTATCTGTGTCTGGTGTTAGCTAGTTACTGGCTAGCTAGGGCTTCATCTGTGTCTGGTGTTAGCTAGTTACTGGCTAGCTAGGTCTTCATCTGTGGCTGGTGTTAGCTACTTACTGGCTAGCTAGTGCTTCATCTGTGTCTGGTATGGGCTACTTGCTGGCTAGCTAGGGCTTCATCTGTGTCTGGTATGAGCTACTTGCTGGCTGGTTAGCTAGGGCTTCATCTGTGTCTGGTATGAGCTACTTGCTGGCTGGTTAGCTAGGGCTTCATCTGTGTCTGGTATGAGCTACTTGCTGGCTGGTTAGCTAGGGCTTCATCTGTGTCTGGTATGAGCTACTTGCTGGCTGGTTAGCTAGGGCTTCATCTGTGTCTGGTATGAGCTACTTGCTGGCTGGTTAGCTAGGGCTTCATCTGTGTCTGGTATGAGCAACTTGCTGGCTGGCTAGCTAGGGCTTCATCTGTGTCTGGTATGAGCTAGTTACTGGCTAGCTAGGGCTTCATCTGTGTCTGGTGTTAGCTAGTCACTGGCTAGCTAGGTCTTCATCTGTGTCTGGTGTTAGCTAGTTACTGGCTAGCTAGGGCTTCATCTGTGTCTGGTATGGGCTACTTGCTGGCTAGCTAGGGCTTCATCTGTGTCTGGTATGAGCTACTTGCTGGCTGGCTAGCTAGGGCTTCATCTGTGTCTGGTATGAGCTAGTTACTGGCTAGCTAGGGCTTCATCTGTGTCTGGTGTTAGCTAGTTACTGGCTAGCTAGGGCTTCATCTGTGTCTGGTGTTAGCTAGTTACTGGCTAGCTAGGGCTTCATCTGTGTCTGGTGTTAGCTAGTTACTGGCTAGCTAGGGCTTCATCTGTGTCTGGTATGAGCTAGTTACTGGCTAGCTAGGGCTTCATCTGTGTCTGGTGTTAGCTAGTCACTGGCTAGCTAGGTCTTCATCTGTGTCTGGTGTTAGCTAGTTACTGGCTAGCTAGGGCTTCATCTGTGTCTGGTATGGGCTACTTGCTGGCTAGCTAGGGCTTCATCTGTGTCTGGTATGAGCTACTTGCTGGCTGGCTAGCTAGGTCTTCATCTGTGTCTGGTATGAGCTACTTGCTGGCTGGCTAGCTAGGGCTTCATCTGTGTCTGGTGTTAGGTAGTTACTGGCTAGCTAGTGCTTAATCTGTGTCTGGTGTTAGCTAGTTACTGGCTAGCTAGGGCTTCATCTGTGTCTGGTGTTAGCTAGTTACTGGCTAGCTAGGGCTTCATCTGTGTCTGGTATGAGCTAGTTACTGGCTAGCTAGGGCTTCATCTGTGTCTGGTATGAGCTACTTGCTGGCTGGCTAGCTAGGTCTTCATCTGTGTCTGGTATGAACTACTTGCTGGCTGGCTAGCTAGGTCTTCATCTGTGTCTGGTATGAGCTACTTGCTGGCTAGCTAGGTCTTCATCTGTGTCTGGTATGAGCTACTTGCTGGCTGGCTAGCTAGGTCTTCATCTGTCTGGTATGAGCTACTTGCTGGCTGGCTAGCTAGGTCTTCATCTGTCTGGTATGGGCTACTTGCTGGCTGGCTAGCTAGGTCTTCATCTGTGTCTGGTATGAGCTACTTGCTGGCTGGCTAGCTAGGTCCTCATCTGTGTCTGGTATGAGCTACTTGCTGGCTGGCTAGCTAAGTCTTCATCTGTGTCTGATATGAGCTACTTGCTGGCTAGCTAGGTCTTCATCTGTGTCTGGTATGAGCTACTTGCTGGCTAGCTAGGTATGATCTACTTGCCGGCTGGCTAGCTGGGTCTTCATCTGTGTCTGGTATGATCTACTTGCTGGCTGGCTAGCTAGGTCTTCATCTGTGTCTGGTATGAGCTACTTTCTGGCTGGCTAGCTAGGTCTTCATCTGTGTCTGGTATGAGCTACTTGCTGGCTGGCTAGCTAGGTCTTCATCTGTGTCTGGTATGAGCTACTTGCTGGCTAGCTAGGTATGATCTACTTGCTGGCTGGCTAGCTAGGTCTTCATCTGTGTCTGGTATGAGCTACTTGCTGGCTGGCTAGCTAGGGCTTCATCTGTGTCTGGTATGAGCTACTCGCTGGCTAGCTAGGTCTTCATCTGTGTCTGGTATGAGCTACTTGCTGGCTGGCTAGCTAGGGCTTCATCTGTGTCTGGTATGAGCTACTTGCTGGCTGGCTAGCTAGGTCTTCATCTGTGTCTGGTATGAGCTACTTGCTGGCTAGGTGTGTGTGTGTGTGTGTGTGTGTGTGTATATATCATTGATGCAATTTCGATGTTTGAGTTGCTTTGTGTTTCACCAAATTTACTTGAGATAAACTCACTGCAACGCTATTCACTGCATACAAGTTGCTTGCCGTAGGCGTTTCAGAGAAGCTGTCAGTCAAGGCGACCTCATGAATGTAAGCTCCTTGCCCCCCACTCAGCCTGTCGTTTCAAAAAGTACTTTTCAGAAACGCTGTTCAGGACCTTTTTTTTTTTTTTTTAAGTGGAGTTCCTTCCTAACTGTTATTGCAGGCAGAGACCTCAGGTAAGACTCCCAATGCTTCTTCTAAGGCTGGGCAGCTTCCAATATTTTTAACATGTTATCTCTCTCTGTTGTTCTCTCTTTCTCTCTCTCTCTCTTTTCCTCTCTCTTTCTGTCTCTCTTTTCCTCTCTCTTTCTGTCTCTCTGTTGTTCTCTCTCTCTCGGTCTCTCTCTCTTTTCCTCTCTCTTTCTGTCTCTCTCTCTTTTCCTCTCTCTTTCTGTCTCTCTCTCTTTTCCTCTCTCTTTCTGTCTCTTTTCCTCTCTCTTTCTGTCTCTCTCTGTTGTTCTCCCTCTCTCTTTCTGTCTCTCTCTCTCTCCCTCTCTCTTTCTGTCTCTCTCTCTCTCCCTCTCTCTCTCTCTCTCCCTCTCTCTTTCTGTCTCTCTCTCTCCCTCTCTCTTTCTTTCTCTCTCTCTTTCTCTCTCCCTCTCTCTCTCTTTCTTTCTCTCTCTTTGTCTCTCTCTCTTTCTCTCTTTGTCTCTCTCTCTCCCTTTCTGTCTGTCTCTCTCTCTCCCTCTCTCTTTCTGTCTCTCTCTCTTTCTGTCTCTCTCTCCCCCTCCCTGTCTTTTCCTCCCTCCATCTCTCTGCAGCCGAATGGCCCAAGACTTTCACAGGGTTACCCAGCACCTCAGGCACCACGGCCAGTGTCGTGGTAGTCCGCGGGAACCGCATGTACGTGGCCCACGTAGGAGACTCTGCCATAGTGTTGGGGGTCCAGGATGACCCCTCTGACCAGTTCATCAGGGCCGTGGAGGTTACACAGGACCACAAGCCTGAGCTGCCCAAGGAGAGGGAACGCATCGAAGGGCTGGGGGGCAGGTAAGATTAACCAACACATACTACAGTACTAGGTTAGTTGTCTAGCCAGCCAACTGGAGAACTAACTAACTCAACATTGTAATGTTTTGCCTGTCTGTCTGACAGACTAGCCTGACCAACACATACTACAGTACTAGGTTAGTTGTCTAGCCAGCCAACTGGAGAACTAACTAACTCAACATTGTAATGTTTTGCCTGTCTGTCTGACAGACTAGCCTAACCAACACATACTACAGTACTAGGTTAGTTGTCTAGCCAGCCAACTGGAGAACTAACTAACTCAACATTGTAATGTTTTGCCTGTCTGTCTGACAGACTAGCCTAACCAACACATACTACAGTACTAGGTTAGTTGTCTAGCCAGCCAACTGGAGAACTAACTAACTCAACATTGTAATGTTTTGCCTCTGTCTGACAGACTAGCCTGACCAACACATACTACTGTACTAGGTTAGTTGTCTAGCCAGCCAACTGGAGAACTAACTAACTCAACATTGTAATGTTTTGCCTGTCTGTCTGACAGACTAGCCTAACCAACACATACTACTGTACTAGGTTAGTTGTCTAGCCAGCCAACTGGAGAACTAACTAACTCAACATTGTAATGTTTTGCCTGTCTGTCTGACAGACTAGCCTAACCAACACATACTACAGTACTAGGTTAGTTGTCTAGCCAGCCAACTGGAGAACTAACTAACTCAACATTGTAATGTTTTGCCTGTCTGTCTGACAGACTAGCCTAACCAACACATACTACAGTACTAGGTTAGTTGTCTAGCCAGCCAACTGGAGAACTAACTAACTCAACATTGTAATGTTTTGCCTGTCTGTCTGACAG
>NC_088406.1:8473382-8555882 GCF_034236695.1 Oncorhynchus nerka
AACGATTGGTTGGCTTTTTAAAAATTATTATCTTTTACCAGATCTATTGTGTTATATTCTCCTACATTCCTTTCACATTTCCACAAACTTCAAATTGTTGCCTTTTTAAATGGTACCAAGAATATGCATATCCTTGCTTCAGGGCCTGAGCTACAGGATGTTAGATTTGGGTATGTCATTTTAGGTGAAAATTGAAAACAAGGGTCGGATCCTTAAGAGTTTTTAAGCCTGGAAGGTGTTAAGAAGCTTGGCGGATCATGTTTCAGAGGACGCATGACTCGACCTTCACCTCTCCTAAACCCATCGACCTTCACCTCTCCTAAACCCATCGACCTTCACCTCTCCTAAACCCATCGGGCATGACTCGACCTTCACCTCTCCTAAACCCATCGGGGAGTTGTAGCGATGAGACAAGATTGAAATTGGGGAGGAAAAGGGGGGTAAAATACAACCTCCCAAAAAATTTGAATAATAAAAGAACCGCTGGACGTATAGTGTCAAATGTTCTAGAACGATGTTGCAACAGCTCTGGTGGATATTCCCGCGGTCGCCATGCCAACTGCACTCTTCCCTCAATTTAAGACATCTGTTGTATTGTGTTGTTGTGACAAAAATGCACATTTTTTTTAAGAGTGGTCTTTTTTATTGTCCCCAAGCACAAGGTGCACCTGTGTAATGATCGTGCTGTTTATTAATCAACTTCTTGATATGCCACACCTGTCAGGTGGATGGGCAATCTTGGCAAAGGAGAAATGCTTCGTAACAGGAATGTAAACAAATTTGTGCACATAATTAGAGAGAAATGTTTTTTGTGGAACATTTTCTGGGATGTTTTATTTCAGCTCATGAAACATGAGACCAACACTTTTTACATGTTGTGTTTTAATATTTTTGTTCAGTGTAATAATTAATTAGTAGTTGATGAAGGTGAACTGTAATTTAGTCAGTCAGGATGTTGTTGTACCCACTGTCAGATAAGATCAGACGACATCTTGTGGCCATGACCTGTAATTGCAATTATTTGCCTATTTTAAAAAAATAAAAAAATCCCCTTTTGCTGCATTTACCCCCAACAACAATATGTTGCGTCCCAAATGCAGACAATTAACTGTGTAGGTCTGCGTTTCCAAAAGTAGGGGTCACGACCCCATTGTAGGGTCTCCTGATTTGAAAAATGGGGTTACGAGAGAAATGTAAAATCGGGTTTGGTTCATAGAACCGGGGTTACGTCAGATGCATCAGAACCGGTGTTACATCAGAACTAGATGTGGTTGTAATAAACAGAGACGTTTCAGTTTTCTTCCTACAAGTGTGGCTCTATCTTATGGACCGTTTTTAAGCTACAAAATATTATGACCCCGTCACTGAAAGATAAGACTGTCAGGAATATGTCTTCTGTTTCCCTCTGCAATGTCCTCAAGCCTCATTAGAACAGAGTGGACAAGACCAGGCACTAAATCAGACTGGGGGTCAATGATGTTCTACACAGAAGAAGGAATACCTAGGATAGGATAAAGTAATCCCTCTCACCCCCCTTAAAAGATTTAGATGCACTACTGTTCCACTGGATGTCATAAGGTGAATGCACCAATTTGTAAGTCGCTCTGGATAAGAGCGTCTGCTAAATGACTTAAATGTTAAATGTAAGAACATACAACATGATTGGCTAATGATCTTTTGACTTCTCACAATACCTTTTGTAAAGCATTTCAGTCAATTCAAACCAAACTTTGTTCAGATTAAAATACTGTCAAAAAGTACTTTCAGACTGATTTGTACTAGACTGTCGTGGGCCAAATTTAAAATAAATAAATAAAAACATATAAATTATTTCTATGAGTTCTGATGCAGTGGGTCTTATAAGAGAAAGTGGTCGTGGGGAAACTAGCTAGATGTCAATACACTGAGTGTACAAAACATTAAGAACAACTTCCTAATTTTGAGTTGATCAGTTCTGTACACTCTGTGTACATGTGTTGTTTTTCTTCTTTCGTTTAGAGGGGTTTGAATTCAGGAAGAGCACTTGGTTGGGTTGGAGGGAGGGAGGGGGGGGGGGTCATAAGCTAAAAACTTAAATAATAATAATAAACTTTATTCTCATGTTGATTTGACTTGGGATTTGACCGATAGGTTATTTATGACATCTTTTGAATCATGTGAATGTTCTATTTGAAAAGCAGTCAAGACGCTTCGTCTTCAGTTACCTAAACGGACATTACTTTCCTGTGTGAATGATGTGATTTTAAGTTCAAGCGTTGGTTCATTATTTCACCCGTTTGTCCTCATTTTAGCTGCTGTTGTGATATTTACAGTGCATCGGACTTTTTTAGCAGTACTAGTGTTTTTTTAGGAAGGTCTGCCGACTGCCACATTTGCTTGATGGTCAGTTCTCGTTAAATTATTCATTATCTTTAGTCATACAGTATATGTAGTTTTTTGTTTTTTCTAGACCAAAGTGCAATTTTAATGACATTTTGTAACATTTTCGTTTGTTGTATTTCCTAGTAGGCCAATATTAGTTTTATTTATATATATATATATCTTTTTTTTTAAACTGGATTGAGGAGAAAAAAAGGTGAAGTGATACTAGTGTCTGTTACTTTGTTGGGGATTGTTTTGTGCATCATGTTTTTATTAACATTTATTTCGGTGGTGTCCCAAATTTACACCCTATTCCAGATGTAATGCACTACTTTTTGACTGGAACCCTGGTCAAAAGTACTGCCATATATATATTTTTTGAGATGTATCCTTTTTTTTGTTTTTCCAGGTGAACTGAGTCATTTTACAGGTTCATTCTGTTATGCCTCCCTGTTCTGCTTAGCACTGACAGCAACTAGTGCATGTGTACAGTGTATATGTGGAACATTTGAATTGAAAATATGTGAAATAAAATAAAAAGTTTTCTGAGTGGTGTCTTCTTGACTTATTGGGGGGTTGCAACGTACAGTAGCTCAAGTGGATTTTCTGATTAGTATTTCCTCCAAATCTCCAGCTTTTATTACATATCAACAACTACTTTATACTATTGCTTCTCTTTAATTAGTTATTTCTATTTTTTTATATTATTATTTATTAAAAAATTACAATAATACATGTTTTTTTCTTCTTTAACTTAATTGTTGTTTTAAGGGCTTGTAAGTAAGCATTTCACTATAAGGTTAACAACACCTGTTGTATTCGGCGCATGTCACAAAAGCAATTTAATTTGATATACCCTTTTAGCAACATGGAATTTTAGTTTGAAACCTAGTTGAAATAATACCAGTTACAACACATTTTGGCATGAGACCAGATTAAAGACATTAAATATGTGCATATCACCCACAAACTGTCCCGGAAGAAAGCGAAAGTATGGCACTATTCCCAATGACCAGCGAGACTGCAAAAAAGTAAACCAAGAACGCCACCTAATCTGTGCCAAAGATTTTGTATTATACCTATCCTGTACCAACGATATTTTATCACATGTCCTGTACCAACGACATTGTATTATACCTATCCTCTACCAAAGTGGCCTTTACCAGTACCCGACAGAAGGTGGCAACCGCAGGCGCATTCCCAAAAAAATCTATCGCCCATTGCTCGGTGAAAGTCATTGGTCGGGAGCTTCGTTTACAGTTTTTTGGGGCGGATTCGATTCTGCTGATCCGAAAGGCACTGGCCGTGACGTCAGCAGTAACCCGCGCCGCACTGTTATGTTGTCAACAAGGCAGCATGGTGCATCGTCCAGAAACATACATTTATTTAACATAAAATTATATTTTTGAAATTTCTAACTAGTTTTAATTGGGAAGCCAGCTAAAGCGTTTTTATAAAAAATATATAAAAAAAACATTTGAAAACACAAAACCCTTCTCATTACTACACGTGCTTAATTTACGTAATTGTTGTTTTGAGGTGACTTCAACGTCCGACAGAGCAGGACTCCTGGCTCACGCCCAGTTCCATATCGAATGCAATAAACGTTAAACCATGCAATACACGCATACACGGGCGCTATTAATCGAACCCCCTCATCCGTCGGGAGCAGAGAGAGAGCGCAGTACAGAGGGGCGTCTTGAAATTATCTTGAATGAGGAACAAAACATGGGATTATGACAGCCAGTGGTTGTGTTTGTGCAATCCCCTTGAAGAATCGTTCTCTGTTTTCCTCTGAGTTGGAAGCAAAATGGTGTATGAGGAGTTGCAGTGAAAGTGTTTTTACACCAGTTAGGTAGTGAAGAGTATGTAGTGAGAGTTTGGAACAAAGATGTTTAAAACTAAAGCAAGATAGACCACAGCCCGTCGTTTCAAATTGGGACAAATGAGTCATAGTGGGCAGAACAAGCAAGGACGAGTTAGCGAGATCCAATTGGCGCGGTCTAGTATTTATTTTTGCATATTTCCATTAGGGAACGCATACTCTGAAGTACGCGTGTACGATAACTAATTTGCCCTTTCACGCCTTCTAAACAACGCAATTTCCGGGGAAAACTTGGACAAAGGGTCAAATCTACCAAAAATAAATCCACTCTGTTCGTCAAAAAAGGTATTCAGATCAAATGTTTCATCGATGAGGTAAATTAGCAGGATATATCGGCCAAAAGCCCATCTCGTTCTATCTTCTCCCACTACCAAGTCTCTCGGCTTCTCCTCACTACCATATTTGGTAGTGAGCGGAAACGCCAAGCGGATGCTTCTCATTTATACATGTGGTGAAATATCTGTGTCGTTATTCTATCTGTGGTTGGAAGTAGTCTGTTGCTGAAGAAGGAAAACAATATGGCGGCGGTGGAGCTAGACTGGATCCCTGAAACACTGTACAACACTGCTATATCTGCAGTGGTGGACAACTACAGTCGATCTAGAAAGGACATTCGCTCCCTTCCTGAAAATATACGGTTTGATGTATACTATAAGGTAAGGACTGTCACTGTTTGCCCAAACTTTAGCTAGTTAGTCTATTGTGATTTGTTTTAATTTTTAGCCTGCTACCGTTAGGTAAATTAGCCAGCTCAGTTTCTTGTTTGTTATTGTGCCTAGCTAACATTAGCTCGCTAGTTGTTTACTCAAAAAAAAAAGCTTTTATTGTGAAATAAAGAACTTCACTAGCTGAAGTGTTTTCACAATTGTATTTGGTTCAGCAGCAAAGTCTGTGTGCCCAGGTTATGAGGCCACATTGTTGAAAAAACTAAAAGTTACAGCCAAAAACAATAGATCAATCATTTCATAATATTAATATAATCCAAGTTTATCATAATAGTAAGAACAAATGTCATTAATCAAGCACAGACTGGTTCACAATAATCAATGGCATATTGTCCCTGACAGAGTTCCCGTGCATTGAAATCACATCGTGTTAAACGAACGTGTTTTTCCATTGAGATTAAGTTGCAGTAATGAGGTGTTTTCAGAGCGGGGCAAAGAAGATAACATATGTTAACGTATTTCTTTAGTAAATAATACTGCCATCGTCGTGGAGGCTTAGGACATTCAGAAAGTATTCAGACCCCTTATTTTAAAATGGATTAAAAACAATCTACAGACAATACCCCATAATGACCACGCAAAAACAGGTATAGACATTTTTTCAAATGTGTATATAAAAAAAACGGAAATCATATTTACATAAGTAGTCAGACCCTTTACTCAGTACTTTGTTGAAGCACCTTTGGCAGCGATTACATCCTCGAGTCTTCTTGGGTATGACGCTACAAGCTTGGCACACGTATATTTGGGGCTTCTCCCATTCTTCTCTGTAGGTCACTCAAGCTCTGTCAGCTCCTCTCAAGGTCTGTCAGCTGCACAGCTATTTTCAGGTCTCTACATCAATGTTTGATGTGGTACAAGTCCGGGCTTTGGTTGGGGCCCACTTAAGGACATTTAGAGACTTGTCCCAAAGCCGCTCCTGCGTTGTCTTGGCTGTGTGCTTAGGGTTGTTGTCTCGTTGGAAGGTGAACCTTTGCCCCAATCTGAGGCACTCTGGAGCAGGTTTTCCTCAAGGATCTTTCTTTACTTTGTGCTGTTCATCATTCTCTTGATCCTGACTAGTCTCCCAGTCCCTACCGCTGAAAAACATCCCCACAGCATGATTCTGCCACCACCATGCTTCACCGCAGGAATGGTGTGAGGTTCCCTCCAGAAGTCAGGCCAAAGAGTTCAATCTTGGTTTCATCAGACCAGACATTCTTATTTCTCATGGTCTTAGTCTTTAAGTGCCTTTTGGCAAACTCCAAGCAGGCTGTCATGTGCCTTTTACGCATGTCTGGCCACTCTACCATAAAGGTCTGATTGGTGGAGTGCTGTAGAGATGGTTGTCCTTCTGGAAGGTTCTCCCATCTCCACAGAGGAACTCTAGAGCTCTGTCAGAGTGACCATCAAGTTCTTGGTCACCTCCCTGACCAAGGCCCTTCTCCCACGATTGCTCAGTTTGGCCGGGCGGCCAGCTCTAGGAAGTGTGTTGGTGGTTCCAAACTACTTCCATTTAAGAATGATGGAGGCCACAGTGTTCTTGGGGACCTTTAATGCTGCAGACATTTGTTAGGTACCCTTCCCCAGATCAGTGCCTCAACACAATCCTGTCTCGGAGCTCTAGGGACAATTCCTTTGACCTCATGGCTTGGTTTTTGCTCTGACATGCACTGTCAACTGTTGGACCTTTATATAGACAGGTGTGTCCCTTTCCAAAATCATGTCCAATCAATTGCATTTACCACAGGTGGACTCCATCTCAAGGAGGATCAATGGAAACAGTCATTTTTAATACATTTACAAAAATGTCTAAACCTGTTTTCGCTTTGTCATTATGGGGTATTGTGTGTAGATTCTTTTTTTAACCTTTATTTAACCAGGTAGGCTAGTTGAGAACAAGTTCTCATTTGCAACTGTGACCTGGCCAAGATAAAGCATAGCAGTGTGAACAGACAACACAGAGTTACACATGGAGTAAACAATTAACAAGTCAATAACACAGTAGAAAAAAAGGGGAGTCTATATACAATGTGTGCAAAAGGCATGAGGAGGTAGGCGAATAATTACAATATTGCAGATTAATACTGGAGTGATAAATGATCAGATGGTCATGTACAGGTAGAGATATTGATGGGGAAATAACGATTTTTTAAAAATCAATCTTAGAATAAAGACTGTAATGTAACAATGTGGAAAAAGTCAAGGGGTCTGAATACTTTCCGACTGCACCATATCCGTACACTGTATCTGATGCTGTCTGGACAAAAACAGCAATATTGTGCAACTTTAGCCTGCAATTCAGGGCGTTCCTGTATGTGGGCATTCCTGCGCCCCTCCCCCACTCGAGGATCCTATTTGGTTTCTCCACCTCAAACGGTTCTCTTGCTCTCAGCTATACCAACAGGGCCAGCTATGCCAGCTGGGAGGGGAGTTCTGTGAGCTGGAGGTTTTTGCCAAAGTTCTGCGAGCTTCTGACAAAAGGTAAGGTACCAAATGGACCGGGTCGTAACCCCACACACACAGACAGTCGGTGTTTCCTTTCCACTATCCGTCTCTGAGGTGGTTCCTCAAAAGACCCCCTGAAACAAGGTCTGCGCCCAAAATGCCACCCCTATTCCCTACATAGTGCACTACTTTTGAAAAGTGCTTTTAAAAAGTAGTTCACTATGTAGGGAATAGGGTGCTATGACATTACCTACCTAAGGCCACTGCAGTTTAAGAGTGGAGTCACCCACACACTCTGTCCTGCCTTGTTTTACACCACTCTGACATGATGTGTAGTGAAGGTGACCTGCTGAGACACATGCTGCCTGGCTGGACTGACTGAGTGGTTTATGACCAGAGAGCGAGAGTGGGAGGGAAAGTGTGTGTGTGTCACTCACCCCTAAAAAGATGACTCCTGTCTCATGACTGTGGGTCATGCAGCTTGGCCTTCAGTTCACACCAGTGATGGGGGAAGAACATCTATAAAATAACCCATCTTGATATTATTCTGGACGATATTATATCCATAATATAATAATAGTTTTACCTGTGCCAAATCTCCGGTGTTATTCATCCTATAGCTTGTTCTCTCATCTTCTTAAAAAAAAATATTTAAAAAATAGTTTTCAGCACTTCTATTTCCATGACTGATCAAAACTCATTTTCTCCTGGCTCTCTCTCTCGTCTCTCTGCAGCAGATTGATCAATACGTTATGGGAACATCAAATTACAATAAAATCACAGTATCGAATCGCAATACATATCGCATGACATGTCGCATCGGGAACCTAAGTATGGTGGATGTGGTATCGTGGTGGATGATCCTTAGCTACTCTGTCCCTCCTACCAGACACCTGCTACATCACTGTTTCCAGGCCCTGATGGACCATGGAGTGAAGGTGGCCTCCATACTGGCCAACTCCTTCAGCTGTCGCTGCTCCTACATTGCAGAGTCAGACGCCCACATCAAAGAGAAGGCCATTCAGTTCGGCTTCATTTTAGGTAGGTCGAAGAAGCGCGTAACGTCTGTCCCAAATGGCATCCTATACCGTATATAGTGCACTACTTTTGACCAGAACTCATAGGGCTCTGGTCAAAAGTAGTGCACTATATAGGGAATACGGTGCCATTGGGGACACACACACACAATGGCTATCTTATCCATCTTCTGAAATACTCGGTGCAACTGCAAACAAGATGACCTGCAACACCCCACTACCATACTGATGTCTGAGGCTATCTGGGAGGTACCCCAGTTGATACTTTGTTGTTATGGTCGGTTCTGTCCTCTAGGTGGCTTCCTGTCTGACGCAGGCTGGTACTGTGATGCAGAGAAGGTGTTCCTGTCGTGCCTGCAGCTGAGCACGCTCCACGACGAGGTGCTGCACTGGTACCGAGCTGTGGAGTGCTGCGTCAGGTAGGTCCTAGCTGTGTCTGGCTGGCTGGTTGTCTGTTCGTGGTTGTCTGTTCGTGTCTGGCTGGCTGGTTGTCTGTTCGTGTCTGGCTGGCTGGTTGTCTGTTCGTGTCTGGCTGGCTGGTTGTCTGTTCGTGTCTGGCTGGCTGGTTGTCTGTTCGTGTCTGGCTGGCTGGTTGTCTGTTCGTGTCTGGCTGGCTGGTTGTCTGTTCGTGTCTGGCTGGCTGGTTGTCTGTTCGTGTCTGGCTGGCTGGTTGTCTGTTCGTGTCTGGCTGGCTAGCTGGCTGTCTGTTCGTGTCTGGCTGGCTAGCTGGCTGTCTGTTCGTGTCTGGCTGGCTGTCTGTTCGTGTCTGGCTGGCTAGCTGGCTGTCTGTACGTGTCTGGCTCTCCTTGTCTATCTAGCTGGCTGTCTGTTCGTGGCTGGCTGTCTGTTTGTTTGTTTGTCTGGCTGTCTGTCTGTTCGTGTTTGGCTGGCTGTCTGTTCGTGTTTGGCTGGCTGTCTGTTCGTGTCTGGCTGGCTGGCTGTCTGTTCGTGTCTTGGCTGGCTGTCTGTTCGTGTCTGGCTGGCTGGCTGTCTGTTCGTGTCTGGCTGGCTGGCTGTCTGTTCGTGTCTGGCTGGCTGTCTGTTGTTCTGGCTGGCTGCTGTGTCTGGGCTGTCTGTTCTGTTTGTGTCTGGCTGGCTGGCTGTCTGTTTTGGCTGGCTGTCTGGCTGGCTGGCTCTCTGTCTGTTTGTGGCTGGCTGGCTGTCTGTCTGTTTGTGTCTGGCTGGCTGGCTGTTTGTGTCTGGCTGGCTGTCTGTCTGTTTGTGTCTGGCTGGCTGGCTGTCTGTTCGTGTCTGTCTGGCTGGCTGTCTGTTCGTGTCTGGCTGGCTAGCTGGCTGTCTGTTCGTGTCTGGCTCTCCTTGTCTATCTAGCTGTCTGTCTGTTTGTGGCTGGCTGGCTGTCTGCGTGTCTGGCTGGCTGGTTGTCTGTTTGTGTCTGGCTGGCTAGCTGGCTGTCTGTTGTGTCTGGCTGGCTAGCTGGCTGTCTGTTTGTGTCTGGCTGGCTGTCTGCTGTCTGGCTAGCTGGCTGTCTGTACGTGTCTGGTCTGCTGGCTGTCTGTTTGTCTGTTTGTTTGGTCTGGCTGGCTGTCTGTTTGTGTCTGCTGGCTGGCTGGCTGTCTGTTGTGTGGCTGGCTGGCTGTCTGTTCTGTTTGTGTCTGGCTGGCTGTCTGTTTGTGTCTGGCTGGCTGTCTGTTTGTGTCTGGCTGGCTGTCTGTTTGTGTCTGGCTGGCTGGCTGTCTGTTTGTGGCTGGCTGGCTGTCTGTTGTGTCTGGCTGGCTGGCTGACTGCTGGCTGTCTGTTTGTGGCTGGCTGGCTGTCTGTTTGTGGCTGGCTGGCTGTCTGTTTGTGGCTGGCTGTCTGTTTGTGTCTGGCTGGCTGGCTGTCTGTTGTGTCTGGCTGGCTGTCTGTTCGTGTCTGGCTGGCTGTCTGTTCTGTGCTGGCTGTCTGTTCGTGTCTGGCTGGCTGTCTGTTCGTGTCTGGCTGGCTGGCTGGCTGTCTTCTGTTGGTGTCTGGCTGGCTGGCTGTCTGGCTGCTGTCTGGCTGGCTGGTCTGTTTGTGTCTGGCTGGCTGTCTGTTCTGTTTGTCTGGCTGGCTGGCTGTTTGTTCTGGCTGGCTGGCTGGCTGTCTGTTGGCTGTCTGTCTGGCTGGCTGGCTGGCTGTCTGTTCGTGTGGCTGGCTGGCTGGCTGTCTGTGTCTGCTCTCCTTGCTGGCTGGCTGGCTGTCTGTTGTGCTGGCTGGCTGGCTGTCTGTTTGTGGCTGGCTGGCTGTCTGTTTGTGTCTGGCTGGCTGTCTGTTTGTGTCTGGCTGGCTGTCTGTTTGTGTCTGGCTGGCTGTCTGTTTGTGTCTGGCTGGCTGGCTGTCTGTTTGTGGCTGGCTGGCTGTCTGTTTGTGTCTGGCTGGCTGTCTGTTTGTGTCTGGCTGGCTGTCTGTTCGTGTCTGGCTGGCTGGCTGGCTGTCTGTTCGTGTCTGGCTGGCTGGCTGGCTGTCTGTTCGTGTCTGGCTGGCTGTCTGTTTGTGTCTGGCTGGCTGTCTGCTGGCTGGCTGGCTGTCTGTTCGTGTCTGGCTGGCTGGCTGTCTGTTCGTGGCTGGCTGGCTGGCTGTCTGTTCGTGTCTGGCTGGCTGGCTGGCTGGCTGGCTGGCTGGCTGTCTGTTCGTGTCTGGCTGGCTGGCTGGCTGTTTGGCTGGCTGGCTGGCTGTTTGTGTCTGGCTGGCTGGCTGTTTGTGTCTGGCTGGCTGGCTGTTTGTGTCTGGCTGGCTGTCTGTTCGTGGCTGGCTGGCTGGCTGTCTGTTCGTGGCTGGCTGGCTGGCTGTCTGTTCGTGGCTGGCTGGCTGGCTGTCTGTTCGTGTCTGGCTGGCTGGCTGGCTGTTCGTGTCTGGCTGGCTAGCTGGCTGGCTGTTCGTGTCTGGCTGGCTAGCTGGCTGTCTGTTCGTGTCTGGCTGGCTGTCTGTTCGTGTCTGGCTGGCTGTCTGTTCGTGTCTGGCTGGCTAGCTGTTCGTGTCTGGCTGGCTAGCTGGCTGTCTGTTTGTGTCTGGCTCTCCTTGTCTATCTAGCTGGCTGTCCTTGTCTATCTAGTTGGCTGTTCTTGTCTATCTAGCTGGCTGTCTGTTCGTGTCTGGCTGTTCTTGTCTATCTAGCTGGCTGTCTGTTCGTGTCTGGCTGTCCTTGTCTATCTAGCTGGCTGTCCTTGTCTATCTAGCTGGCTGTCCTTGTCTATCTAGCTGGCTGTCCTTGTCTATCTAGCTGGCTGTCTGTCTGTTCGTGTCTGTCCTTGTCTGGCTGTCTGTTCGTCTGGCTGGCTGTCTGTCCTTGTCTGGCTGTCTGTTCGTGTCTGGCTGGCTGTCTGTAATAGTTTCTGAATAAAGGTGTTCTAGCTTGAGTTAATTTTCCTCATTGCTGGTAGGTACAGGAGCCTCTTTCCCTCATCTGTTCTCTGTGTTCCTCAGGCTGCTCCATGTCCGTAATGGGAACTGTAAATACCACCAGGGAGAAGAGACATTCAAGCTGGCCCAGTCCTACATGGACAAACTAGCCAAACACGGCCACCACGCCAACAAAGCAGCCCTGTATGGAGAGCTGTGTGCCTTGCTCTTTGCCAAGAGTCACTACGATGAGGTAAGCTTTTCTTTTTATTTCTTCACAAAATCTCTTTTCAAACCAAAGCTTTTTCAAACTTACTCTTATTCAATCATAAACCGGTAGTAAAAAAACCTGTTAAGTCATATTTTTATTTTTTTATTCTGTGTGTGAGCCATACAGGATATTGTTCTCCCTACACTACCAGAAAATGCTAAACGTCAGGCCCGAGGAGGCTAGCAAGAAACTTTGGATTTAGAAAGTCCTTTTTTGTTGTTGTTGATCAGACTGATTTTTGACGTCACAGGATAAGAGCATCTACTTAAATGACCCTCATTTTTAAATTTTTTTAATGATGAGTCTTGGTTCCTGCTCCTGTGTGTCGAAGGCCTACAGGTGGTGTATAGAAGCCATGAAGGAGATCACAGAGGGCCTGCCTGTCAAAGTGATGGTGGATGTCCTCAGGCAAGCCTCCAAGGTAACAGCAATGTTATGGAAGTCGGTGGCTGTGGCTCAAAAAGGCACTGCGTTTGACCAGGACCCATTTTTTTGGCACACTCTGTTCTGGTTGAAAAGTAGTGTCCTAATAGAGGCAATTGTGGGTGTTTCATTTTGGGACACACGTGAAATGTTATGTGGGACGGTGTTTGAGACGCTGTGGAAATATTAGTGACTGAGACATGGTTTGCTAAAGGATAACATCAATCCTATTCCGTCCCCTTGCCCTCTGGGAAGGAACTAGCCGTGTATCCATACAATATAAGCTGTGTGTCTGTGGCTGACCGCAGAACTGGAGGTAATATAGAGAGACTAGAACACAATTCATTCATTTTTTTCCCAGAAAAAACTTCAGTTGTGGCAGGTCTGATAAGAGAAAGGTAAATAGATATACAGTGCCTTGCGGAAGTATTCGGCCCCCTTGAACTTTGCGACCTTTTGCCACATTTCAGGCTTCAAACATAAAGATATAAAACTGTATTTTTTTTGTGAAGAATCAACAACAAGTGGGACACAATCATGAAGTGGAACGACATTTATTGGATATTTCAAACTTTTTTAACAAATCAAAAACTGAAAAATTGGGCGTGCAAAATTATTCAGCCCCCTTAAGTTAATACTTTGTAGCGCCACCTTTTGCTGCGATTACAGCTGTAAGTCGCTTGGGGTATGTCTCTATCAGTTTTGCACATCGAGAGACTGACATTTTTTCCTCCTTGCAAAACAGCTCGAGCTCAGTGAGGTTGGATGGAGAGCATTTGTGAACAGCAGTTTTCAGTTCTTTCCACAGATTCTCAATTGGATTCAGGTCTGGACTTTGACTTGGCCATTCTAACACCTGGATATGTTTATTTTTGAACCATTCCATTGTAGATTTTGCTTTATGTTTTGGATCATTGTCTTGTTGGAAGACAAATCTCTGTCCCAGTCTCAGGTCTTTTGCAGACTCCATCAGGTTTTCTTCCAGAATGGTCCTGTATTTGGCTCCATCCATCTTCACATCAATTTTAACCATCTTCCCTGTCCCTGCTGAAGAAAAGCAGGCCCAAACCATGATGCTGCCACCACCATGTTTAACAGTGGGGATGATGTGTTCAGGGTGATGAGCTGTGTTGCTTTTACGCCAAACATAACGTTTTGCATTGTTGCCAAAAAGTTCAATTTTGGTTTCATCTGACCAGAGCACCTTCTTCCACATGTTTGGTTTGTCTCCCAGGTGGCTTGTGGCAAACTTTAAACAACACTTTTTATGGATATCTTTAAGAAATGGCTTTATTCTTGCCACTCTTCCATAAAGGCCAGATTTGTGCAATATACGACTGATTGTTGTCCTATGGACAGAGTCTCCCACCTCAGCTGTAGATCTCTGCAGTTCATCCAGAGTGATCATGGGCCTCTTGGCTGCATCTCTGATCAGTCTTCTCCTTGTATGAGCTGAAAGTTTAGAGGGACGGCCAGGTCTTGGTAGATTTGCAGTGGTCTGATACTCCTTCCATTTCAATATTATCGCTTGCACAGTGCTCCTTGGGATGTTTAAAGCTTGGGAAATCTTTTTGTATCCAAATCCGGCTTTAAACTTCTTCACAACAGTATCTCGGACCTGCCTGGTGTGTTCCTTGTTCTTCATGATGCTCTCTGCGCTTTTAACGGACCTCTGAGACTATCACAGTGCAGGTGCATTTATACGGAGACTTGATTACACACAGGTGGATTGTATTTATCATCATTAGTCATTTAGGTCAACATTGGATCATTCAGAGATCCTCACTGAACTTCTGGAGAGAGTTTGCTGCACTGAAAGTAAAGGGGCTGAATAATTTTGCACGCCCAATTTTTCAGTTTTTGATTTGTTAAAAAAGTTTGAAATATCCAATAAATGTCGTTCCACTTCAATGATTGTGTCCCACTTGTTGTTGATTCTTCACAAAAAAATACAGTTTTATATCTTTATGTTTGAAGCCTGAAATGTGGCAAAAGGTCGCAAAGTTCAAGGGGGCCGAATACTTTCGCAAGGCACTGTATGAGCTTTGGTCAAAAGTAGTGCACTATAGGAGGTGGAAGGAATAACAGGAATAACAGGAATAACAGGAATAACAGGAATGACAGGAATAACAGGAATAACAGGAATAACAGGAATGACAGGAATGACAGGAATAACAGGAATAACAGAAATAACAGAAATAACAGGAATGACAGGAATGACAGGAATAACAGGAATAACAGAAATAACAGAATATCTGTGTCCTATTGTGATGATTGTAAAAAGAAGAAATGACAATAAATATGTTGAAAAACAAAACAAGTAGTGCACTAAATACGGACTAGGTTTAAATATGGGACGCAGTCGGAGAATACAGGGTAACGTCTGCTTGGCTGTGTCTCTCTCTTTAACAGGCCTGTGTTGTGAAGAGGGAGTTCAGGAAAGGTAACGTCTGCTTGGCAGTGTCTCTCTCTTTAACAGGCCTGTGTTGTGAAGAGGGAGTTCAGGAAAGGTAACGTCTGCTTGGCTGTGTCTCTCTCTTTAACAGGCCTGTGTTGTGAAGAGGGAGTTCAGGAAAGGTAACGTCTGCTTGGCTGTGTCTCTCTTTTTAACAGGCCTGTGTTGTGAAGAGGGAGTTCAGGAAAGGTAACGTCTGCTTGGCTGTGTCTCTCTCTTTAACAGGCCTGTGTTGTGAAGAGGGAGTTCAGGAAAGGTAACGTCTGCTTGGCTGTGTCTCTCTCTTTAACAGGCCTGTGTTGTGAAGAGGGAGTTCAGGAAAGGTAACGTCTGCTTGGCTGTGTCTCTCTCTTTAACAGGCCTGTGTTGTTCAGAAGAGGGAGTTCAGGAAAGGTAACGTCTGCTTGGCTGTGTCTCTCTCTTTAACAGGCCTGTGTTGTGAAGAGGGAGTTCAGGAAAGGTAACGTCTGCTTGGCTGTGTCTCTCTCTTTAACAGGCCTGTGTTGTGAAGAGGGAGTTCAGGAAAGGTAACGTCTGCTTGGCTGTGTCTCTCTCTTTAACAGGCCTGTGTTGTGAAGCTTGGCTGGGAGTTCAGGCCTGTGTTGTGAAGAGGAGTCTGCTTGGCTGTGTCTCTCTCTTTAACAGGCCTGTGTTGTGAAGTCTGGAGTTCAGGAAAGGGAGTTCAGGAAAACGTCTGCTTGGCTGTGTCTCTCTCTTTAACAGGCCTGTGTTGTGAAGAGGGAGTTCAGGAAAGGTAACGTCTGCTTGGCTGTGTCTCTCTCTTTAACAGGCCTGTGTTGTGAAGAGGGAGTTCAGGAAAGGTAACGTCTGCTTGGCTGTGTCTCTCTTTAACAGGCCTGTGTTGTGAAGAGGGGAGTTCAGGAAAGGTAACGTCTGCTTGGCTGTGTCTCTCTTTAACAGGCCTGTGTTGTGAAGAGGGAGTTCAGGAAAGGTAACGTCTGCTTGGCTGTGTCTCTCTCTTTAACAGGCCTGTGTTGTGAAGAGGGAGTTCAGGAAAGGTAACGTCTGCTTGGCTGTGTCTCTCTCTTTAACAGGCCTGTGTTGTGAAGAGGGAGTTCAGGAAAGGTAACGTCTGCTTGGCTGTGTCTCTCTCTTTAACAGGCCTGTGTTGTGAAGAGGGAGTTCAGGAAAGGTAACGTCTGCTTGGCTGTGTCTCTCTCTTTAACAGGCCTGTGTTGTGAAGAGGGAGTTCAGGAAAGGTAACGTCTGCTTGGCTGTGTCTCTCTCTTTAACAGGCCTGTGTTGTGAAGAGGGAGTTCAGGAAAGGTAACGTCTGCTTGGCTGTGTCTCTCTCTTTAACAGGCCTGTGTTGTGAAGAGGGAGTTCAGGAAAGGTAACGTCTGCTTGGCTGTGTCTCTCTCTTTAACAGGCCTGTGTTGTGAAAGAAGGGAGTTCAGAAGAGGGAAGGTAACGTCTGCTTGGCTGTGTCTCTCTCTTTAACAGGCCTGTGTTGTGAAGAGGGAGTTCAGGGAACGTCTGCTTGGCTGTGTTCTTTAAGGAAAGGAGTAACGTCTGCTTGGCTGTGTCTCTCTCTTTAACAGGCCTGTGTTGTGAAGAGGGAGTTCAGGAAAGGTAACGTCTGCTTGGCTGTGTCTCTCTCTTTAACAGGCCTGTGTTGTGAAGAGGGAGTTCAGGAAAGGTAACGTCTGCTTGGCTGTGTCTCTCTCTTTAACAGGCCTGTGTTGTGAAGAGGGAGTTCAGGAAAGGTAACGTCTGCTTGGCTGTGTCTCTCTCTTTAACAGGCCTGTGTTGTGAAGAGGGAGTTCAGGAAAGGTAACGTCTGCTTGGCTGTGTCTCTCTCTTTAGGGAGTTCAGGAAAGGTAAGGCCTGTGTTGTGAAGAGGGAGTTCAGGAAAGGTAACGTCTGCTTGGCTGTGTCTCTCTCTTTAACAGGCCTGTGTTGTGAAGAGGGAGTTCAGGAAGGTAACGTCTGCTTGGCTGTGTCTCTCTCTTTAACAGGCCTGTGTTGTGAAGAGGAGTTCAGGAAGGTAACGTCTGCTTGGCTGTGTCTCTCTCTTTAACAGGCCTGTGTTGTGAAGAGGGAGTTCAGGAAAGGTAACGTCTGCTTGGCTGTGTCTCTCTCTTTAACAGGCCTGTGTTGTGAAGAGGGAGTTCAGGAAGGTAACGTCTGCTTGGCTGTGTCTCTCTCTTTAACAGGCCTGTGTTGTGAAGAGGGAGTTCAGGAAAGGTAACGTCTGCTTGGCTGTGTCTCTCTCTTTAACAGGCCGTTCTAACGTCTTGGCTGTGTCTCTCTCTTTAACAGGCCTGTGTTGTGAAGAGGGAGTTCAGGAAAGGTAACGTCTGCTTGGCTGTGTCTCTCTCTTTAACAGGCCTGTGTTGTGAAGAGGGAGTTCAGGAAAGGTAACGTCTGCTTGGCTGTGTCTCTCTCTTTAACAGGCCTGTGTTGTGAAGAGGGAGTTCAGGAAAGGTAACGTCTGCTTGGCTGTGTCTCTCTCTTTAACAGGCCTGTGTTGTGAAGAGGAGTTCAGGAAAGGTAACGTCTGCTTGGCTGTGTCTCTCTCTTTAACAGGCCTGTGTTGTGAAAGAGGAAAGGTAACGTCTGCTTGGCTGTGTCTCTCTCTTTAACAGGCCTGTGTTGTGAAGAGGGAGTTCAGGAAAGGTAACGTCTGCTTGGCTGTGTCTCTCTCTTTAACAGGCCTGTGTTGTGAAGAGGGAGTTCAGGAAAGGTAACGTCTGCTTGGCTGTGTCTCTCTCTTTAACAGGCCTGTGTTGTGAAGAGGGAGTTCAGGAAAGGTAACGTCTGCTTGGCTGTGTCTCTCTTTAACAGGCCTGTGTTGTGAGGGAGTTCAGGGGAGTTCAGGAAAGGTAACGTCTGCTTGGCTGTGTCTCTCTCTTTAACAGGCCTGTGTTGTGAAGAGGGAGTTCAGGAAAGGTAACGTCTGCTTGGCTGTGTCTCTCTCTTTAACAGGCCTGTGTTGTGAAGAGGGAGTTCAGGAAAGGTAACGTCTGCTTGGCTGTGTCTCTCTTTAACAGGCCTGTGTTGTGAAGAGGGAGTTCAGGAAGGTAACGTCTGCTTGGCTGTGTCTCTCTCTTTAACAGGCCTGTGTTGTGAAGGGAGTTCAGGAAAGGTAACGTCTGCTTGGCTGTGTCTCTCTCTTTAACAGGCCTGTGTTGTGAAGAGGGAGTTCAGGAAAGTTCAGGCCTGTGTTGGAAAGGGAGTTCAGGAAGGTAACGTCTGCTTGGCTGTGTCTCTCTCTTTAACAGGCCTGTGTTGTGAAGAGGGAGTTCAGGAAAGGTAACGTCTGCTTGGCTGTGTCTCTCTCTTTAACAGGCCTGTGTTGTGAAGAGGGAGTTCAGGAAAGGTAACGTCTGCTTGGCTGTGTCTCTCTCTTTAACAGGCCTGTGTTGTGAAGAGGGAGTTCAGGAAAGGTAACGTCTGCTTGGCTGTGTCTCTCTCTTTAACAGGCCTGTGTTGTGAAGAGGGAGTTCAGGAAAGGTAACGTCTGCTTGGCTGTGTCTCTCTCTTTAACAGGCCTGTGTTGTGAAGAGGGAGTTCAGGAAGGTAACGTCTGCTTGGCTGTGTCTCTCTCTTTAACAGGCCTGTGTTGTGAAGAGGGAGTTCAGGAAAGGTAACGTCTGCTTGGCTGTGTCTCTCTCTTTAACAGGCCTGTGTTGTGAAGAGGGAGTTCAGGAAAGGTAACGTCTGCTTGGCTGTGTCTCTCTCTTTAACAGGCCTGTGTTGTGAAGAGGGAGTTCAGGAAAGCCGAACAGCTGATTAAACACGCTGTGTTTCTGGCACGGTATGAATTCCTTGTTTTTATTATGGTAACACTTTTTATATTTTAATGTATCCTTTTATAAATCCTTTTATAGGTTGGCCAACCTCAGTGTTTTATATATTGTGTGTATGTATATATCTCTATATATCTCTATATATCTCTATATCTATATCAGACCAGCCTCAATTCGTCAGGTCATGGACTTTACAAGGTGTTGAAAGCGTTCCACAGAGATGCTGGCCCACGTTGACTCCAATGTTTCCCACAGTTGTGTCAAATTGGCTGGATGTCCTTTGGGTGGTGGACCATTCTTGATACACACTCATGGAAAATTCCCAGCAGTTCTTGACACAAACCGTTGTGCACCTGGCACCTACTACCATACCCTGTTCAAACCGTTGTGCACCTGGCACCTACTACCATACCCTGTTCAAACTGGTGCACCTGGCACCTACTACCATACCCTGTTCAAACCGGTGCACCTACTACCATACCCTGTTAAAACCAGTGCACCTACTACCATACCCTGTTAAAACCGGTGCACCTACTACCATACCCTGTTCAAACCGGTGCACCTACTACCATACCCTGTTCAAACCGGTGCACCTGGCACCTACTACCATACCCTGTTCAAACCAGTGCACCTACTACCATACCCTGTTCAAACCGGTGCACCTGGCACCATACCCTGTTCAAACCAGTGCACCTACTACCATACCCTGTTCAAACCGGTGCACCTACTACCATACCCTGTTCAAACCGGTGCACCTACTACCATACCCTGTTCAAACCGGTGCACCTACTACCATACCCTGTTCAAACCGGTGCACCTACTACCATACCCTGTTCAAACCGGTGCACCTACTACCATACCCTGTTCAAACCGGTGCACCTACTACCATACCCTGTTCAAACCGGTGCACCTACTACCATACCCTGTTCAAACCGGTGCACCTACTACCATACCCTGTTCAAACCGGTGCACCTACTACCATACCCTGTTCAAACCGGTGCACCTACTACCATACCCTGTTCAAACCGGTGCACCTACTACCATACCCTGTTCAAACCGGTGCACCTACTACCATACCCTGTTCAAACCGGTGCACCTACTACCATACCCTGTTCAAACCGGTGCACCTGGCACCATACCCTGTTCAAACCGGTGCACCTGGCACCTACTACCATACCCTGTTCAAACCGGTGCACCTACTACCATACCCTGTTCAAACCGGTGCACCTGGCACCTACTACCATACCCTGTTCAAACCGGTGCACCTACTACCATACCCTGTTCAAACCGGTGCACCTACTACCATACCCTGTTCAAACCGGTGCACCTACTACCATACCCTGTTCAAACCGGTGCACCTACTGCCATACCCTGTTCAAACCGGTGCACCTACTACCATACCCTGTTCAAACCGTTGTGCACCTGGCACCTACTACCATACCCTGTTTAAACCGGTGCACCTACTACATACCCTGTTCAAACCAGTGCACCTACTACCATACCCTGTTCAAACCAGTGCACCTACTACCATACCCTGTTCAAACCGGTGCACCTACTACCATACCCTGTTCAAACCGGTGCACCTACTACCATACCCTGTTCAAACCGGTGCACCTACTACCATACCCTGTTCAAACCGGTGCACCTACTACCATACCCTGTTCAAACCGGTGCACCTGGCACCTACTACCATACCCTGTTCAAACCGGTGCACCTACTACCATACCCTGTTCAAACCGGTGCACCTACTACCATACCCTGTTCAAACCGGTGCACCTGGCACCTACTACCATACCCTGTTCAAACCGGTGCACCTACTACCATACCCTGTTCAAACCGGTGCACCTACTGCCATACCCTGTTCAAACCGGTGCACCTACTACCATACCCTGTTCAAACCGTTGTGCACCTGGCACCTACTACCATACCCTGTTTAAACCGGTGCACCTACTACCATACCCTGTTCAAACCGGTGCACCTACTACCATACCCTGTTCAAACCGGTGCACCTACTACCATACCCTGTTTAAACCGGTGCACCTACTACCATACCCTGTTCAAACCGGTGCACCTACTACCATACCCTGTTCAAACCGGTGCACCTACTACCATACCCTGTTCAAACCGGTGCACCTACTACCATACCCTGTTCAAACCGGTGCACCTACTACCATACCCTGTTCAAACCGGTGCACCTACTACCATACCCTGTTCAAACCGGTGCACCTACTACCATACCCTGTTCAAACCGGTGCACCTACTACCATACCCTGTTCAAACCGGTGCACCTGGCACCTACCACCATACCCTGTTCAACGACACTTCAATATTTTGTCTTGCCCATATTCACCCTCTGAATCGCACACAGACACAATCCATGTCTCAATTATCTCAAGGCTTAAAAATCCTTCTTTAACTCATCTCCTCCCCTTCTTCTACACTGATTGAAGTGGATTTAACAGGTGACATAATGGATCGTAGCTTTCACCTGGTCAGTCTGTCATGGAAAGAGCAGGTGTTCTTAATGGCTCTCTCTCTCTCCCTGTCTCTCGCTCTCCCTGTCTCTCGCTCGCTCTCTCCCTCTCCCTGTCTCTCCCTCTCCCTGTCTCTCGCTCTCCCTGTCTCTCGCTCTCCCTGTCTCTCGCTCTCCCTGTCTCTCGCTCTCCCTGTCTCTCGCTCTCCCTGTCTCTCGCTCTCCCTGTCTCTCGCTCTCCCTGTCTCTCGCTCTCCCTGTCTCTCGCTCTCCCCCTCTCCCTCCCTGTCTCTCGCTCTCCCTGTCTCTCGCTCTCCCTGTCTCTCGCTCTCCCTGTCTCTCGCTCTCCCTGTCTCTCGCTCCCTCTCCCCCTCCCTCTCTTTTTCTTTCTTTAATTATTTGTGTTCCTGGATCACTCTGTTTCAGGGAGCATTTTGGACAAAAGCATCCCAAATACTCAGACACTCTGCTGGACTATGGCTTCTACCTCCTGAACGTAGATAACATCTGCCAGTCAGTGGCCATCTACCAGGTGGGTTGTTCATATGGACTATACACTACCTTTTTATCTAGGGTGGCAACATGTCACAACTTTCCCCAAATCCTGGTTAGACAATTCCTGGAATCAGGAAAACCTGGGAATTTGGGGGAAAGTTCCCAGAGTTTTTCAACCCTAAAATCCCCTTTTTAGTTAGTTCCCTGGTCAAAAGTAGTTCACTAGTTCACATCCAGAAGGCGAGGTCAGTACAGGTGCATCAAAGCTGGGACCGAGAGACTGAAAAACAGCTTCTATCTCAAGGCCATCAGACTGTTAAACAGCCATTACTAACATTGAGTGGCTGCTGCCAACATACTGACTCAATCTCTAGCCACTTTAATAATAAAACATTGGATGTAATACATGTATCACTAGCCACTTTAAACAATGCCACTTAATATAATGTTTACATAACCTACATTACTCATCTCATATGTATATGTATATACTGTACTCATTTAAACTGCTGCATCTACTGCATCTTGCCATCTTTATGTAATACATGTATCACTAGCCACTTTAAACTATGCCACTTTGTTTACATACCCTACATTACTCATCTCATATGTATATACTGCACTCTAAACCATCTACTGCATCTTGCCTATGCAGTTACTGTACTCTATACCATCTACTGCATGCAGTTCGCCATCTCATCCATATATTTATATGTACATATTCTTATTAATTCCTTTACACTTGTGTGTGTATAAGGTAGTTGTTGTGAAATTGTTAGGATTACTTGTTAGATATTACTGCACGGTCGGAACTAGAAGCACAAAGCATTTCGCTACACTCGCATTAACATCTGCTAACCATGTGACCAATAAAACCGTGATTTGATTTGACTACATCCATATGCTGGTTTCTCTCTCTCTCATGTGCAGACAGCTCTGGACATCAGACAGTCTGTATTCGGGGGGAAGAACATCCACGTAGCGACTGCTCACGAAGACCTGGCTTACTCCTCCTACGTACACCAGTACAGCTCAGGGAAATTCGCCAACGCTCTGTGAGTAGCTACTCCTTCCTTCCTCTACTACTCCTGGACTGGCTTTAACCCTGCTAGATAATTACGTTAGACTCCCCCTTTTTTTAATCTTTTTTTTTTTTTTGGACTATTTATCTGCATCCTGAAAGGCCTCCTATTCCCTAATATAGTGCACTACTGTTGACAAGAGGGAATAGGGGTGTCGGGGGTGAACTATGACATGAATAAGGTGCCATTTTTGGGACGCAGACTTGAATAATTTTTCTGTCATTTCCGTAGTTTGCTGGTACTGTAAAAGTCTCAAGTCACTCAAGGTTACTGTAAGTCTAACGCTCAGGGCGTGTACCTTTTTTTTTTATGGGAATAGAAGCCCAAAGAAGGAATAGGAACTAGGAATAGTCGATTCTGATGAAGATATAGCGGACCATAAGGAAGGATTGTAAAGGGTTTCGTCTGTCATTTTGTAGTGTGTCAGAACCCACCCTTCATGTTTATGTTTGGTCAGTACTCTCATCTCCTCCTAACCCTCAAATACCTAGTATACATAGTACTTCAAAAGTAATCTGTTTTCTTGGAAAGGGTTGTTGTTCTGAACAGTGTGTCTAAGTGTCAGCCTCTTACTCAAGCATTCTGTTTGTTTCTCCAGATTCCATGCAGAACGTGCCATAGACATCATAACTCACATTCTCCCTGAAGACCATCTACTACTGGCCTCCTCCAAGAGGGTCAAAGGTGATTTTCCTCCCCCCATTCTAAATCGCTGAGTCACTCCAAGCTGGCATCTGAGTCATCACAGTGCTATGTAGTGCCTCTGGAGCGTGGCTTTGACCACAGTCAGTCATGAGGAGAAACGGCAAAGTCCTTTTTGACTACTCTTCCTATAAAGTATTTATTGAGATGTTATTGACTGTTTCTAGCTCATGGCCAGATTGTGTGGATGTTGGTCGTGTGATGTGTAATCATATACAGGTGAAGTCGGAAGTTTACGTACACCTTAGCCAAATACATTTTAAACTCAGTTTTTCACAATTCCTGACATTTAATCCTAGTAAAAATTCCCTGTTTTAGGTCAGTTAGGATCACCACTTTATTTTAAGAATGTGAAATGTCAGAATAATGGGAGTTTTTATTTCTTTCGTCACATTCCCAGTGGGTCAGAAGTTTACATACACTCAATTAGTATTTGGTAGCATTGCCTTTAAATTGTTTAACTTGAGTCAAATGTTTCGGGAAGCCTTCCACAAGCTTCCCACAATAAGTTGGGTGAATTTTGGCCCATTCCTGCTGACAGAACTGGTGTAACTGAGTCAGGTTTGTAGGCCTCCTTGCTGGCACACGCCTTTTCAGTTCTTCCCACACATTTTCTATGGGATTGAGGGCAAGGCTTTGTGATGGCCACTCCAATACCTTGACTTTGTTGTCCTTAAGCCATTTTGCCACAACTTTGGAAGTATGCTTGGGGTCATTGTCCATTTGGAAGACCCATTTGCGACCAAGCGTTAACTTCCTGACTGATGTCTTCAGATGTTGCTTCAATATATCCACATAATTTTCCTCCCTCGTGATGTCATGTAATTTGTGAAGTGAACCAGTCCCTCCTGCAGCAAAGCACCGCCACAACATGATGCTGCCACCCCTGTGCTTCACGGTTTGGATGGTGTTCTTCAGCTTGCAAGCCTCCCCCTTTTTCCTCCAAACATAACGATGGTCATTACGGCCAAACAGTTCTATTTTTGTTTCATCAGACCAGAGGACATTTCTCCAAAAAGTACAATCTTTGTCCCATGTGAAGTTGCAAACCATAACCGGCTTTTTTAATGGCGGTTTTGGAGCAGTGGCTTCTTCCTTGCTGAGCGGCCTTTCAGGTTATGTTGATATAGGACTCGTTTTACTGTGGATATAGATACTTTTGTACCTGTTTCCTCCAGCATCTTCACAAGGTCCTTGTTGTTCTGGGATTGATTTGCACTTTTCACACCAAAGTACGTTCATCTCTAGAAGACAGAACGCGTCTCCTTCCTGAGCAGTATGATGGCTGTGTGGTCCCATGGTGTTTATGCTTGCGTACTATTGTTTGTACAGACGAACGTGGCATTTGGAAATTGTTCCCAAGGATGAACCAGACTTGTGGAGATCTGCAATTTTTTCTGAGGTCTTGGCTGATTTCTTTAGATTTTCCCATGATGTCAAGCAAAGAGGCACTGAGTTTGAAGGTAGGCCTTGAAATACATCCACAGGTACACCTCCAATTGACGTCAAATGAGGTCAATTAGCCTATCAGAAGCTTCTAAAGCCATGACATCATTTTCTGGAATCCAAGCTGTTTAAAGGCACAGTCAACTTAGTGTATGTAAACTTCTGACCCACTGGAATTGTGACACAGTGAAATAATCTGTCTGTGAAAAAATGACTTGTGTCATGCACAAAGTAGATGTCCCAACCGACTTGCCAAAACTATAGTTTGTTAATACGAAATTTGTGGAGTTGTTGAAAAATGAGGTTCAATGACTCCAACTTAAGTGTATGTAAACTTCTGACTTCAACTGTATATATTACTGCCTCCCCCAGTTCTGATCCTGGAGGAGATCGCCATCGACAACAAGGAGACGTCTGTATCTAACCCTGTGTTTCCTCCCCACCCAGCTCTGATCCTGGAGGAGATCGCCATCGACAACAAGGAGACGTCTGTATCTAACCCTGTGTTTCCTCCCCACCCAGCTCTGATCCTGGAGGAGATCGCCATCGACTGCCACAACAAGGAGACGGAGGAACGCCTGCTGCAGGAGGCCTATGACCTGCACCTGTCCTCTCTGCAGCTGGCCAAGAAAGCCTTCGGAGAGTTCAACGTCCAGACAGCCAAACACTACGGGAACCTGGGACGGCTCTACCAGTCCATGAGGAAGTTCAAGGTTGGGGGGGGGGGCAGGCAAAGGAGACACACACACTGCTGTCCAATGGTAGTGCTGCAGCCCCTGAAGGCAGCAATTTGATCACCTGATACACTACTTTCTCTACCGCTGTCTATCCTACCTCTCTCTCTCCACAACATTTTAAACTGTGTGTTGTAGGAGGCTGAAGAGATGCACATCAAGGCCATCCAGATCAAGGAGCAGCTTCTGGGGCAGGAGGACTATGAGGTGGCTCTGTCTGTGGGTCATCTGGCCTCGCTCTATAACTATGACATGAACCAGTATGAAGATGCTGAGAGACTCTACCGACGGTCCATCTCCATCGGTAAGTGTACATAATGACAAAGTGGAAACATGTTTTTAGACATGTTTGTAAATAAAAGATAAACAGAAATACCTTATTTGCGTAAATATTCAGACCCTTTGCTATGAGACTTGAAATTGAGCTCCGGTGCATCCTGTTTCCATTGATCATCCTTTGTTTGATTGGAGTTCACCTGTGGTAAATTCAATTAATTGGACATGATTTGGAAAGGCACAGACCTGTCTATATAAGGTTCCACGGTTGACAGTGCATGTCAGAGCAATGAGGTCCATAGAGCTCTGAGACAGGATCGTGTCGAGGGCACAGATCTGGGGAAGGGTACCAAAAAATGTCTGCAGTATTGCAGGTCCCCAAGAACACAGTGGCCACCACCATTCTTAAATGGAAGAAGTTTGGAACCACCAAGACCCTTCCTAGAGCTGGCCGCCCGGCCAAACTAAGCAATCGGGGGAGAAGGGCCTTGGTCAGGTGACCAAGAATCTGACTAGTCACTCTGACAGAGCTTAAGAGTTCTTCTGTGGAGATGGGATAACCTTCCAAAAGGACAACCAACTCTGCAGCACTCCACCAATCAGGTCTTTATGGTAGAGTGTCCAGACGGAAGTCACTCCTCAGTAAAAGGCACATGACAGCCCACTTGGAGTTTTCCAAAAGGCACCTAAAGGATGTCGACCAGGAGAAACAAGATTCTCTGGTCGGATGAAACCAAGATTGAACCCTTTGACCTGAATACCTAGAGTTACGTCTGGAGGGAACCTGGCACCATGCCTACGGTGAAGCGTGGTGGCGGCACCATGCCTACGGTGAAGCGTGGTGGCGGCACCATGCCTACGGTGAAGCGTGGTGGCGGCACCATGCCTACGGTGAAGCGTGGTGGCGGCACCATGCCTACGGTGAAGCGTGGTGGCGGCACCATGCCTACGGTGAAGCGTGGTGGCGGCACCATGCCTACGGTGAAGCGTGGTGGCGGCACCATGCCTACGGTGAAGCGTGGTGGCGGCACCATGCCTACGGTGAAGCGTGGTGGTGTTTTTCAGAAGCAGGGACTGGGAGACTAGTCAGGATCGAGGGGAAAGATGAATGGAGCGATCCTTGATGAAAACCTGCTCCAGAGTGCTCAGCACCACAGACTGGGGTGAAGGTTCACCTTCCAACAGGACTACGACCCTAAGCACAAAGCCAAGACAACGCAGGAGTTGCTTCGGGAACAAGTTTCTGAATGTCCTTGAGTGGCCCAATCAGAGCCCGGACTTGAACCTGATCGATCATCTCTGGAGAGACCTGAAAATAGCTGTGCAGCGACACTCCCCATCCAACCTGGCAGAACTTGAGAGGATCTGCAGAGAAGAATGGGAGAAACTCCAGATGTGCCAAGCTTGTAGCGTCCTACCCAAGAAGACTTGAGACTGTAATCGCTTTCAAAGGTGCTTCAACAAAGTACTGAGTAAAGGGTCTGAATACTTAAGTAAATGTCATATTTCCATTTGTTTAATACATTAGCAAACATTTCTAAAAACTAGTTTTTTGCTTTGTCATTGTGTGTGTTGATGAGGGGGGGATAATGCAATACATTTTAGAATAAGGCTGTAACGTTACAAAATGTGGGAAAAGTCCAGGGGTATAAATACTTTCTGAATGCACCGATTTACAGTACCAGTCAAAGGTTCGGACACACCTACTCATTCAAAGGTTTTTCTTTATTTTTAAAAATTTTCTACATTGTAGAATGATAGTGAAGACATCAACACTATGAAATAACACATATGGAGTCATGTAGTAACCACAAAAGTGTTAAACAAATTAAAATATATTTGAGGTTCTTCAAAGTAGCCACCCTTTGCCTTGATGACAGCTTTGCACACTCTTGGCATTCTCTCAACCAGCGTCATAAGGTAGTCACCTGGAATGCATTTCAATGAACAGGTGAGCCTGTTAATTTAATTTGTTTTGTATATATATTTTTTTAAATTAATAAAAAATGAAAAGCGGAAGTATCTTGAGTCAAGTGTTCAACCCTCTTTATGTTTTGGAAAGTTCAGGAGTAAAATGTGCAAATCAAATCATATAAGTTGCATTTAATCTTTATTTAACTGGGCAAGTCAATTAAGAACAAATTCTTATTTTGAATGACGGCCTACACCGGATGACATTGGGCCAATTGTATGCCTCCCTATGGGACTCCCAATCACGGCCGGTTGTGATACGGCCTGGAATCAAACCCGGGTATATAATGATGCCTGTAGCACTGAGGACTAGTACCCAACATATTCAATCTGTCCCTCAACCGAGCTGTGAATTTCAACCTCAAAACAGGGTGGTTTTTCAATGCCTTGCAAAGAAGGGCACCGATTGGTAGATGGGTAAACACAAGTTCACAAAGAAGGGCACCGATTGGTAGATGGGTAAACATAAGTTCACAAAGAAGGGCACCGATTGGTAGATGGGTAAACATAAGTTCATAAAGAAGGGCACCGATTGGTAGATGGGTAAACATAAGTTCACAAAGAAGGGCACCGATTGGTAGATGGGTAAACATAAGTTCACAAAGAAGGGCACCGATTGGTAGATGGGTAAACATAAGTTCACAAAAAAAACAGACATTGATTATCCATTTAAGCAGTGTGAAGTTATTAATTACACTTTGGATGGTGTATCAATACACCCAGTCACTACACAGATACAGACGTCCTTCCTAACTCAGTTGCTGGAGAGGAGGGAAACCGCTCAGGGATTTCACCATGATGCCAATGGTAACTTTAAAACAGTTTGAGTTTAATGGCTGTGATATGAGAACTGAGGATGGATAAACAACATTGTAGTTACTCCACAATACTAACTTAAATGAGTGAAAAGAAGGAAGCCTGTACCGAATAAAAAATATTTAAAAACATGCGTTGTGTTTGCAACAAGGTACTTAAATAATACTGCAAAAAAATGATTTTTGTTTTTGTCCTGAATACAAAGCGGGGCAAATCCAACACATCACTGAGTACAATCTTCAAATTTTTATGCGTAATTGTGGCTGCATCATGTTATGGGTATGTTTGTCAGCAGCAATAACCAGGGAGGGTTTTTTGGGGTGTTGAAAAGAAATAGAATACAGCTATGCACAGGCAAAATCCTAGAGGAAAACCTGGTTCAGTCTGCTTCCCACCAGACATTGGGAGACAAATTCACCTTCCAGCAGGACAATAACCTAAAACACAAGGCCAAATATACACTGGAGTTGCTTACCAAGACAACATTCAATGTTCCTGAGTGGCCAGGTTACAGTTTTGACTTAAATCGTCTTGAAAATCTATGGCAAAACTTGAAAATGGCTTCCTATCAATGATCAACAACCAACTTGACAGAGCCTGAAGAATTTAGAAAAGAATAATGGGCAAATGTTGCACAATCCAGGTATGCAAAGCTCTTCGACTTACCCAGAAACACTCACAGCTGTAATGATTATAACATGCATTGACTTAGGGTTGAGAACTTAACTAATCAAAATATATTAGTGTTTTATTTTTTTTTTAAATTAAAAAGTTAGAATTTTTCTTTGACATTTTTAAAAGTATTTTGTTTTAGATGGTTGACAATCAAATCCATTTTTAAATCTCACTTTTGCGACACAACAAAATGTGGAATAAATCAAGAGGTGTGAATACTTCTCTGATGCCACATGCTTGTCGGTCTTCTTCTGTTTTTTGTTTTTACTCGTGGTTTATCTTTCCCCTGTCAGGTAAGAAACTATTTGGCGAGGGCTACAGCGGTCTGGAGTACGACTACCGGGGGCTGATCAAACTCTACAACTCAGTAGGGAACTATGAGAAGGTGTTTGAGTATCACAACGTCCTGTCCAACTGGAACCAGCTCCGGGATAGGCAGTTTGCTGTGGCGGACGCCCTAGAGGATGTTAATACTAGTCCCCAGCAGACACAGGAAGTGGTACAGACCTTCCTACTGGCCCAGAGCTATGGGCCTTCACGAGCCTGCCTGGGCTGAGACACACACACACACACACAGCAAGAAGCATCCAGGATGGGACTGGTTCACCAGCCCCCTCACACCAATCCAAGGAGCTAACTAATTATTTGACTTTTCTAAGAAGAGAACAGAGAGAGAGACGTTTCATCATGGAAATCTCACAAACCGCCACTTTTTATTTTTAAGTTCATTTTCTTACTTTTGCCTTTTTTTTAAAATTATTTTAATTTGGGGGTTTTGATAACTTATTTTGTATCTGAACCAGTGTAGCTCTGACCACCAGGAGAATACACTGTGTCCCACTGTCACTCTCTCTCCGTAGGAGACATGGAATACCCTACTATATTATTTTGTCACCTCAGCCCCCCTCGTCGTAGTCAACGGCCAGGGGATAGTGCGTCGTTTAGGACGCAGACTGAGAAATGTTTTTACCCAGGTGTCACCACACGGGTAGGATGATTCATATACGTATACACACCATGACTAGGGGGGCGCTGTGTTGAAGTCACGTGCCAACAACATGGCACTCCCCAACCATTGTAAAAAAAATTGGAGGCTAAAGAAATGCATTGTCTACATTTTGTTTTTGCCACACTTATTCAATTAAACACCTTAAGGGCATACCTTTTAAATTATGAGATTAAAAAAATATATATATATAAAACGTATTTTCTTCAAAGTATATTTTTTGTTTTAAGTTCCAATGTTACTGTCCCCACTACAACAAAATTCCTAAATACATGTGATTTTTGTCCTTGAGAGACATTGTTAATTGAAATATTGAAGAATTCCATTCATTCCTATGGAGGACTGCTGCTTCTGTACTAATATGGAGGACTGCTGCTTCTGTACTAATATGGAGGACTGCTGCTTCTGTACTAATATGGAGGACTGCTTCTTCTGTACTAATATGGAGGACTGCTTCTTCTGTACTAATATGGAGGACTGCTGCTTCTGTACTAATATGGAGGACTGCTGCTTCTGTACTAATATGGAGGACCAGTGGCTTCAAAAGCCTCTCATTGGCCAATACACAGCATCTATGCCTCTCATTGGCCAATACACAGCATCTATGCCTCTCATTGGCCAATACACAGCATCTATGCCTCTCATTGGCCAATACACAGCATCTATACATCATTGGCCAATACACAGCATCTATGCCTCTCATTGGCCAATACACAGCATCTATACATCATTGACCAATACACAGCATCTATGCCTCTCATTGGCCAATACACAGCATCTATGCCTCTCATTGGCCAATACACAGCATCTATGCCTCTCATTGGCCAATACACAGCATCTATGCCTCTCATTGGCCAATACACAGCATCTATACATTATTGGCCAATACACAGCATCTATACATCATTGGCCAATACACAGCATCTATACATCATTGGCCAATACACAGCATCTATAAATCATTGGCCAATACACAGCATCTATACATCATTGGCCAATACACAGCATCTATACATCATTGGCCAATACACAGCATCTATACATCATTGGCCAATACACAGCATCTATACATCATTGGCCAATACACAGCATCTATACATCATTGGCCAATACACAGCATCTATGCCTCTCATTGGCCAATACACAGCATCTATACATCATTGGCCAATACACAGCATCTATACATCATTGGCCAATACACAGCATCTATACATCATTGGCCAATACACAGCATCTATGCCTCTCATTGGCCAATACACAGCATCTATACATCATTGGCCAATACACAGCATCTATACATCATTGGCCAATACACAGCATCTATACATCATTGGCCAATACACAGCATCTATACATCATTGGCCAATACACAGCATCTATACATCATTGGCCAATACACAGCATCTATACATCATTGGCCAATACACAGCATCTATACATCATTGGCCAATACACAGCATCTATACATCATTGGCCAATACACAGCATCTATACATCATTGGCCAATACACAGCATCTATACATCATTGGCCAATACACAGCATCTATACATCATTGGCCAATACACAGCATCTATACATCACAGCATCTATACATCATTGGCCAATACACAGCATCTATACATCATTGGCCAATACACAGCATCTATACATCATTGGCCAATACACAGCATCTATACATCATTGGCCAATACACAGCATCTATCTCATTGGCCAATACACAGCATCTATGCCTCTCATTGGCCAATACACAGCATCTATGCCTCTCATTGGCCAATACACAGCATCTATACATCATCATTGGCCAATACACAGCATCTATACATCATTGGCCAATACACAGCATCTATACATCATTGGCCAATACACAGCATCTATGCCTCTCATTGGCCAATACACAGCATCTATGCCTCTCATTGGCCAATACACAGCATCTATACATCATTGGCCAATACACAGCATCTATACATCATTGGCCAATACACAGCATCTATACATCATTGGCCAATACACAGCATCTATGCCTCTCATTGGCCAATACACAGCATCTATACATCATTGGCCAATACACAGCATCTATACATCATTGGCCAATACACAGCATCTATACATCATTGGCCAATACACAGCATCTATACATCATTGGCCAATACACAGCATCTATACATCATTGGCCAATACACAGCATTATACATCATTGGCCAATACACAGCATCTATACATCATTGGCCAATACACAGCATCTATACATCATTGGCCAATACACAGCATCTATACATCATTGGCCAATACACAGCATCTATGCCTCTCATTGGCCAATACACAGCATCTATACATCATTGGCCAATACACAGCATCTATACATCATTGGCCAATACACAGCATCTATACATCATTGGCCAATACACAGCATCTATGCCTCTCATTGGCCAATACACAGCATCTATGCCTCTCATTGGCCAATACACAGCATCTATACATCATTGGCCAATACACAGCATCTATACATCATTGGCCAATACACAGCATCTATGCCTCTCATTGGCCAATACACAGCATCTATACTCTCATTGGCCAATACACAGCATCTATACATCATTGGCCAATACACAGCATCTATACATCATTGGCCAATACACAGCATCTATACATCATTGGCCAATACACAGCATCTATACATCATTGGCCAATACACAGCATCTATGCCTCTCATTGGCCAATACACAGCATCTATACATCATTGGCCAATACACAGCATCTATACATCATTGGCCAATACACAGCATCTATACATCATTGGCCAATACACAGCATCTATACATCATTGGCCAATTCACAGCATCTATACATCATTGGCCAATACACAGCATCTATACATCATTGGCCAATACACAGCATCTATACATCATTGGCCAATACACAGCATCTATACATCATTGGCCAATACACAGCATCTATACATCATTGGCCAATACACAGCATCTATACATCATTGGCCAATACACAGCATCTATACATCATTGGCCAATACACAGCATCTATACATCATTGGCCAATACACAGCATCTATACATCATTGGCCAATACACAGCATCTATACATCATTGGCCAATACACAGCATCTATACATCATTGGCCAATACACAGCATCTATACATCATTGGCCAATACACAGCATCTATACATCATTGGCCAATACACAGCATCTATGCCTCTCATTGGCCAATACACAGCATCTATGCCTCTCATTGGCCAATACACAGCATCTATGCCTCTCATTGGCCAATACACAGCATCTATGCCTCTCATTGGCCAATACACAGCATCTATGCCTCTCATTGGCCAATACACAGCATCTATACATCATTGGCCAATACACAGCATCTATACATCATTGGCCAATACACAGCATCTATACATCATTGGCCAATACACAGCATCTATACATCATTGGCCAATACACAGCATCTATACATCATTGGCCAATACACAGCATCTATACATCATTGGCCAATACACAGCATCTATACATCATTGGCCAATACACAGCATCTATGCCTCTCATTGGCCAATACACAGCATCTATGCCTCTCATTGGCCAATACACAGCATCTATACATCATTGGCCAATACACAGCATCTATACATCATTGGCCAATACACAGCATCTATACATCATTGGCCAATACATAGCATCTATACATCATTGGCCAATACACAGCATCTATACATCATTGGCCAATACACAGCATCTATGCCTCTCATTGGCCAATACACAGCATCTATACATCATTGGCCAATACACAGCATCTATACATCATTGGCCAATACACAGCATCTATACATCATTGGCCAATACACAGCATCTATACATCATTGGCCAATACACAGCATCTATACATCATTGGCCAATACACAGCATCTATACATCATTGGCCAATACACAGCATCTATGCCTCTCATTGGCCAATACACAGCATCTATACATCATTGGCCAATACACAGCATCTATACATCATTGGCCAATACACAGCATCTATGCCTGTCATTGGCCAATACACAGCATCTATGCCTCTCATTGGCCAATACACAGCATCTATACATCATTGGCCAATACACAGCATCTATACATCATTGGCCAATACACAGCATCTATACATCATTGGCCAATACACAGCATCTATACATCATTGGCCAATACACAGCATCTATACATCATTGGCCAATACACAGCATCTATACATCATTGGCCAATACACAGCATCTATACATCATTGGCCAATACACAGCATCTATACATCATTGGCCAATACACAGCATCTATACATCATTGGCCAATACACAGCATCTATACATCATTGGCCAATACACAGCATCTATACATCATTGGCCAATACACAGCATCTATACATCATTGGCCAATACACAGCATCAGCAATCCAGCGTTTTTTTTCTTTCTTCTTTACATCATTGGTCATGAGCTTGTTGTGACTAATACAGTGAACAATATTGTAGGTTTAACCCATCAGTTTGTTGTGTTCTATAACAAACACTTCAGTTCCTTTTTACAGATTAACTCTGGTCCTCGAAAGTATGGGAGGTCATTTTTTTGAAGGATGGATTTGACTTTTAAATTATTTTTATTTTTTTATTTGTACTTTTAGACAGACCATTTGTTGGAGGGGGATAGTAATCAGTGGGTTTAATGTTACTCTAGTCACATGACTTTTTATTTTGTTTCATTTAATATTGCTTTCCATGCAGTGTAGTTCTGACAGCTTAATTTAAATGACAATATTATAATTTATATGCAGTGTTTTTTTTGTTTTTTTTTTTTTTTTAAGCCCAATGCTATGATTTCAGAAGGATGAGCCAAATTGATTTGTGACCTAAGGTGGGAGACCAGTGTCCTCTCAGCACCATCCTGCAGCCTCAAAAGGTTTCCGCCCCCCCTCTTTTTACATTGTAGTGAGTTTACAAGCTATCCTCCCCTTGCCTGCCTCGTCAGAACCACATTGGAAGTGTGGAGGGGTTGACATTGGGTTAAATGCCACAGACTTTTTTTTTCTTCTCGCTTTTGTTAGATTACATGTCACACCTTTTGTCTAACTGTGGCGTCAATGTTTTTTTTCTTCAGATATTTTTTTGAATAACAAAAAAAAAAAAGGCTTGACCTCTCCCTCCCTCTAAAAGCGCTGTAGGTATCTGGATGTCTGTTTTTGTGCTCGTAGTGTGTCTGCCGGAGGCAGTGTTACTACTGTCTGCCTCGTGCTGAAGTCCAAGCCTTAGCCCTTAAAGGACACCCAGCTGCAGCAGTGCACTGACCTTCTCGGGCTCCAACTACTCATCTTTGTACGCCTTCTATGCTTGCTACTAACCCCCCCCCAGACAGGATTTCTGTGGGAAAAGCAAAAGACTTCACCTCAAGACCTTAAATATTGGAGTAGACATTACAGTACCTACCTGCCAGGGACCATTTGACCAGCAGGTAATTAACTTTTTTTTTTTTTTTTAACTAGGCAAGTCTGTTCAGAACAGATTCATATTTACAATGACGGCCTAGGAACAGTGGGTTAACGACTGATTTCTACCTTGTCAGCTCGGTTGATTTGATCTAGCAACCTTTTCGGTTATTGGCACAACGCTCTAACCACTAGGCTAACCTGCCGCCTCCCTAATGCTGCTACAAGGTCTCAAGTGACCAATTGACCACTCTCTCTCTCTAGAACTAAACATCTATTCTAGAACTGTGGAAGGAATGAAATAGAATGCACCCAGACCATATTATAGACACCTTTTTGGAATGTGTGTGCGGGAAGACTTTTTTAAATTTTTTTATAAAGATGTGTGTGTGTGTCATGTGACAAAATAGTGGTGGTCCACAATGTGACCTGCTGTGTTTTTTTGAAAGGGAACAGGAGACCAGCTGGGTTGAGGAGAGGGTGTGTGGGGACTTCCTGGTTTGGTAAAGATGGATGACGAGTGTAAAGGGAAAAAGATAAATAAATAAATAAAGCTGTGAGCTCTAAAAAAAAAGAGTGGAAGTACAGTTCTCTCTGAGTCGCTAGATGTTGTATTCTTCTATCAAATCACTAACATGTTTTGATGACTTAAATGGCGTAATTCTATCTATGTATTGAACACAATTCAAAAGGCAGTCGCACATCTAAGCAATCTTCTTTTTTTGCAGGTGCATGACAACAGTTTGGAACAAGATGAAGGAAAAAGGAAACTGCACACTGCTCTTGATAGTATCACTGATCTTTACGTATCGGCCTCAACCTCTGACGAAGGCCGTGAGGCCGATACGTAAAAGCTTATTAAATAGCAGTGGTACTATCAAGCGCAGTGTGCAGTTTCCTTTTTCCTTCATCTGTGTACTGAACAAAAATACAACATGTGAAGTGTTGGTTTTCATGTTTCATGAGCTGAAATAAAAAAATCCCAGAAATGTTCTCTAAAATGTTCTGCACAAATTTTGTTTACATCCCTGTTAGTGAGTATTTCTCCTTTGCCAAGATAATCCATCCACCTGCCAGATGTGACATATCAAGAAGCATCATTACACAGGTGCAGCTTGTGCTGGGGACAATTAAATGCCACAGATGTCTCGAGTTAAGGGAAAGTGCAATTGGCATGCTAACTACAGGAATGTCCAACAGAGCTGTTGCCAGATAAATGTTATGTTAATTTCTCTACCATAAGCCGCCTCCGTCATTTTAGAGATATTGGCATTACATCCAACCGGCCTCACAGCCGCAGGCCACGTGGAACCACGCCAGCCCAGGACCTCCACATTCGTCTTCTTAACCTGAAGGGTCATCTGAGACCAGCCACCCGATGAAACTGGGGGTTTGCACAACCCAAAGAATTTCTGCAAAAACTGTAAGAAACCGTCTCAGGGAAGCTCATCTGAGTGTTCGTCGTCCTCACCAGGGTCTTGACCTGACTGCAGTTTGACGTCGTAACCCACTAGGGTCTCACCTTCGATGGCCACTGGCACGCTGGAGAAGTGTGCTCTTCACGGATGAATCCCAGTTTCAACTGTGCTCCTGTCCAACATTGTGAACAGAGTGCCCCATGCTGACGGTGGGGTTATGGTAAGGGCAGGCATAAACAACGGCCAACGAACACAACTGCAGTATATGGATACCGTGACCAGATCCTGAGGCCCAATGTCGTGACATTTCATCCGTCGCCATCACCACACTTCCAGTTCCCAGCAATTTAGCACAGCCATTGAAGAGGAGTGGGACATCATTCCACAGGATACAATCAACAACCTGATCAACTCTATGTGAAGGAGATGTGTTTTGCTGCATGAGGAAAATGGTGGGTCACACCAGATGCGGACTGGTTTTCTGATCCACGCCCCTACCTTTTAAAGTTATCAGTATTCACAGTCATGTGAAATCCATAGATTAGGGCTTAATTAATTTTTCAATTGACTGATTTCCTTATCAACTAACTCCAGTAAAATCTTAGCAATTGTTGGATGTTTTATATTTTTGTTCAATGTAAATGTCCATTTAGTTGTTAAGATGAGTAATTGACATTACTAGTCATTTTAAAGGGATCAGATTCAATACACTAACTTCTTAGTAAAGGGCAACATTATTCACTACACTGACATCTCTCCAGTCCACAACTCTTTATTTATTTGTTACGTTACAGTATAAAAAATACAGCTCTGGACGTTTTCTCAAACAGGTTGTGCCTCCAGTGATACCTTCTCAAACAGGTGGTGCCTCCAGTGATACCTTCTCAAACAGGTTGTGCCTCCAGTGATACTTTCTCAAACAGGTGGTGCCTCCAGTGATACTTTCTCAAACAGGTGGTGCCTCCAGTGATACTTTCTCAAACAGGTGGTGCCTCCAGTGATACTTTCTCAAACAGGTTGTGCCTCCAGTGATACCTTCTCAAACAGGTGGTGCCTCCAGTGATACTTTCTCAAACAGGTGGTGCCTCCAGTGATACTTTCTCAAACAGGTGGTGCCTCCAGTGATACTTTCTCAAACAGGTTGTGCCTCCAGTGATACCTTCTCAAACAGGTGGTGCCTCCAGTGATACCGTCTCAAACAGGTGGTGCCTCCAGTGATACTTTCTCAAACAGGTGGTGCCTCCAGTGATACCGTCTCAAACAGGTGGTGCCTCCAGTGATACCTTCTCAAACAGGTGGTGCCTCCAGTGATACCGTCTCAAACAGGTGGTGCCTCCAGTGATACCTTCTCAAACAGGTGGTGCCTCCAGTGATACTTTCTCAAACAGGTTGTGCCTCCAGTGATACCTTCTCAAACAGGTGGTGCCTCCAGTGATACTTTCTCAAACAGGTTGTGCCTCCAGTGATACTTTCTCAAACAGGTTGTGCCTCCAGTGATACTTTCTCAAACAGGTTGTGCCTCCAGTGATACTTGTCCGTGTGGTTTGGTGAAATGTTGTGACCAGATTTCCTGGTCCCTTCCCCTTTTATGCAAATAATTTCACAGCTTTCCTTTACCAAATCATTTTGTATTTATTGTCAATGGTGCCACTTGTCAGTGAATTTAGTGGGTGTTTTTTTTATACTGAATCATCAACAATCTAGTAAACATGTAAAGTGTTGGTTTCATGAGCTAAAATAAAAGATATAAATAAAAGAGCCAAGACTGTTTTTTTCTTTTCTGCTTCTTCACCTGCGACATCATCTGGACAGATGATGAAACCGAAGAGCATTTCTGTCCGTCGTAAAGCCCTTTTGTGGGGGGAAAAAAACATGTATTCTAGTGGGTGGGCCTCTGACCTTCTAAGCCCACCCACGGCTGCGCCCCTGCCCAGTCATGTGAAACCCATAGATTTATTTTTAATGAATTTATTTCAGTTGACTGATTTTTTCCTTTTTATATGAACTGTAACTGAGTAAAAATCGTTAATTGTTTCATGTTGCATTTTTTATATATTTTTTTTGTTCAGTAAAAATGGTTTCTCTGTCCAGATCACAATGCGTGTGACTACCTCCGGAGGTGGTCAGGAAGATCAGATCACATTCAGTGTCTTTAATTGTTCATACCGGTCAACAAACGACAAAAATGTCAGGAGGATCTGATCACAATCAGAATGTGGACAAGATCAGAACAAAGAACGCAAGTTAGAACCAGGAACAAATACTTTGAAACCAGTTAAAAAAAAATTAATAAACACAACTTTCAATAAAGTTGGTATTAATACAGTCCTTTAGAAGTCAAAGTTAACAAAGCAAACGTAAATACTCAAGTGGTGCGACCACATTCATCTCATTATTGCTTTTTCTAAGTGCACAGAAAGAGTGAAATCACAGCATTCAGAAGTTATTCACTATGTCTTTTAGGGCTCGTTTTTTAATTGAATGTGGTTGTTTTTCGGGTGTACAGCAAAGTATGAGTTCCTGATGTTGTATCAGCATCATAGAACAGGGTTCTGCAGTGTTCTGTCGTTTTCACTCCCTCTGTTCCTCCGCCTCATCTTTGGTAAGGTATTTAATGTGAGCCCAAACGCACCATATCTGGAGAGCCAGACAGTGAGAGAGGAGGGGGAGGGGGATACAGAGTGTGTGTTTACATCAGTGTAATTCCAGCAGACAGTTGTGTCTTACTGATACACCCAGGAGCCTCCCTGCTGCCAGGATCAGAGCCCCCAGTGTTTGCAGCCAGAGGGGATGGGAGGGGGGCACAGAGGGGATGGGAGAGGACTTTTCTCCCCCCTGCTGGTACCCATACAGCCACAGGGGTAGACCGTGTAAACCACCTGAAATTCTTGCAGCATGAGAGAGAATGTTCCAGAATCTTTCCATTTACTTCGGTCTGGAAACCAGGGCCTGTATTCAAAAGTGTCTAGAATCAGGTCCATCTTATTCCATTTTTTTCTAAGTTAAAATATATTGTTCAGTGAGATGAACCAAAAACATGACTGGTAGCTTACAGCAGAGATCCCTCTCTTATTAGAACGTCTTACTTCAGCAGACCACTTCTGTGAAAGAGACAGCATAGTGGATTACACTTTTACCTTTTAGTCATGGTGGCCTGTACCCACAGAGGACTGTCTGTGGAGCTGCTCTTCCACGGTCACAGAGGACTGTCTGTGGAGCTGCTCTTCCACGGTCACAGAGGACTGTCTGTGGAGCTGCTCTTCCACGGTCACAGAGGACTGTCTGTGGAGCTGCGCTTCCACGGTCACAGAGGACTGTCTGTGGAGCTGCTCTTCCACGGTCACAGAGGACTGTCTGTGGAGCTGCTCTTCCACGGTCACAGAGGACTGTCTGTGGAGCTGCTCTTCCACGGTCACAGAGGACTGTCTGTGGAGCTGCTCTTCCACGGTCACAGAGGACTGTCTGTGGAGCTGCTCTTCCACGGTCACAGAGGACTGTCTGTGGAGCTGCTCTTCCACGGTCACAGAGGACTGTCTGTGGAGCTGCTCTTCCATGGTCACAGAGGACTGTCTGTGGAGCTGCTCTTCCACGGTCACAGAGGACTGTCTGTGGAGCTGCTCTTCCACGGTCACAGAGGACTGTCTGTGGAGCTGCTCTTCGACTGTCACAGAGGACTGTCTGTGGAGCTGCTCTTCGACTGTCACAGAGGACTGTGGAGCTGCTCTTCCACGGTCACAGAGGACTGTCTGTGGAGCTGCTCTTCGACTGTCACAGAGGACTGTCTGTGGAGCTGCTCTTCCACGGTCACAGAGGACTGTCTGTGGAGCTGCTCTTCCACGGTCACAGAGGACTGTCTGTGGAGCTGCTCTTCCACGGTCACAGAGGACTGTCTGTGGAGCTGCTCTTCCACGGTCACAGAGGACTGTCTGTGGAGCTGCTCTTCCACTGGGCACCGTGGGCACAGAGGACTGTGACCACGGTGAGTATCAGTTAATTTGATTGGATGTTCATTACTTGAATTGGCTACTTGTATTTGACATTGTGTTGTAATTTCACTGAATACTAGATGGTTTAATTAGATTTTTGGCAGTGAAACGAGGCTACTCAGGCGAGAAAAAGACATCACCCAAATGTATGGCCCCTGGGAGAAAATGTGAATTGTTTTTATTTTATTTGGCGTACCCCTGACGACCTTGCGTGTACCCCAGTTTGAGAATAGCTGTTGTAGAACCTGAACCTGCAGGAGTGGGTCACTGCTTTGATATTTGCAGGGGTCTCACCAAGGCTTTTTGAACTCTGGGAGGGGGACACCATGGAGTTGTCAACTGTGATGGAGAGGTCTTGGAGCGGGCTTTGACTGGGAGGAAGAGCAGCTCTGTCTTGTCGAGGTTGAGCTTGAGGTGGTGGGATGACATCCAAGCTGATATGTCTGTCAGGCACACAGAGATGCATGTTGCCACCTGGGTGTCAGAAGGGGGGGGGATGAGAAGAGTAGTTGTTTCATCAGCATATCAATGATAGGGCCCGTGTGAGGATATGACAGAGCCTTATTAAGAGAAAAGAGGAGAGGGCCTAGAACCGAGCCCTGGGGGACACCAGTAGTAAGAGTATGTGGTTTAGTCACAGATTCTCTCCACGCCATCTGTTGGAGCAACCTGCTAGGTAGGAGGGAATCCAGAAGTGTGAGGAGCCTGGGACTCCCAGGCCTGAGAGGGTGGAGAGGAGGATATGATGGTTCACAGTGCATTTGTGGGCTACAAATGGCACACTAGTCCCTATATAGTGCATTACTTTTGACGAGGACCCATAAGGGCATCATAAGGGCATCACGCGGCATCACTAGTGGAATTGCTCTTTCAACTGACGTCACAGGGAACTCTGACGCATAAAAAAATTATTGTTCCTCTACCACGCTGGCGACAGGTTTCCACTAGATCGCACCGCCATAAAGTCTAAATGGGCTAGATTGTAAAAATTCACGAAAAAAAAGTAAGGTAAGGCGTAAGCATAAGGTTAGTATTGTGGTTAGGTTTAAAATCATATTTGAATTAGAAACATTTTATAAACAGTTTTCCTATAAATATATAACCCCATATAGGCAGGGTTTATGACTTTGTGCTTGTAAATAGTGTGGCTACCCGACATGTCCACCAGGTATGCGGTAGCTACAGCTGTACAGGTGCAACCCAATACGTTCATTGGACTTTGCATTGAGGACTTAGTTTTATGACTATGAACTGATAGTCAAATGGAAGTCCACACACACGTAGAATACATATATAGTATATTAACTGTGTAGCCTACTGCACATTGTCTACAAGTGTATCCACATGGAGGAGCCAGAGACCAATTAAAGTATCAAAGCCAATGTACGTATGCGATTTATCAGAGACGGAAGAGGGAGTGAGACACCCCACTCGCAGTTTTGTTTTTGGTTCAATGAAAGTCCGTGAACTAAGTCGACCAGACCCAGCAGCTATTGCATTGGTGCTTATGGGAGACACACCCAGTTAAGTAGAACGGAACTGATTTTTTTTTTTTTTTTTCAATGGTAAACGGCCTGAGTGAACTTTTCATTTCTCCACCATCTTTGGTGCGTTCAGAAAGATGTAAACAAACAACAATGGCTGCCGTAGGCCTAGTTTATTTGATTTATTTCACCTTTATTTAACCAGGTAGGCCAGTTGAGAACAACAACATTTACATCTGCGACCTAGTTCTTTGTAGCCAGACGTACACTTGCTCCCTATAAAATGGTCCCCTGAGGAGCAGGTAGCTGATTTACTAACCAACTATGCAGCTGCCTATTACCATAGCAACCAAATATAGTTGAAACCATAGATTGTCATTGTTCCTCAACCAATCAGTGCAGGCGGTATTGACACGCTATGGACATAAGACTGAGGGTATTTAGGCTGCGTTTACACAGGCAGCCCAATTTAGATTTTTTTTTTCTTCCAATAATTGGTATTTTGACTAAACATATCAGCTCTGAAAAATATCTGGGGTGTATTCATTACGTCTTGCCACGAAAACCTTAAACGGTATGAAACGGGGAGGGACATACCTGATTTTTTTTTTTTTAATTATTATTTAACCTTTATTTAACCAGGTAGGCTAGTTGAGAACAAGTTCTCATTTGCAACTGCGACCTGGCCAAGATAAAGCAAAGCAGTGTGAACAGACACCAACACAGAGTTACACATGGAGTAAACAATTAACAAGTCAATAACACAGTAGACAAAAAATGACATACAACATTTCAAAAAAATAGTCTATACATTGTGTGCAAAAGGCATGTCCAATAGAAACTAGTTTTTGTTGCAAAGCGTTTTCCGTTTGGAGTAAACAGTTTGTTGCGAAACGTTTTGCAATAGACAAAATGGGGGAGCCTGGATGAGTATTTTACCTATCAGCTGACCACATCATATGTTACAGCAATCTGTCAGTCGATGACCTGGCACGCAACCATTGGCTGATGCATGCAACGTCTGAGCAGGGCAACGTGGCCTCGGGCAACGTGTAAACACAGCCATAGATATTACCTGGCTACCCATCCCCTCCGGCCAAACGCCATGCCCACTAACGTTTCTTCTCCATGATGTGATGAACGGAGCGATCAATATATCGGCCATATTTAATTCAAGATGAATCTTCAGGCAAACATTGGCACTGTGTAATGTATTATACACCACAACTCAGTGTTTTTGAAGCAACATCCAGAACATGCATTACCTCGCTAACTAGCAATCAAACTACCGTGCTAACTCCCAATCAAACTACCGAGCTAACTCCCAATCAAACTACCGAGCTAACTCCCAATCAAACTACCTCGCTAACTCCCAAGCTAACTCCCAATCAAACTACCGAGCTAACTCCCAATCAAACTACCGAGCTAACTCCCAATCAAACTACCGAGCTAACTCCCAATCAAACTACCGAGCTAACTCCCAATCAAACTAGCAATCAAACTACCGAGCTAACTCCCAATCAATCTACCTCGCTAACTCCCAATCAAACTACCTCGCTAACTCCCAATCAAACTACCGAGCTAACTCCCAATCAAACTACCTCGCTAACTCCCGAGCTAACTCCCAATCAAACTACCTCGCTAACTCCCGAGCTAACTCCCAATCAAACTACCGAGCTAACTCCCAATCAAACTACCGAGCTAACTCCCAATCAAACTAGCAATCAAACTACCGAGCTAACTCCCAATCAAACTACCGAGCTAACTCCCAATCAAACTACCGAGCTAACTCCCAATCAAACTACCGAGCTTACTAGCAATCAAACTACCGAGCTAACTAGCAATCAAACTACCGAGCTTACTAGCAATTAAACTACCGAGCTAACTAGCAATCAAACTACCGAGCTAACTAGCAATCTAACTACCGAGCTAACTAGCAATCAAACTACCGAGCTAACTAGCAATCAAACTACCAATCTAACTACCGAGCTAACTAGCAATCAAACTACTGAGCTATCTACCTACCAATCAAACTACCGAGCTAACTCCCAATCAAACTACCGAGCTAACTAGCAATCAAACTACCGAGCTAACTCCCAATCAAACTACCGAGCTAACTCCCAATCAAACTACCGTGCTTACTAGCAATCAAACTACCGAGCTAACTCCCAATCAAACTACCGAGCTAACTCCCAATCAAACTACCGAGCTTACTAGCAATCAAACTACCGAGCTAACTAGCAATCAAACTACCGAGCTAACTAGCAATCTAACTACCGAGCTAACTAGCAATCTAACTACCGAGCTAACTAGCAATCAAACTACCGAGCTAACTAGCAATCAGACTACCGAGCTAACTAGCAATCAAACTACCGAGCTAACTAGCAATCAAACTACCAATCTAACTACCGAGCTAACTAGCAATCAAACTACTGAGCTATCTACCTACCAATCAAACTACCGAGCTAACTAGCAATCAAACTACAGAGCTAACTACCGAGCTAACTAGCAATCAAACTACCGAGCTAACTAGCAATCAAACTATCGAGCTAACTCCCAATCAAACTATCGAGCTAACTCCCAATCAAACTATCGAGCTAACTCCCAATCAAACTATCGAGCTAACTAGCAATCAAACTACCGAGCTAACTAGCAATCTAACTACCGAGCTAACTAGCAATCAAACTACCGAGCTAACTAGCAATCAGACTACCGAGCTAACTAGCAATCAGACTACCGAGCTAACTAGCAATCAAACTACCGAGCTAACTAGCAATCAAACTACCAATCTAACTACCGAGCTAACTAGCAATCAAACTACTGAGCTATCTACCTACCAATCAAACTACCGAGCTAACTCCCAATCAAACTATCGAGCTAACTCCCAATCAAACTATCGAGCTAACTCCCAATCAAACTATCGAGCTAACTCCCAATCAAACTACCGAGCTAACTCCCAATCAAACTACCGAGCTATCTACCTACCAATCAAACTACCGAGCTAACTACCAAGCAAACTCCCAATCAAACTACCGAGCTAACTCCCAATCAAACTATCGAGCTAACTCCCAATCAAACTAACTCCCAATCAAACTATCGAGCTAACTCCCAATCAAACTACCGAGCTATCTACCTACCAATCAAACTACCGAGCTAACTACCAAGCAAACTCCCAATCAAACTATCGAGCTAACTCCCAATCAAACTACAGAGCTAACGCCCAATCAAACTACCAATCAATCACCCACTCAAAACTCCATGCATATACTTGTACTGTAGTATACGTACGTACCTACTGTATTTTCAGAATAATACGGTCTTAATTTAACATTGTTTTGAAGGTTGTCATAACACACCTTAACCAATTGGATCCTTAGCTAAAAAAAAAGAGAGTTGAAAAGGTGTTGTTGTATGTGTCGACCTGCTTTGCTTTAGGTCGCAGTTGTAAATGAGAACTTGTTCTCACCTGGCCTACCTGGTTAAATAAAGGTGTTCTCACCTGGCCTACCTGGTTAAATAAAGGTGAAATAAAACAATGAAAAACACTTTTGACCAGGGCCCATAGGGCTCTTATCAAAAGTAGTGCACGATGTAGGGAATAGGGTGGCATTTGGGATAAAGTCATACTGTGAAATTACTCCTGTTGAGGGGGCCAAGGTGTGAGGTTTACTGATCCTGGTGTGTCTACATTGCGTTTATAACAGTATTAAAAGAGACCAGTCCCAATTGGTTGTTGAATTCAGACTTTATTGTCCCAGCAGGGAAATTCATTGTGCAGTTAAGAGTACAAAGCTGCTCAACAAGAACTTCCACTTTTGTCATTGTGCACATCCCAAAATGGCACCCTATTCCCTATATAATGCACTACTTACCCCATAGGGCTCTGGTCAAAAGTAGTGCACTATATAGGGAATAGTGTTCCATTTTGGATGCAGAGACATTGAGTGCTAATACTCCTTGGTCCAAGATGACCCAGCCAATAAATCACTGTTATTATTAAACAACCCCATTTGTTGTTGTTGTAATGAATAAAAATTGTATTTCCTGAAATATTATACAAGTCATTATTACTTCTTACAGGTTATTTACATAAGTGGCAGTAGCGCCATTAAGAAAATGTATAATTAACAAAATATCTCATTTCAAATGATTTGAAATGACCACGAGATAGTAGCTTCACATTGTTGACTTCATTATCAATTCCAGGTATCGAATATGTTCAGTTTAGATACAGCATCATCTCAAAGCTGAGTTGTCAACGTCGGGATGTACTGTTTGACACTTTTTGAGTCGTGGCTGTCCGTCTCTCCCGTTTCTAGAAGTCTTGGGTTCTCCACATCCACGTAATCCTACAAAGAGATGTTCACTTCAATAAAAAGAAGCCCTACGCAAGTCGGTCTATGTATCTGGATCATGCTACTGCTGTGGGGGCCCCTGCTGTGGTTCTAAAGTCACAGGACAGGTGTAACCCGCAGGATGCCTACAGGAAGTTTTACTGTCTATAGTCAGTCCATCTTTTTAAATTTCAGATGAAGGTAAAGAGGCGAGGAGATTAACCACACTATTCTATTGGGATGGACCACATGATCAGAGAGATTAACCACACTATTCTATTGGGATGGACCACATGATCAGAGAGATTAACCACACTATTCTATTGGGATGGACCACATGATCAGAGAGATTAACCACACTATTCTATTGGGATGGACCACATGATCAGAGAGATTAACCACACTATTCTATTGGGATGGACCACATGATCAGAGAGATTAACCACACTATTCTATCCGATCAGAGAGAGAGAGGTGAAAGGTTCAACCATTGAACTAGAATCCTATAGACCGGTAGTCACCAACCGTTCAAATCGGCAAACATTTCTGTAAAAACCCAACGATAAACCTTGTGTTCCTATCTTTTGGTGGTAGTTGCAGCCGTTTCAGCTGCCTTGCGCGCCGGGTAGTTACAAACTGCATTCCCAGGGGGAGCAAATCAAGTGCACTATGGACCTACCACTGGCCAATCGGATGGCTCAGATTACCGTATCTGCAGTAACGCAGCACGAGTAAAAGAACGCTACAGCAAAGTTGATACAGTGAGATTTCAAAACTTCTAAAACCAGGTAGTCTAGTGGTTAGAGGCAGGAAGCCTAGTGGTTAGAGGCAGGTAGTCTAGTGGTCAGAGGAGGCAGGTAGTCTAGTGGTTAGAGGCAGGTAGTCTAGTGGTTAGAGGCAGGTGGTTAGAGGCAGGTAGTCTAGTGGTCAGAGGCAGGAAGTCTAATGGTCAGAGGCAGGAAGCCTAGTGGTTAGAGGCAGGTAGTCTAGTGGTCAGAGGCAGGAAGCCTAGTGGTTAGAGACAGGTAGTCTAGTGGTTAGAGGCAGGTAGTCTAGTGGTTAGAGGCAGGTAGTCTAGTGGTTAGAGGCAGGTAGTCTAGTGGTCAGAGGCAGGAAGTCTAATGGTCAGAGGCAGGAAGCCTAGTGGTTAGAGGCAGGTAGTCTAGTGGTCAGAGGCAGGAAGCCTAGTGGTTAGAGACAGGTAGTCTAGTGGTTAGAGGCAGGTAGTCTAGTGGTTAGAGGCAGGTAGTCTAGTGGTTAGAGGCAGGTAGTCTAGTGGTTAGAGGCAGGTAGCCTAGTGGTTAGAGGCAGGTAGTCTAGTGGTTAGAGGCAGGAAGCCTAGTGGTTAGAGGCAGGTAGTCTAGTGGTCAGAGGAGGCAGGTAGTCTAGTGGTTAGAGGCAGGTAGTCTAGTGGTTAGAGGCAGGTGGTTAGAGGCAGGTAGTCTAGTGGTCAGAGGCAGGAAGTCTAGTGGTCAGAGGCAGGAAGCCTAGTGGTTAGAGGCAGGTAGTCTAGTGGTCAGAGGCAGGAAGCCTAGTGGTTAGAGACAGGTAGTCTAGTGGTTAGAGGCAGGTAGTCTAGTGGTTAGAGGCAGGTAGTCTAGTGGTTAGAGGCAGGTAGTCTAGTGGTTAGAGGCAGGTAGCCTAGTGGTTAGAGGCAGGTAGTCTAGTGGTCAGAGGCAGGAAGCCTAGTGGTTAGAGACAGGTAGTCTAGTGGTTAGAGGCAGGTAGTCTAGTGGTTAGAGGCAGGAAGCCTAGTGGTTAGAGGCAGGAAGCCTAGTGGTTAGAGGCAGGAAGCCTAGTGGTTAGAGGCAGGTAGCCTAGTGGTTAGAGGCGGGAAGCCTAGTGGTTAGAGGCGGGTAGCCTAGTGGTTAGAGGCGGGTAGCCTAGTGGTCAGAGGCAGGAAGCCTAGTGGTTAGAGGCAGGTAGCCTAGTGGTTAGAGGCAGGTAGCCTAGTGGTCAGAGGCAGGTAGTCTAGTGGTCAGAGGCAGGTAGTCTAGTGGTCAGAGGCAGGAAGCCTAGTGGTTAGAGGCAGGAAGCCTAGTGGTTAGAGGCAGGAAGCCTAGTGGTTAGAGGCAGGAAGCCTAGTGGTTAGAGGCAGGAAGCCTAGTGGTTAGAGGCAGGAAGCCTAGTGGTTAGAGGCAGGAAGCCTAGTGGTTAGAGGCAGGTAGCCTAGTGGTCAGAGGCAGGAAGCCTAGTGGTTAGAGGCAGGAAGCCTAGTGGTTAGAGGCAGGTAGCCTAGTGGTTAGAGGCGGCAGGTAGCCTAGTGGTTAGAGGAGGCAGGTAGCCTAGTGGTTAGAGGAGGCAGGTAGCCTAGTGGTTAGAGGAGGCAGGTAGCCTAGTGGTTAGAGGCAGGAAGCCTAGTGGTTAGAGGCAGGAAGCCTAGTGGTTAGAGGCAGGAAGCCTAGTGGTTAGAGGCAGGTAGCCTAGTGGTCAGAGGCAGGTAGTATAGTGGTTAGAGGCAGGAAGCCTAGTGGTTAGAGGCAGGTAGCCTAGTGGTCAGAGGCAGGTAGCCTAGTGGTTAGAGGCAGGTAGCCTAGTGGTTAGAGGCAGGTAGCCTAGTGGTTAGAGGCAGGTAGCCTAGTGGTTAGAGGCAGGTAGTCTAGTGGTTAGAGGCAGGTAGCCTAGTGGTCAGAGGCAGGTAGCCTAGTGGTCAGAGGCAGGTAGCCTAGTGGTTAGAGGCAGGTAGCCTAGTGGTCAGAGGCAGGTAGCCTAGTGGTCAGAGGCAGGTAGCCTAGTGGTTAGAGGCAGGTAGTCTAGTGGTTAGAGGCAGGTAGTCTAGTGGTTAGAGGCAGGTAGCCTAGTGGTTAGAGGCAGGTAGCCTAGTGGTTAGAGGCAGGTAGCCTAGTGGTTAGAGGCAGGTAGCCTAGTGGTTAGAGGCAGGTAGCCTAGTGGTTAGAGGCAGGTAGCCTAGTGGTTAGAGGCAGGTAGTCTAGTGGTTAGAGGCAGGTAGTCTAGGCGTTAGAGGCAGGTAGTCTAGTGGTTAGAGGCAGGTAGTCTAGTGGTTAGAGGCAGGTAGTCTAGTGGTTAGAGGAGGCAGGTAGTCTAGTGGTTAGAGGAGGCAGGTAGTCTAGTGGTCAGAGGCAGATAGCCTAGTGGTTAGAGGCAGGTAGTCTAGTGGTTAGAGGAGGCAGGTAGTCTAGTGGTTAGAGACAGGTAGTCTAGTGGTCAGAGGCAGGTAGCCTAGTGGTCAGAGGCAGGTAGTCTAGTGGTTAGAGGCAGGTGGTTAGAGGCAGGTAGCCTAGTGGTTAGAGGCAGGTAGCCTAGTGGTCAGAGGCAGATAGTCTAGTGGTTAGAGGCAGGTAGCCTAGTGGTTAGAGGCGGGTAGCCTAGTGGTTAGAGGCGGGTAGCCTAGTGGTTAGAGGCGGGTAGCCTAGTGGTTAGAGGCAGGTAGCCTAGTGGTTAGAGGCAGGTAGCCTAGTGGTTAGAGGAGGCAGGTAGCCTAGTGGTTAGAGGCAGGTATCCTAGTGGTCAGAAGCAGGTATCCTAGTGGTTAGAGGCAGGTAGTCTAGTGGTTAGAGGCAGGTAGCCTAGTGGTTAGAGGCAGGTAGCCTAGTGGTTAGAGGCAGGTAGCCTAGTGGTTAGAGGAGGCAGGTAGCCTAGTGGTTAGAGGAGGCAGGTAGCCTAGTGGTTAGAGGAGGCAGGTAGCCTAGTGGTTAGAGGCAGGAAGCCTAGTGGTTAGAGGCAGGAAGCCTAGTGGTTAGAGGCAGGAAGCCTAGTGGTTAGAGGCAGGTAGCCTAGTGGTCAGAGGCAGGTAGTATAGTGGTTAGAGGCAGGAAGCCTAGTGGTTAGAGGCAGGTAGCCTAGTGGTCAGAGGCAGGTAGCCTAGTGGTTAGAGGCAGGTAGCCTAGTGGTTAGAGGCAGGTAGCCTAGTGGTTAGAGGCAGGTAGCCTAGTGGTTAGAGGCAGGTAGTCTAGTGGTTAGAGGCAGGTAGCCTAGTGGTCAGAGGCAGGTAGCCTAGTGGTCAGAGGCAGGTAGCCTAGTGGTTAGAGGCAGGTAGCCTAGTGGTCAGAGGCAGGTAGCCTAGTGGTCAGAGGCAGGTAGCCTAGTGGTTAGAGGCAGGTAGTCTAGTGGTTAGAGGCAGGTAGTCTAGTGGTTAGAGGCAGGTAGCCTAGTGGTTAGAGGCAGGTAGCCTAGTGGTTAGAGGCAGGTAGCCTAGTGGTTAGAGGCAGGTAGCCTAGTGGTTAGAGGCAGGTAGCCTAGTGGTTAGAGGCAGGTAGCCTAGTGGTTAGAGGCAGGTAGTCTAGTGGTTAGAGGCAGGTAGTCTAGGCGTTAGAGGCAGGTAGTCTAGGCGTTAGAGGCAGGTAGTCTAGTGGTTAGAGGCAGGTAGTCTAGTGGTTAGAGGCAGGTAGTCTAGTGGTTAGAGGAGGCAGGTAGTCTAGTGGTTAGAGGAGGCAGGTAGTCTAGTGGTCAGAGGCAGATAGCCTAGTGGTTAGAGGCAGGTAGTCTAGTGGTTAGAGGAGGCAGGTAGTCTAGTGGTTAGAGACAGGTAGTCTAGTGGTCAGAGGCAGGTAGCCTAGTGGTCAGAGGCAGGTAGTCTAGTGGTTAGAGGCAGGTGGTTAGAGGCAGGTAGCCTAGTGGTTAGAGGCAGGTAGCCTAGTGGTCAGAGGCAGATAGTCTAGTGGTTAGAGGCAGGTAGCCTAGTGGTTAGAGGCGGGTAGCCTAGTGGTTAGAGGCGGGTAGCCTAGTGGTTAGAGGCGGGTAGCCTAGTGGTTAGAGGCAGGTAGCCTAGTGGTTAGAGGCAGGTAGCCTAGTGGTTAGAGGAGGCAGGTAGCCTAGTGGTTAGAGGCAGGTATCCTAGTGGTCAGAAGCAGGTATCCTAGTGGTTAGAGGCAGGTAGTCTAGTGGTTAGAGGCAGGTAGCCTAGTGGTTAGAGGCAGGTAGCCTAGTGGTTAGAGGCAGGTAGCCTAGTGGTTAGAGGCAGGTAGTCTAGTGGTTAGAGGCAGGTAGTCTAGTGGTTAGAGGCAGGTAGCCTAGTGGTTAGAGGCAGGTAGCCTAGTGGTTAGAGACAGGTAGCCTAGTGGTTAGAGGCAGGTAGCCTAGTGGTTAGAGGCAGGTAGTCTAGTGGTTAGAGGAGGCAGGTAGCCTAGTGGTTAGAGGGAGGTAGCCTAGTGGTTAGAGGCAGGTAGTCTAGTGGTTAGAGCGTTGGACTAGTAACCGAAAGGTCGCCGAATTGAATCCCCTAGCTGACAAGGTAGAAATCTGTCGTTCTGCCCCTGAACAAGGCAGTTAACACACTGTTCCTAGGCCGTCATTGAAAATAAGAATTTGTTCTTTAACTGACTTGCTTAGTTAAATAAAGGCGACATTTGTTTTTATTAAATGTCAACGAATACAGCAAACAGCTGCTGTTTTTATGAGTGACTTCATGTTTAACCTTTTTACTCAGCACTGTCAACACTTTTATAAGCCATAAAATGAGCGTTCTTCCTATTTCCACTCAGTGCTACAACAAGCACTGCAGCTGCAATGAATGAGTCGCAAAGTGTATCGACAGGCTTGTCTTGTTGTTACTAACGGCTTGAGTCTTTTTTTACAGTGAAGAATATTTCACTTTCTCTGTTCATGAATTTCTGCACGAGGCAAAAAATAATGCAGTGCGACTCGAGTTTCGCAAACTTCCTGAAGACGGTGCCCCTTTATTGGTCAGTGTCAGTGGAGGAGAGATGTTGAGAGGCGGACCCCTCAGTCTGCTGCTCTCTCCCTCCTCTGAGACTGACCCTTAGTCTGCTGCTCTCTCTCTCCTCTGAGACTGACCCTCAGTCTGCTGCTCTCTCCCTCCTCTGAGACTGACCCTCAGTCTGCTGCTCTCTCCCTCCTCTGAGACTGACCCTTAGTCTGCTGCTCTCTCTCTCCTCTGAGACTGACCCTCAGTCTGCTGCTCTCTCCCTCCTCTGAGACTGACCCTCAGTCTGCTGCTCTCTCCCTCCTCTGAGACTGACCCTCAGTCTGCTGCTCTCTCCCTCCTCTGAGACTGACCCTTAGTCTGCTGCTCTCTCTCTCCTCTGAGACTGACCCTCAGTCTGCTGCTCTCTCCCTCCTCTGAGACTGACCCTCAGTCTGCTGCTCTCTCCCTCCTCTGAGACTGACCCTTAGTCTGCTGCTCTCTCTCTCCTCTGAGACTGACCCTTAGTCTGCTGCTCTCTCCCTCCTCTGAGACTGACCCTCAGTCTGCTGCTCTCTCCCTCCTCTGAGACTGACCCTCAGTCTGCTGCTCTCTCCCTCCTCTGAGACTGACCCTTAGTCTGCTGCTCTCTCCCTCCTCTGAGACTGACCCTCAGTCTGCTGCTCTCTCCCTCCTCTGAGACTGACCCTCAGTCTGCTGCTCTCTCTCTCCTCTGAGACTGACCCTTAGTCTGCTGCTCTCTCTCTCCTCTGAGACTGACCCTCAGTCTGCTGCTCTCTCTCTCCTCTGAGACTGACCATCAGACTGCTGCTCTCTCTCTCCTCTGAGACTGACCATCAGACTGCTGCTCTCTCTCTCCTCTGAGACTGACCATCAGACGCAGGCACCGTCAGCCCAGTAAAATATAAAGCTAATGATTTAAATGTTCACTAAGCGGTGCCTCACTAAGCGGTGCCTCACCAGTAATACAACAGCTGATTACCGGTGTGATCATAACCTTAAAAATGGTTTCAGAAGAACAACAATGCATTGGCAGGGCAATTCAATCAAAGCCAATATGTGGTGATAATGTGTTGGGCCTATAGCCTACTGCACAGACCTCATTACTACAGTAGTGTTTTGAATAGGTTACATAGGCTAATGGTTTTTTTTTTAAATCATGTTTAAAAACCATTTTTTTGACAGTGAACTCGACTCAAAAAAGGTTGGTGACCAAATGCTATAGACGAATCCAAAAAGGCTAGAAGATTGTATTGCTTGTGGGTTTAACTGTCATAGAACTCCACAGAGGAAGAGGTGGATGGAAGGTGGCTTACTGAATCATTCTCCATGATGTCCTCCACGATTCTCACTATGTCTGAGAAGGAGGGCCTGGAAGTGTAGGGTTCCATCCAGCAGTTTTTCATTAACTGCAGTCTGAGAGGGGGAGAGAGAAAGAGAGGGAGAGGGAGAGAGAGAGAGAGAGAGAAGTGGAGAGAGGGAGAAGTAGAGAGAGAGGGAGGGAGGGAGAGAGGGAGGGAGAGAGGGGAGAGAGGGAGAGAGGGAGGGAGGGAGGGAGGGAGGGAGGGAGGGAGGGAGGGAGAAAAAGTGAGGGACAGAGAGTGAGTGAGAGTGAGGGAGGGAGAGAGAGAGGAAGAAAGAGTGAGGGACAGAGAGAGTGAGTGAGTGAGAGTGAGGGAGAGAGAGAGCTTGTTCGCATCCCAAATGACACCCTGTTCACTATATAGTGCACCCCTATGGGCCCTGGTCAAATGTAGTGCACTATGTAGTGAATAGGGAGCCATTTCTGACGAAGCCCTAGAATACATTCAACCTCAAGGCTTCATCCAGTATTCCACAGAGGGGTTGTGTTCAGGAAGGAGACATTGTTTTAAATAAAGAGGTCCTACCAGAACTTGTACAATAAGGGTTAGGGTTAAATAAAGAGGTCCTACCTAAATTTGTCCAATAAGGGTTAGGGTTAAGTAAAGAGGTCCTACCTAAACGTGTACAATAAGGGTTAGGGTTAAATAGAGGTTCTATCTAAATTTGTCCAATAAGGGTTAGGGTTAAATAAAGAGGTCCTACCAGAACTTGTACAATAAGGGTTAGGGTTAAATAGAGGTCCTACCTAAACGTGTACAATAAGGGTTAGGGTTAAATAGAGGTCCTACCTAAACATGGACAATAAGGGTTAGGGTTAAATAGAGGTCCTACCTAAACATGGACAATAAGGGTTAGGGTTAAATAGAGCTCCTACCTAAACGTGTACAATAAGGGTTAGGGTTAAATAGAGGTCCTACCTAAACATGGACAATAAGGGTTAGGGTTAAATAGAGGTCCTACCTAAACATGGACAATAAGGGTTAGGGTTAAATAGAGCTCCTACCTAAACGTGTACAATAAGGGTTAGGGTTAAATAGAGGTCCTACCTAAACTTGTCCAATAAGAACACAGTTTTGTTTTGTGCCCTACTGAACATGACCCCGTCGCTGTTGTAACCACAACACTATCAAATATGTTTACTTATTTAATTTAACTCGGCAAGTCAGTTAAGAACAAATTCTTATTTACAATGACGGCCTACACCGGCCAAACCCGGACGACGCTGGGCCAATTGTACTCCGCCCTATGGGACTCCCAATCACCAGCCGGTTGTGATGCAGTCTGTGATACAACATCAGTGATGTCACGGCCACTTACATCTCTGGCCTGCAGCCCTCGGGGTCTTTGTTCTTGAGACCGGCACAGATGTGATAGACGACGGCCTCTGGTGTCTCCAAGTCATGGTATGGTAAGGTGCCTGGGAACCACAAGCACCCACTGTGTTATGTCCAAGGTGTTATAATTACATTGAATTTAGAATTAGTTTCTTATATAAAAAAAGTTAGATAAATACAAAATATCAGGCCTGTCATCCTTATGGACACTGGGTAGCCAACTATACAGGCTTGTAAAATGATGTTAGACATTGTTTTATTTCCATTGTTTATGAACACGAAACTCACCAAACGTCTGTATCTCCCAGAGTACGATGCCAAATGCCCACACGTCCCCCTTGAAGCTGTAATAGTTGATTCTGAAGTACTCGGGGGGGTACCAGCGTAGGGGTACACGTTCCTATACACATAACCACACATTGGAAACAGTTACCCTTTAAAACTCACACTGAGACCATTATCACAGATTAAGATTAAGTCTAACCCCCCACCCCTACCATGAATTTGCTACAGTACAGTCATCTGAGCCGGGGCGGCAGGGTAGCCTAGTGGTTAGAGCGTTGGACTAGTAACTGGAAGGTTGCAAGTTCAAACCCCTGAGCTGACAAGGTACAGCTCTGTCGTTCTGCCCCTGAACAGGCAGTTAACCCACTGTTCCCAGGCCGTCATTGAAAATAAGAATTTGTTCTTAACTGACTTGCTTAGTTAAATAAAGGTAAAAACAAAACAAAAAAACTGCCCTACCACGCTAAAAGGCAGTAAATGCTCATTTGGGTTGCTACATTAAATACATGCTTAATCATGTGGACAAGTATCCCGCCTCTATTGTGTTCAGGAGAAAATGGGGGTCATGGTAGCAGTAACTGGGGGTTAAGGCCATGTTAGCCAGTAACTGGGGGTTAGCCCATGTTAGCAGTAACTGGGGGTTAAGCCCATGTTAGCAGTAACTGGGGGTTAAACCCATGTTAGCAGTAACTGGGGGTTAAACCCATGTTAGCAGTAACTGGGGGTTAAGCCCATGTTAGCAGTAACTGGGGGTTAAGCCCATGTTAGCAGTAACTGGGGGTTAAACCCATGTTAGCAGTAACTGGGGGTTAAACCCATGTTAGCAGTAACTGGGGGTTAAGCCCATGTTAGCAGTAACTGGGGGTTAAACCCATGTTAGCAGTAACTGGGGGTTAAGCCCATGTTAGCAGTAACTGGGGATTAAGCCCATGTTAGCCCATGTTAGCCAGTAACTGGGGGTTAGCCCATGTTAGCAGTAACTGGGGGTTAGCCCATGTTGGCAGTAACTGGGGGTTAGCCCATGTTAGCAGTAACTGGGGGTTAGGCCATGTTAGCAGTAACTGGGGGTTAGCAGTAACTGGGGGTTAGCAGTAACTGGGGGTTAGCCCATGTTAGCAGTAACTGGGGGTTAGCCCATGTTAGCAGTAACTGGGGGTTAGCCCATGTTAGCAGTAACTGGGGGTTAGCCCATGTTAGCAGTAACTGGGGGTTAGCCCATGTTAGCAGTAACTGGGGGTTAGCCCATGTTAGCAGTAACTGGGGTTTAGGCCATGTTAGCAGTAACTGGGGATTAGCCCATGTTAGCAGTAACTGGAGGTTAGCCCATGTTAGCAGTAACTGGGGATTAGCCCATGTTAGCAGTAGCTGTATAAAGCTACTGTGAAACCAAGGTAAATAAAAAGTATTTTTTTCCTCAGTTCCACACTATGATCAGTTACTGCCTTTTTACTTAGTAGGGCAACGTAGGTGTTTCCTGTGTGTGTGTGTGTGTGTGTGTGTGTGTGTGTGTGCGTGTGTGACTGAACCCTGTGTGTGTGTATGTGCGTGTGTATGTGTGACTGAACCCTGTGTGTGTGTGTGTGTGTGTGTGTGACTGAACCCTGTGTGCGTGTGTGTGTGTGTGTGACTGAACCCTGTGTGCGTGTGTGTATGTGTGTGTGTGTGTGTGTGACTGAACCCCATGTGTGTGTGACTGAAACCTGTGTGTGTGTGTGTGTGTGTGTGTGTGTGTGTGTGTGTGTGTGTGTGTGTGTGTGTGTCTGACCCGTGGGTGTTTCATGCGACTGCTGTGGCGGCTCTTCATGCGGGTCAGGTCTCTGGCCAGACCAAACTCTGACACCTTTACCTCCCAGGGAAACCTGCTCACCATGATGTTCCTGAGGGCCAGGTCACAGTGCACCACCTGAAACACAACACAGATCCCAGAACAGTTACTGTCACCTGAACGGTACGTAACACCATCTATAAGGACAGATCCCAGAACAGTTACTGTCACCTGAACGGTATGTAACACCATCTATAAGGACAGATCCCAGAACAGTTACTGTCACCTGAACGGTATGTAACACCATCTATAAGGACAGATCCCAGAACAGTTACTGTCACCTGAACGGTATGTAACACCATCTATAAGGACAGATCCCAGAACAGTTACTGTCACCTGAACGGTATGTAACACCATCTATAAGGACAGATCCCAGAACAGTTACTGTCACCTGAACTGTATGTAACACTGTGTGTAAGGACAGATCCCAGAACAGTACTATTTTCTGACTGTACTGTGTCTATCATGATGTTCTGTAGCTGTGTGTAAGGGTTTACTGTCTGTAAGAACTAGTCATAGGTCACAGTGCACCACCTGGAACACAGACCCCAGAACAGTTTCTGACTGACTGACTGGTCCAAGAGCAGTTAATGCCAGTGGCAGTTTGGTGTCATAAGAAATGAGTGGGAGGAGGAGGAAACTGGGTACGTACCATTTTGGATCGGAGGTGTTCCATGGCCAGTGCGATGTGATAGGACGCGATGGTGAGCAAGCTCTGTAGCTCAGGGTCAGAGGTCAGATTGTCTTTGTGGGTCTGAAGGAAGCGCCGCAGGGTTCCGTAGCTCACAAACTCCATGATCAACACATAGGGTTCTGGGAGGACACACACACACTGGAATTCAGCTTGTAGTAGTTGTAGGTAATATATTATAGATAAGGTGGCACTTTTTCTATTCTATATGGAGACAATGTAAATAATGCAGTCAGCAAGAGTGGTCAAATATAGCACACTATAAAAGTAGGGTGACGTTTGGCACGCAGCCCTGAAGTTCAGCTCGTTTTCTCTCCTGACCCTCAGTGGTTCTCCAGTCCAGCAGATGGAGGTGCTGTCTGTTCTTACTCTCAGTGGTTCTCCAGTCCAGCAGATGGAGGTGCTGTCTGTTCTTACCCTCTGTGGTTTTCCAGTCCAGCAGATGGAGGTGCTGTCTGTTCTGACCCTCGGTGGTTCTCCAGTCCAGCAGATGGAGGTGCTGTCTGTTCTGACCCTCAGTAGTTCTCCAGTCCAGCAGATGGAGGTGCTGTCTGTTCTTACCCTCGGTGGTGTTCCAGTCCAGCAGATGGAGGTGCTGTCTGTTCTTACCCTCTGTGGTTCTCCAGTCCAGCAGATGGAGGTGGTTCTCCAGTCCAGCAGATGGAGGTGCTGTCTGTTCTGACCCTCAGTGGTTCTCCAGTCCAGCAGATGGAGGTGCTGTCTGTTCTTACCCTCAGTGGTGTTCCAGTCCAGCAGATGGAGGTGCTATCTGTTCTTACCCTCGGTGGTTCTCCAGTCCAGCAGATGGAGGTGCTGTCTGTTCTTACCCTCGGTGGTGGTCCAGTCCAGCAGATGGAGGTGCTGTCTGTTCTTACCCTCGGTGGTGTTCCAGTCCAGCAGATGGAGGTGCTGTCTGTTCTTACCCTCGGTGGTGTTCCAGTCCAGCAGATGGAGGTGCTGTCTGTTCTTACCCTCAGTGGTGTTCCAGTCCAGCAGCTGGAGAATGTTCTTGTGGTGCACCAGCTTCCTCATAATGGATACCTCCATCTCCATACGCTTAGGGGTCACACCTGCAGGACAAAATGGATGCTATTAGTGAAAACCAGATTGAAGTCTCTGGGTTTTACTCGCATATTTATTTAATCAGGAAGGGCTCATTGAGATTTTAAATATCTTTTTCAAAAGCGTCCTGACCAAGATGGGCAGCACCAAGTCATTACACAATTACAGACAGACAACATGAATCACTACAGGTAATCTAGTAAAAACTCAATTATAAAACATTGACAGGTCAGGGAATCAGCCTCAAAATCCTTCATCAGTGATTTAAAAACACCAATCGGGACAAGTTGTTCCACTTTAAAAGTATTTTGTAAGGTGTTCCAAGACGATGGCACAGAGGACATAAAAGCCCTTTTACCAAATTCAATTCGGACATTTGGAACAGTTAGCAGGATAAAGTCCAGCAAATGAAGAGAGTACCCACCACATTTCTGAACAATAAAAATGCCCAAATAGCAAGGTAGTAAACCCAAAATGGCATTGTTAGTAAAAGTATACCAGTGACTGAGCCTACGATAGACTAGAGAAGGCCAGCCAACCCTAGTATACAAAGTGCAGTGGTGCGTAAGGGTTTTGCAGTTTAAAATACATCTCAAAGTGTCATGGTGAAGGGTGTCAACTGATCTCAAACACTGAGTGGAAGCATTAAAATATCCCCATAGTCTAGTAAAGGCATAAATGTAGCTGATACTAGCCTCCTTCAGGCTTCAAAAGAAAAACAGGCCTTATTCCTAAAATAAAATCCCAACTTCAGCCTAAATTTTTTTATAAGTTGTTGAATATGCAATATTTAAAGAGAGGCCATGATCAATTAAAATTCCAAGATATTTATATGAGGTTACAGCCTCAATCTCCTTGCCCTGACAGGTAGTAATAGGTGAAAGGTTCAGAGGTCTATTTCTTGCTTTAGAAAACACCATTAGTTTAGTTTTGTCAGTATTGAGGATAAGCTATGTTGAACAGTATTAAAAGCAGTTTACATGTTCTGGAAAGCTTTTGAGAGAGACCAAGCACAACAATAAATTACAGTATCATCAGCATAAAAGTGAAGTTGCGCATTTAGCAATTTTTTTGTCAAAATTATTTATATAAAATGAATAAGAGGGGACCATGGACAGAGCCCTGGGGCACACCATTACAGACAGACAATTTAACATACATGAGCCCATCAAATTGAGTGCACTGAGTTCTATCAGACAGGTAGTTAGCTAACCATGCAACTGAATTCTCCGAAAGACCTAAGCTCGACAATCTCTGTCTCAGTATAGCATGATCAACTATATCAAAAGTGAGTGAGACACAGTGCTGTTTTTTTGTCAAGGGCTTCAGTGATATCATTTAAAACCTTCATGGCTGCTGTAATTGTGCTATGCTTCTTCCTGAAGCCCGATTGGTACATTGATAACATAGAGTTAGTATATAAAAACTATTTTTGATGTTCACTAACAACGGTTTCAAGTATTTTCTCCAGTGGTGACAGCTTTGAGATTGGCCTATAATTATTTAAAAGAGTTGGATCTCCCCCTTTTAAAAGTGGTAGGACAAAAGCGGATTTCCAGATCTTTGGAATTCCATTACATTCCAGGGTTAGATTGAACAGATATGTAAGTGGTTCAGCTATGAAATCAGCTGCCAGTTTTAATAAAAAAGCAGGGATCAAGAAGATCAAGACCTGCAGGTTCTCTCTGATCTCAGGATTTCAGGGCTTTATCAGGGCTCTTGCACTGAGAATGGCAAAAAGCTAAAAGTTTGACCAGCTCTCACTGGTTCATCCACACAGGGTTGTACAGAGACAGAGGACACTGGTTCATCCACACAGGGTTGTACAGAGACAGAGGACACTGGTTCATCCACACAGGGTTGTACAGAGACAGAGGACACTGGTTCATCCACACAGGGTTGGACAGAGGACACTGGTTCATCTACACAGGGTTGGACAGAGACAGAGGACACTGGTTCATCCACACAGGGTTGTACAGAGACAGAGGACACTGGTTCATCCACACAGGGTTGTACAGAGACAGAGGACACTGGTTCATCCACACAGGGTTGTACAGAGACAGAGGACACTGGTTCATCCACACAGGGTTGTACAGAGACAGAGGACACTGGTTCATCCACACAGGGTTGGACAGAGACATATGACACTGGTTCATCCACACAGGGTTGTACAGAGACAGAGGACACTGGTTCATCCACACAGGGTTGTACAGAGACAGAGGACACTGGTTCATCCACACAGGGTTGGACAGAGACATATGACACTGGTTCATCCACACAGGGTTGTACAGAGACAGAGGACACTGGTTCATCCACACAGGGTTGTACAGAGACAGAGGACACTGGTTCATCCACACAGGGTTGGACAGAGACATATGACACTGGTTCATCCACACAGGGTTGTACAGAGACAGAGGACACTGGTTCATCCACACAGGGTTGGACAGAGACAGAGAATCAAGCAGCCTACCAGATAATACAAAGTGCTCATTGAAACAATTCAGCATTTCAGTTTTGTCATATAGAGCAACAGAATCCTTCAACACACATGACAGTAATTCATTAACATTACTGTTACCAGACATAGACTTAAAAGCCTTCCAAAACTTTCTAGAATCATTTAGGTTATCAGTGGTAACAGACATAAAATATTCAGACTTGGCCTTCCTGAGAAGAAAAGAACACTTGTTTCAAAGCTGCCTAAAAACAAGCCAATCAGCACCAGAACATGATTTCCTTGCTTTAAGCCCAGGCTAGATTACGATCGTGAATAATACAAGACAGCTCAGAAGAAAACCATGGATTATCCCACGCTTTAACCCTGAACCTATGGAATGGGGCATGTTTGTTTACTATTTGGAGAAAAAAAAACATCATGAAATTATTTCCAGGCAGTTTCCACATCAGGGATAAACTCAATCTTACTCCAGTCAAAATAAAACAAAATCATGAAAGAAATCCTGCTTATTAAAAACTATTAATTTCTCTTAGGAACCTTAAGTGTTTCTAACAGCAACAACAGCACAATAGTCACTTAAATCATGACGACAACAAAAAACACACCAACCTCAGAATATTTATGTGGAACATTTGTCAATATCAAATCAATCCGGGTAGATATGGATTTTTGCTGTGTGACCTAGAACGTATATTTAGGAGCACCAGTACGTACGCCTAGAAGAATTAAGGATTTTTAGCTTCAATACCTCAAATATATTTCATTGTGCCCCTAAATTTCTTTGTGTGCACCTACATTTCTCAACTTAGGCGCACATGTTCTCCTTGTAAAAGCTCAGCGTAATGCCCTTGGCTCTTTGTGTACATCCCAAATAACATGCTATTCCTTATACAGACCTTGGCCCCACTCTCCGAGGGGGCCTCTAGAAGAGTTGGAACATGCAAATGTTTTGTTTTTTTCCAATTCACACATGCTTATTTATACACACAAGTACATCTTGGCCATGTTCTGTTATAATCTCCACCCGGCACAGCCAGAAGAGGACTGGCCACCCCACATAGCCTGGTTCCTCTCTAGGTTTCTTCCTAGGTTTTGGCCTTTCTAGGGAGTTTTTCCTAGCCACCATGCTTCTACACCTGCATTGCTTGCTGTTTGGGGTTTTAGGCTGAGGGTTTCTGTACAGCACTTTGAGATATCAGCTGATGTACGAAAGGCTATATAAATAAATTTGATTTGATGTGTGAAATAGTACAACTCTAAGCCATCACTAGTTACCACACCCACAATGTAAGCCTACTGTACCCTCTTTGGTGATCTTGCAGGTGAACATTCCGTGTCCCTTGCAGGTTCCCCGTGTCATCCTGGCCTTGTAGAAGACTCCCTCCTTCCCTGCCTTGAGGAGCTGCAGCAGACTGAGGTCTGCCTTGGTGAAGCGGGGACCCTGGGGATAATCACACGCCTGTGGTTGTTATACTGTTTATAGACTTACTCAACTCTGTATACTTTTTTAAACTGTGTACAACAGTGGAGGCTGGTGTGTGTGGGGGGGAGGAGCTATAGGAGGATGGGCTCATTGTAATGAATGGAATGGAATTAATGGAACTGAGTAAAACCTGGTTTTCATGTGTTTGATAACATTCCGGCCATTACAATGAGCCCGTCCTCCTATAGCTCCTCCCACCAGCCTCCTCTGATATACAATATGGTTATAACCTACTGTACATCCTCCATACACACTGTCTGTAGATCCTCCATACACACTGTCTGTAGATCCCGTCTGTGTGTGTGTGTGTGTCTGTAGATCCCGTCTGTGTGTGTGTGTGTGTGTGTGTCTGTAGATCCCGTCTCTGTGTGTGTGTGTGTCTGTAGATCCCGTCTGTGTGCCTGTGTGTGTGTGTGTGTGTGTCTGTAGATCCCGTCTGTGTGTGTGTGCCTGTGTGTGTGTGTGTGTGTGTCTGTAGATCCCGTGTGTGTGTGTGTATTGTCCTATGCGCGGGTGTGTGTGGCAAATGTATGCATACCGGTTGCGGTGGCCTCCAAAGCAGTCTGTTCGTGACAGACCTGTTCTTGTTTCTCTGTAGTGACATCTGCTCCTCAGGGTCCTCTTTCCCCAGCTTCTCTGTCAAGGTGACAGGGTACGGGCTCGGGGAAGCAGGAGAGAGGACCGGGGAGTCTGGAGTGGAAAGTACATTTCCCAGAGGCCTTCCTCCTCTCAGGTCCCGAATGGTCCTCTCCAAGGAACGATACCTGACAACAGCCAGAAGTGAGGATGTTCCGTGTATAGACAGACGGTCCATGTGGGAATGGCTAACACAGAAAATATACTATATAGTGTAGTGCATTTGGGAAAGTATTCAGACCCCTTGACTTTTTCCACATTTTGTTACGTTACAGCGTTATTATAAAATTGATTTAATTGTTTTTTCCCCCCTCATCAATCTTCACACAAAACCCCATAATTACAAAGCAAAATGTTGTTTTTTTTGCCAATTTTTTTTAAGTGCATTAAATCAATTTACATAAGTATTCAGACACTTTACTCAGTACTTTGCTGAAGCACCTTTGGCAGCGATTTCAGCTTTGAGTCTTCTTGGGTATGACGATACAAGCGTGGCACCTGTATTTAGTGAGTTTCTTGGCTGTGTGCTTAGAGTCGTTGTCCTGTTGGAAGGTGAACCTTCGTCCCAGTCTGAGGTCCTGAGCGCTCTGGAGCAGGTTTTCATAAAGGATCTCTCGGTACTTTGCTCTGTTCATCTTTCCCTCAATCTGACGAGTCTCCCAGTCCCATGATGCTGCCACCACCATGCTTCCTCCAGACGTGACACTTGGCATTCAGGCCAAAGTTTTCAATCTTGTTTCTCATGGTCTGAGAGTCTTTATGTGACTTTAGCAAACTCCAAGTGGGCTGTCATGTGCCTTTTACTGAAGAGTGGTTTCCGTCTGGCCCCTCTACCATAAAGGCCTCAGATTCTTGGTCCCCTCCCTGACCAAGGCCCTTCTCCCCCAATTGCTCAGTTTGGCTGGGCGGCTAGCTCTAGGAAGAGTCTTTGTGGTCTTTTTGGTTCCAAACTTCTTCCATTTTAAGAATGATGGAGGCCATTGTGTTCTTGGGGACCTTCAATGCTGCAGAAATGTTTTGCTACCCTTACCCATATATGTGCCTCGAACACAATCCTGTCTCGGAGCTCTACGGACAATTCCTTCGACCTCATCATGTCTTGGTTTTTACTCGGTCATGCACAGTTCTCAACTGGGCACACAAGGTGAAAGGTGACATGAGGTTCTGATCGTAGCGATATCTGATCTGGTTGGAGGTTCTGAGTTTTGGTTTTAGCCATTATGTCCGTTGACCATTTGTCTTTGTAGCTTAGTTTTAAGTTGTGTTCGATCATGTTAGCATCGTAACTTGTTTCTAAATATATGTGTGGTAGATCTGCTTCCTTAAATACAGCATTGAGTTCCTTTCTCAAGGGTGGGAGGAGAACTTTTTCATCTGTGTATAATAGTATCCCCAAAGTCGTGTCATATAATTGAACTCCTAGGTTAGAAGGCTTGATTTGCTGGGCCAAGTCATTTACAAAAAAGGACAAACAAAGTTGGGAAGAGCATGTTGCCTTGTTTGACTCCAAACAGAGTGGGAAAACATTCGGTCTTCAACTCATTTACCTGTCCACAGGAGACTGGTGCATTCTCTCAACCAGCTTCACCTGGAATGTTTTTTCAACTGTCTTGAAGGAGTTCCCACATATGCTGAGTACATGTTGGCTGCTTTTTCGTCACTCTGCGGTCCAACTCATCCCAAACCATCTCAGTTGGTTTGAGGTCGGGTGATTGTGAAGGCCAGGTCATCTGATGCAGCACTCCACCACTCTCCTTCTTGGACAAATAGCCCTTAAACAGCCTGGAGGTGTTTTGGGTCATTGTTGTAAAACAAATGATAGTCCCACTAAGCGCTAACCAGATGGGATGGCGTATCGCTGCAGAATACTTCTACACCTGCATTGCTTGCTGTTTGGGGTTTTAGGCTGGGTTTCTGTACAGCACTTTGAGATATCAGCTGATGTACGAAGGGCTTTATAAATACATTTGATTTGATACTGTGGTAGACATGCTGGTTAAGTGTGCCTTGAATTCTAAATAAATCCTGACAGTGTCACTAGCAAAGCACCTCCACACCTCCTCCATGTGTGTGGGAACCACACACGCAGAGATTATCGGTTCACCTAATCTGCGTCTCACAAAGACATGGCGGTTGGAACCAAAAATCTCAAATTTGGACCCATCAGACCAAAGGACAGATTTCAACCAGTCTAATGTCCATTGCTCGTTTTTCTTGGCCCAAGCAAGTCTCTTCTTCTCATTGGTGTCCTTTAGTAGTGGTTTCTTTGTAGCAATTTGACCATGAAGACCTGATTCACACAGTCTCCTCTGAATAGTTGATGTTAAGATGTGTCTGTTACTTGATCTCTGTGAATCATTTATTTGGGCTGCAATTTCTGAGGCTGGTAACTCCAATGAACTTATCCTCTGCAGCAGAGGTAACTCTGGTTCTTCCTTTCCTTGGCCCAAAGACATTGTGAAAGGAAAGAAATCCCCCAAATTAACTTATAACAAAGCACACCTGTTAACTGAAATTTATTCCAAGTGACTTTTATTTAACGAGGCAAGTCAGTTAAGAACAAATGCTTATTTAAGACCGGGGAACAGTGGGTTAACTCTTTTTTTTGGTTACTACATGACTCCATACGTGTTATTTCATAGTTTTGATGTCTTCACTATTATTCTACAATGTAGAAAATAGTAAAAAATAAAGAAAAACCTTTGAATGAGTAGGTGTCTAAACCTTTGACTGGTACTGTACGTTGCTAACTACCATGACAAAGACCAATGCCGGTGGGAGTATCGTTGAGGACAGTGGTGTCTCTCTATCACAGGGGAAGGATCTTTTAAACGAACAAAAAGAGTCCTAGAAGCAGTTGTTACAACAACAAGAAAATAGCTTCAAGTGTTTTGTCCAAATACTGATGGAGTCACCTAATAAAAGAATGGACGACCTGACCAGAGAGGTCCAGGACCTGAAGAACAGTTTGCAGTTCTCCCAGGGCCAGCTGTTCTCCCAGGGTCAGATGTTCTCCCAGGGTCAGATGTTCTCACAGGGTCAGATGTTCTCCCAGGGTCAGATGTTCTCCCAGGGTCTCAGCTCGATGAGTTTAAACAGGAGAACGGCAATATGACTGCAACCTTTAAGTCATTTGAGAGAGGACATCAGTTGTGTGTGTGTGTGAATCCAGGATTACAATGACGGATACATTTGATTATCTCGAGGGACAATCAAGGCAGAACAACGTGGTTGTGGACGGAATTGCAGAATCTCCACATGAGACCTGGACGGAGTCTGAGGACAAAGTGAGGGAAATTATCTCTGAGAAATTGAAGATGGACCACAGGAAGATTGAGGTGGAGCTAGCCCACAGGACTGCAAAACCCACATCCGACCCAGGTGACAGGCCCAGGTCGATAGTGGTCAAGTTCCTGAGGTTCAAGGACAAGGTAGTGTAGCTGTTCTGGAAAGAGCTAAGAACTTGAGAGGCCGTATATTTTCCTTAATGAGGACTATCCTGACGCTGTGCGCCAGAAGAGGAACAAACTTATCCCAGCCAAGAAAGCTGCCAGAGCGCGTGGGGACATTGCTTACATCTGCTATAACAGGCTCATTGTCCGCTCTCCCTCCCAGAAGCCTTGAAGGGGTCTGACTTCCAAGCCTATGGATTCGTAGCTTCACCCCCACAGCACACACACACACACACACACACACACCAATTGATTAATGGACTGTTGAATGTAAAAAATGTTCTCTTGCTTTGTTAGCTCTTTTCCGAATTATGTCTATCTCTGATAAGCTACCCAGGAAAGGACTGAAAATAGCAGCCCATATTAATATATAGAGCCTTAGAAATAAAGGTTCATGAAATCGATAATATTTATACAGTTCACTAGGAAAGTATTCAGACCCCTTGAATTTTTCCAAATTTTGTTACGTTACAGCCTTATTCTAAAACTGATCTTTTTAAAGTACTCAGTAATCTACACACAACATTTAAAAATTAAAAACAGAAATACCTTATTTACATATGTATTCAGAACCTTATTTACATATGTATTCAGAACCTTATTTACATATGTATTCAGAACCTTATTTACATATGTATTCAGAACCTTATTTACATATGTATTCAGAACCTTATTTACATATGTATTCAGAACCTTATTTACATATGTATTCAGAACCTTATTTACATATGTATTCAGAACCTTATTTACATATGTATTCAGAACCTTATTTACATATGTATTCAGAACCTTATTTACATATGTATTCAGAACCTTATTTACATATGTATTCAGAACCTTATTTACATATGTATTCAGAACCTTATTTACATATGTATTCAGAACCTTATTTACATATGTATTCAGAACCTTATTTACATATGTATTCAGAACCTTATTTACATATGTATTCAGAACCTTATTTACATATGTATTCAGAACTTATTTACATATGTATTCAGAACCTTATTTACATATGTATTCAGAACCTTATTTACATATGTATTCAGAACCTTATTTACATATGTATTCAGAACCTTATTTACATATGTATTCAGAACCTTATTTACATATGTATTCAGAACCTTATTTACATATGTATTCAGAACCTTATTTACATATGTATTCAGAACCTTATTTACATATGTATTCAGAACCTTTGCTATGAAATGTGAAATTGAGCTCAGGTACATCCTGTTTTCAGGGGGACCTTGCATGCGCTGCAGGATTTTAATCCATAACGGCGTAGTGTGTTACTAATGGTTTTCTTTGAGACTGTGGTCCCAGCTCTCTTCAGGTCAATGACCAGGTCCTGCTGTGTAGTTCTGGGCTGATCCCTCATGATCATTGATGCCCCACGAGGTGAGATCTTGCATGGAGCCCCAGACTGAGGGTGATTGACTGTCATCTTGAACTTCTTCCATTTTCTAATAATTGCGCCAACAGTTGTTGCCTTCTCACCAAGCTGCTTGCCTATTGTCCTGTAGCCCATCCCAGTCTTGTGCAGGTCTACAATTTTAACCCTGATGTCCATACACAGCTCTCTGGTCTTGGCCATTGTGGGGAGGTTGGAGTATGTTTGATTGAGTGTGTGGACAGGTGTCTTTTATACAGGTAAAGAGTTCAAACAGGTGCAGTTAATACAGGTAATGAGTGGAGAACAGGAGGGATTCTTAAAGAAAAACTAACAGGTCTGTGCGAGCCGGAATTCTTACTGGTTGGTAGGTGATCAAATACTTATGTCCTGCAATAAAATGCAAATTAATGACTTAAAAATCATACAATGTTATTTTCTGGATTTTTTAGATTCCGTCTCTCACAGTTGAAGTGTACCTATGATAAAAATGACAGACCTCTACATGCTTTGTAAGTAGGAAAACCTGCAAAATCGGCAGTGTATCAAATACTTGTTCTCCCCACTGTGTGTGTGTATGTGTGTATATATATATATAAAATGGTCTAGGGGGGAGTGTATGAATAATTTAAGATAATACACAACGCAGAGGACTAGAGGTCAATAGAGAATTAACGATCAATGGAAATATATATATATAGTTCACCATTTTCCAGTATGATTTCAATTCTTCAACTTTTTTTTATCTAACCCCACTTATTAATTTAAATTCCAAAATTGCTTAAGGTTGTTAATTTGCAGTTGTTGGGAGATGGTGCTTGGCTCCTTCTGAAGCTCCTCTTATACCTATTATTATTATTATTATATCTACAGTCTCTAAGTCTACACAGCTTTTCTTTTCTCCGCGCCCCAACAGTACTAGCTGACAGAGGCTCATGTAACTTCAAACCGCAATGTTTAATCGAAGAGTAGAATACAGAACATTTCTCACAAACCCATTGAGGTGAGCCGTCTTACTTTTTGAGCCACAGAGTCCCCAGCACTATGAAAACCAGGACGGTGAGCAGACACACCCCGATGAGGACGTAATGAGGTAGGTCCAACTTCATGCTGGAAGTGACAGACGAGACTTTAGGTACACACAAGCACGCAAGATAGATGTCTGAAAGTTAAGTACATAGCGGGACCTAAGTATTCACATAAGATTACGAGGCTCATATTCCATTTCAGGTGAACTCACTTGGAGAATTGGGTGGTTGAATTGTTCAAGGAGGCCATCATGTCATCCAGTTACTCATCCTTGTTCATGTAGACAGACAGCATGTCAGTGACGAGTCAGAAAAAGAGACCTCCGCCTATCTACCCGTCTAACCCTACTTGTCCTCTCAAAAGGGCCCCTTGGGGAGGATACATCTGTTTCATAACACACTGCACAAAAAAAACCCACAAAAAAAGTAAACTGGCACTGCCCAATAATAGACTTGGGACAACGTCTAGACTCACAGAAGGATTCTCTGTCGATAACTGTGACGATCTGCTTTTCTCTGAGACCCCCTTTGAAGACACCCGTTGAGAGGAAATGGAATACATCATATCCTGTGTTAGTGGAGTCAGAAGGACAGGTTTTTGTTTGCTCAAGAACCACACAGCACAGAGGGGAAATGCACAGTAGCATCCCGTGGTTTTCAACAACAAAAAAAACTGCCGCGGAGACCGAGCTGTCTGACTGACAGAGACACTTACAGCATCTATACAATGAACACCGAGGTCCACGAAATGTTGAGGATCTTATCCGTATCGTGTGACCTTTTTCGGATCAATTATGGGCAGTGAATGATATAATGAATACGAATGATATGATCTATATGGAGGAGTACAAAGCAGACAAACTTCGGTCCCGTCTTCGTCCCAAATGGCACCCTATTTACTATACAGTGCACTACTTTTGCCCAGGGCTCATAGGGCTCTATGTAAGGAATAGGTTGCCATTTAGGACATAAACGATGTCTGTCGTTTTTTTAGGGTCAGGCATAAATAACAACACGCTGTGAGTCTTTGTTTCGGGGAAGTAACTGTTCTGTTCCGACCACCACAGCTGCTAGTCTGTTCGGCAGAAAGTGACACACGCACACACACACACACGTCAGACAACTGCAAGCACACACAAGAAAACCAACCCATCAACTGAATGCCTTAATTGCATCTGTTGTATTGAATGTGTTGCTTGGATATTAGTTACAGATCAACAGTTTCATCACACCATATACAACTACAGTATTTTTTTGTATTTTGTTTTTTTTACAGTTCATATTCAAATACATCTGTTTTAATGGCTTATTTTACAAAACACTTTATGTACATTTTCAATGTCAGTGCAATATCATTTTAATTCTTTAAACACTTTTTTACAAAATAAAAAGATAATTTCAATGTATTACATCTCTTTCCGATCCATCAAAAAAAAAAAAAAAAAATTCAGTAGTAGACTGCACTATCTGCCAACGGGTCATACCATCCTGCCACAGAGGGAAGGGGTGTACACTGGTCAGTTAATAAATTAGCCTTGGGCTTCACAGGATTGAAATGCTCATAGGAGTGTTTTAAAAGATAAATATGTCTTCTGGCTAGCCTGGAATCAGAACAAAATGTAGCTGACTGGATCTGAAGTGAACCAGTAGGGCCGTGGGTTCCAGGACGGCATCTGTGTGCTTGCTGCTGGTAAAGAGTGCTGAAGATGTGGTAAATTGCAAAGTATAAAATTCCACCCTATTCCCTACATGGAGCACTCCTTTTGACCAGAGCCCTAGTCAAAAGTAGGGCACGACATAGGTGGATAGGGTGCTGTTTGTGACGCAAAAGTCCTAATTTCCTGTCTCAGTGCAGGGCACATCTAGCCCATACAGCAGAGGGTTCAGAGCCACTAGGGCACTCCAAAGGGTATATGGGGATGCCATTTGGGACTCTGCTCAAGCAAAATGTAGAAAGCCGCTTTGTTTGACTTGGGATATGTACGGTTCGGATATCCACACTAACCCACTACTTAGTATAAAGCAATGTATTGGGCAGGCATTCTAAGTGCTACTGTATGCTAGTGTAAACATTGGAACATGGGACTGTTCTATTGGAATGAAGTGATGTAACACGGTATATACAAAAGTATGGACACCCTTTCAAATGAGTGGATTCTGCCATTTCGGTCACACCTGTTGCTGACGGGTGTATAAAAATCGAGCAACACAGCCATGCAAACTCCATAGACAAACATTGGCAGTAGAATGGCCTTACTTGAAGAGCTCAGTGACTTTCAAATGTGGCACAGTCATAAGATGTCACCTTTCCAACAAGTCAACTCGTTAAATTTCTGCCCTGCTAGAGCTTCCCCGGTTAACTGTACGTGCTGTTACTGTGAAGTAGAAACGTCTAGGAGCAACAAACGGCTCGCCCGCGAAGTGGTAGATCACACAACCCTCACTACCGAGTTCCAAACTGCCTCTTGAAGCAATGTCAGCACAAGAACTGTTCGTCGGGAGCTTCGTGAAATGGGTTTCCATGGCCGAGCAGCCGCACACAAGCCTTAGATCACAATGCGCAATGACAAGCGTCGGCTGGAGTGGTGGACGTTGGACGAATTTGGGTTTGGCAGATTCCATGTTTGGTGGAGAAGGAATAATGGTCTGGGGCTGTTTTTCATGGTTCGGGCCCCTTAGTTCTAGTGAAGGGCAATCTTAACGCTACAGCATACAATGACATTCTAGATGATTCTGTGCTTCCAACTTTGTGGCAACAGTTTGGGGAAAGCCTTTTCCTGTTTCAGCATGACAATGCCCCCGTTCACAAAGCAAGGTCCATACAGAAATGGTTTGTCGAGATCGGTGTGGAAGAACTTCACTGGCCTGCACAGAGCCCTGACCTCAACCCCATCGAACACCTTTGGGATGATTTGGATCGCCGACTGCGAGCCAGGCCTAATCGCCCAACATCAGTACCTGACCTCACTAATGCTCTTGTGGAAGAATGGAAGCAATTCCCAGCAGCAATGTTCCAACATCTAGTGGAAAGCCTTCCCAGAAGGCTGGAGGCTGTTATAGCAGCAAAAGGCGGGACCAACTCCATATTAATGCCCGTGATTTTGAAATGGGATTTTCGACCAGGAGGTGTCCACATACTTTTGGTCATGTAGAGTGTATTTAAAATATTGGATCAAATGTCCTATAACATTCAATAGTTAGACATCGTTTTACAGTTGTGTGGGGTGGGGGGAATATAAAAAAGACAAAAGAACGTTAAGTAATTCAATATGCATTAATCTCACAATACATTTTCTGACAAGGAAAAAAACATTTCATTCAATGACAGAAATGTTATCCAGCGCATCCATGATGATCATATAATCCCCCCCCCAATAAAATATAGCAGCAACAACTTTCGAAGGGGGTCAGAGGCTTTAAAATCACCTAGCATTCACCTAGCATTCACCTAGCATTCACCTGGCATTCACCTAGCATTCACCTGGCATTCACCTAGCATTCACCTGGCATTCACCTAGCATTCATCTGGCATTCACCTGGCATTCACCTAGCATTCACCTGGCATTCACCTAGCATTCACCCGGTATTCACCTAGCATTCACCTAGCATTCACCCAGCATTCACCCAACATTCACCTAGCATTCACCCAACATTCACCTAGCATTCACCCAGCATTCACCCAACATTCACCCGGCATTCACCTAGCATTCACCCAGCATTCACCTAGCATTCACCTAGCATGCACCCAGCATTCACCTAGCATTCACCTAGCATTCTCTTGAATGAATCTGGAACTTGCTTGGAGGACAACCTCACTACATAAGAGAACGTTTAGAAATCATAAATAATGAGACCCGTCGAGTATTGTATCGTTTTCCAGGGAAGGAACAGGCATCTGTTCACAAAAGGTAACGTAAAAAGATGGCCGCTCTACAGAAGAGCTGCTACTAAAAATCAGACAAAAAAAAAAAAAATATATATATATCAAATGACTTTAAAGTTAAGGTGAAATAAAATAAAAAGTGGTTCAGGTGCGTTCTTCCAGTACACTGGGCCTGTTTGAATGCTTTAGAAATGAGTCCTTCCTTCCTTAAGGTAATCACATATCTATAAGTTATTGGATAGCTATAATTGAGATTACCACCATGGTACTTTCCCCAACCCAACCACTTCAGCTCTGTGATTACTTCAAGGAATGTAAGGAAGGATGCATTTCTCAAGTATTGGAACAAAAAGGGCAACGTCTCCTCTGACAGTCCACTGAACTAAAATCTCCTGATAATGTCGTCTTTCTGCCCAAATCGGTCATCACTAGTTACCACAGCCACAATGTCATAATTATGGCTAAACTACATCGATTTCTAAAACTTCTCTTCTTAAAAATCTGTTTTTAAACCTCACCACACTGCTAACTTTATGCCTAAACCTTAAAATAAAAAGCACATTTTTTTTGTATTCATGAATTTGTACAAGATAGCCAATTTTGACTTTGTGGCTGTGGTAACTAGTGACAACCGCCCCCAATCAGGTTTAATCTTTCTCAGAGCACTAAAAATGTGAGCCTTTGATTGGCCAGTAGAATCTATGTAACACTTTGGCTTGACTATGTCACATCTCTGCCATATCGACATGGAAACACACGTATGGCAGACAGAGAAGCAGACATTTGGTTAGCTTCTCTGTCTGCCAGTCTCAGTCTGCCAGTCTCAGTCTGCCAGTCTCAGTCTGCCAGTCTCAGTCTGCCAGTCTCTGTCTGCCAGTCTCTGTCTGCCAGTCTCAGTCTGCCAGTCTCAGTCTGCCAGTCACAAACAGATCAAGCAATGGTTGATACTTCACGTGCACCACCGTAGTCTTCCTAGTGTTGGTAAAAAGACGCCATAACGCCGGTCAACATACCTGCTATGAAACGTGGGTAATCACTAACCATCATAGTGTGTTATGACATATTATATCATACTTATGACAGCGCAATTTAAGTAGTGATTTACCACAGATTATTTTATCTAGCAGCTGATGGAAATGATAACAACATGGTACTGTTGAGAGAGTGGAGCTGTGAGGACTAGATACAACATGGTATTGTTGAGAGAGTGGAGCTGTGAGGACTAGAGACAACATGGTATTGTTGAGAGAGTGGAGCTGTGAGGACTAGAGACAACATGGTATTGTTGAGAGAGTGGAGCTGTGAGGACTAGATACAACATGGTATTGTTGAGAGAGTGGAGCTGTGAGGACTAGAGACAACATGGTATTGTTGAGAGAGTGGAGCTGTGAGGTGAGGACTAGATACAACATGGTATTGTTGAGAGAGTGGAGCTGTGAGGTGAGGACTAGATACAACATGGTATTGTTGAGAAAGTGGAGCTGTGAGGACTAGATACAACATGGTATTGTTGAGAGAGTGGAGCTGTGAGGACTAGAGACAACATGGTATTGTTGAGAGAGTGGAGCTGTGAGGACTAGATACAACTAGATACAACATGGTATTGTTGAGAGAGTGGAGCTGTGAGGACTAGCTACAACATGGTATTGTTGAGAGAGTGGAGCTGTGAGGACTAGATACAACATGGTATTGTTGAGAGAGTGGAGCTGTGAGGACTAGAGACAACATGGTATTGTTGAGAGAGTGGAGCTGTGAGGTGAGGACTAGATACAACATGGTATTGTTGAGAGAGTGGAGCTGTGAGGTGAGGACTAGATACAACATGGTATTGTTGAGAGAGTGGAGCTGTGAGGTGAGGACTAGATACAACATGGTATTGTTGAGAGAGTGGAGCTGTGAGGTGAGGACTAGATACAACATGGTATTGATGAGAGAGTGGAGCTGTGAGGTGAGGACTAGATACAACATGGTATTGTTGAGAGAGTGGAGCTGTGAGGTGAGGACTAGATACAACATGGTATTGTTGAGAGAGTGGAGCTGTGAGGTGAGGACTAGATACAACATGGTATTGTTGAGAGAGTGGAGCTGTGAGGTGAGGACTAGATACAACATGGTATTGTTGAGAGAGTGGAGCTGTGAGGACTAGATACAACATGGTATTGATGAGAGAGTGGAGCTGTGAGGTGAGGACTAGATACAACATGGTAATTTGACAGGCAGTCCTAGCTTGCATCCCAAATGGCACCCTATTCCCTATGGGCCCAGGTCACAAGTAGTGCACTAGGGAATAGGGTGCCATCTGGGATGTACCCTATTCCCTATGGGCCCAGGTCACAAGTAGTGCACTAGGGAATTAGGGTGCCATCTGGGATGTACCCTATTCCCTATGGGCCCAGGTCACAAGTAGTGCACTAGGGAATTAGGGTGCCATCTGGGATGTACCCTATTCCCTATGGGCCCAGGTCACAAGTAGTGCACTAGGGAATTAGGGTGCCATCTGGGATGTACCCTATTCCCTATGGGCCCAGGTCACAAGTAGTGCACTAGGGAATTAGGGTGCCATCTGGGATGTACCCTATTCCCTATGGGCCCAGGTCACAAGTAGTGCACTAGGGAATTAGGGTGCCATCTGGGATGTACCCTATTCATTTACAGTATCAGACTAGCTCCCTACAACGTACTGTAGACAAACAGTGGAGACGACATCAACCTTTAAATGAACCAAATTGTTCATTAAAAAAAATACAATAAAAATACATCTCTATAAAATAAGTATTTGGAGAAAGAGAAAACAAAACAAAAATGATATATATATATGATTCTTTGAAACATCCTCTATGGCACCTGTCCAAAACATAACTCAGATTTAAACTCAAGCTTGTGAGTTAAAACAACTTACAATGAACACCCCCTAAACTCATTCAATTGTTATGGGTACATTGATCAGCAATTGCACATTGTTGTTTTGGCAGTTGCTTGGCAACGGGGCCAAATTTAGGTCAAACACCTCGATTTTGTGGAATCTTTCCTTCATAAAAGGGAGATCGTGTGTGTGTGTGTGTGTGTGGACATCAACATAGGAAGTGTGTGAGGTTAATTTTTACTGTTCCAATTGGCCAATGAAATGCAAGCGACAGTGGAGGTAGCAATACGAGTTGGTTTTTGTACTGACAGTATCGCTACTGAAGAAGGAACATAAGAACCCATACCAATATAAAAACAACACAGTCATCTTTATCCCACCGTTACTGTATAGAGTTATACAGACATTATGTAGGTGTGTGAACATATTTTGATGGCTGCAGGGGAGGAAAATGCACAACAGGAAAGCAATCTCAGTTTATGTGATGGTAATCCACCACACATACAGGGGGGGGGGGGGCTTAATGTTGTTCCCATGGCAACCTTTCAAAACAACAAAGGGGGGTATCCGCCGATATTCGAAAACAAGTGGTTCAGTTTGCGATGACCATTTTGTGTTTCTTGGCGACCAGTGACTGGCTTGAAGAAGAAGCGCTGTGTAATTTCCTTTCCATCACGTGTACGGCTGAGTGGGTCGGTTCAGAGTCACAGGCTGAGTGGGTCGGTTCAGAGTCACAGGCTGAGTGTTGAGGGGCTGAGTGGGTCGGTTCAGAGTCACAGGCAGAGTGTTGAGGGGTAGGTGGGTCGGTTCAGAGTCACAGGCTGAGTGGGTCGGTTCAGAGTCACAGGCTGAGTGGGTCGGTTCAGAGTCACAGGCTGAGTGGGTCAGTTCAGAGTCACAGGCTGAGTGGGTCGGTTCAGAGTCACAGGCTGAGTGTTGAGGGGCTGAGTGGGTCGGTTCAGAGTCACAGGCAGAGTGTTGAGGGGGGTAGGTGGGTCGGTTCAGAGTCACAGGCAGAGTGTTGAGGGGGTAGGTGGGTCGGTTCAGAGTCACAGGCAGAGTGTTGAGGGGGTAGGTGGGTCGGTTCAGAGTCACAGGCAGAGTGTTGAGGGGGTAGGTGGGTCGGTTCAGAGTCACAGGCAGAGTGTTGAGGGGGTAGGTGGGTCGGTTCAGAGTCACAGGCAGAGTGTTGAGGGGGTAGGTGGGTGGGTTCAGAGTCACAGGCAGAGTGTTGAGGGGGTAGGTGGGTCAGTTCAGAGTCACAGGCAGAGTGTTGAGGGGTAGGTAGGTGGGTCGGTTCAGAGTCACAGGCAGAGTGTTTAGGGGGTGGGTCAGTTCAGAGTCACAGGCAGAGTGTTGAGGGGGTGGGTCAGTTCAGAGTCACAGGCAGAGTGTTGGGGGGTAGGTGGGTGGGTTCAGAGTCACAGGCAGAGTGTTGAGGGGTAGGTGGGTCGGTTCAGAGTCACAGGCAGTGTTGAGGGGGGTAGGTGGGTGGGTTCAGAGTCACAGGCAGAGTGTTGAGGGGTAGGTGGGTCGGTTCAGAGTCACAGGCAGTGTTGAGGGGGATAGGTGGGTGGGTTCAGAGTCACAGGCAGAGTGTTGAGGGGGGTAGGTGGGTGGGTCGAGGGTGTTATCCTGATCACTGCAGGACACAGTACTTCTTGTAGTCAGACTCAAAGTCCTCGTCCATGCTAGTGGTGTCGGCCATCTTCTTGCCGTCAGTCTTTGGCAGGAACTGAGAGTAGTCCACCGCCTGCTGCTCATAGAACAGGATGTAGGCAGAGTCCGTGTCCATCTCCTCCGAGTGCACTTCCTAGGGAGGACACGGCAAACAAGTACGCACTTGAAAAGAGATAGTCTAGTCTTTAAAGTGACTAATTGGTTTGCTAGATTATATTGACTATCAGTAGAGGATGAGTGTGTGTGTGTGTGTGTGTGTGTTTGTGTGTGTGTGTGTTCTTACCTTACAGCTGCTGTCGTTGTAACAGTACCATTTGTTGTTGGGGTTTTTGGCATAGGTCACATAATGTCCTCCTCCCATGATACCTGAATGGCACTGTGGAGAGAGAGAACCACCTATTAAATAACACAATATGGGCCATGCGCAAAAGTAGTGTACTATATAGGGAATAGGGTGCCAGCCCTGGTCAAAAGTAGTGTACTATATAGGGAATAGGGTGCCAGCCCTGGTCAAAAGTAGTGTACTATATAGGGAATAGGGTGCCAGCCCTGGTCAAAAGTAGTGTACTATATAGGGAATAGGGTGCTAGCCCTGGTCAAAAGTAGTGTACTATATAGGGAATAGGGTGCTAGCCCTGGTCAAAAGTAGTGTACTATATAGGGAATAGGGTGCCAGCCCTGGTCAAAAGTAGTGTACTATATAGGGAATAGGTGCTAGCCCTGGTCAAAAGTAGTGTACTATATAGGGAATAGGGTGCTAGCCCTGGTCAAAAGTAGTGTACTATATAGGGAATAGGGTGCCAGCCCTGGTAAAAAGTAGTGTACTATATAGGGAATAGGGTGCTAGCCCTGGTCAAAAGTAGTGTACTATATAGGGAATAGGGTGCTAGCCCTGGTCAAAAGTAGTGTACTATATAGGGAATAGGGTGCTAGCCCTGGTCAAAAGTAGTGTACTATATAGGGAATAGGGTGCCAGCCCTGGTCAAAAGTAGTGTACTATATAGGGAATAGGGTGCTAGCCCTGGTCAAAAGTAGTGTACTATATAGGGAATAGGGTGCCAGCCCTGGTCAAAAGTAGTGTACTATATAGGGAATAGGGTGCTAGCCCTGGTCAAAAGTAGTGTACTATATAGGGAATAGGGTGCTAGCCCTGGTCAAAAGTAGTGTACTATATAGGGAATAGGGTGCTAGCCCTGGTCAAAAGTAGTGTACTATATAGGGAATAGGGTGCCAGCCCTGGTAAAAAGTAGTGTACTATATAGGGAATAGGGTGCTAGCCCTGGTCAAAAGTAGTGTACTATATAGGGAATAGGGTGCCAGCCCTGGTCAAAAGTAGTGTACTATATAGGGAATAGGGTGCTAGCCCTGGTCAAAAGTAGTGTACTATATAGGGAATAGGGTGCTAGCCCTGGTCAAAAGTAGTGTACTATATAGGGAATAGGGTGCCAGCCCTGGTCAAAAGTAGTGTACTATATAGGGAATAGGGTGCTAGCCCTGGTCAAAAGTAGTGTACTATATAGGGAATAGGGTGCCAGCCCTGGTAAAAAGTAGTGTACTATATAGGGAATAGGGTGCTAGCCCTGGTCAAAAGTAGTGTACTATATAGGGAATAGGGTGCCAGCCCTGGTCAAAAGTAGTGTACTATATAGGGAATAGGGTGCCATTTGGGACAGAGAGGCTTTCTAATCTACACCAACCTTCTAGAGCAGGGGTGTCAAAGTCAAATGGACGGAGGGCCAAATAAAAAAATCAGCTACAAGACGAGGGCCGGACTGTTCGAATGTTCATTGAAAATTTTTTAAATGACGCATATAGTCTAGTGAACCTAATTGAACCTACTGAAAACCTAACAAATATATTACAATATGATCAGATAAATAAAGCAATATTTTCTTATGGCTCTGTCAGTAATCTTTAATTTTCAACAGACACAAAAGACAAATTTCCTTTATATAAATATCCCCATAACATGAACATTAAATGAAAGAAACCGGTATTCAAGGCACCATCAGTAGACTATATTTTCTATTTTAGCAAAAGTGGGCTAAATTTACTTCAAAGAAAAAACAATAATAGCAATTTTCTATCATCCACTCAACTGAAATATTTTTAAAATATAATTGGATTGAAATACAAAAAAATAAAGTGCAAAAATCTATTAATCAAAAACAACACTTTGTTTAAGGAGAAGTAACATGCAGTGAAAACAAATATTAAATTTTAACTTTTAAACTTGAACTGAGTAAAAACTCTAAATATGTGATTGCACAGTAATGTTCACTTGTTTGAGGTTGAGGGTGATACTTGGTGGTGTCCCATCTTTTCCACAAGTTCATCAATGTTCGGGGTAAGGCTCTGAGCTGAAGAAATCCTCAGAATTGAGTGGAGGTGTTCAGCAGTAAGTCGACTTCTGTGTGATGTTTTGTTCAGGTTCATCAAAGAAAACAGTTGTTCACACAGGTATGTGCTGCCAAACATAGACAACGTTTGAGCAGCCTGGATGCGCAGCTGGGGCATTGTGCCGGGAGGAAACGGGCGAACTCCGCAGCACCCACTGCCGCATATTTTGCCCTCAGTGCATCATTGCATTGGAGGTCAATCAACTCCATTTGGAGGTTTGGTGGTGAGCTTTCCACGTCAACAGCAAATGGGTTACCGAGCAGTTCCAACCTGCTTTTTGTGCTTCAAAGTCAGCAAATCGGCGTCGAAAGTCAGCGGCAAGCATACCTATTTTATCAGCCAACTGTGTGCTCGGGAACGCACTGGTAGAGAGCTTCTCTTTCATGGTCTGGCAGCTGGGAAAGTGGCTCAAATTTTCTTTCCGCATCTGCGTCTCCCACAGAGTCAGTTTGGTTTTAAATGCCTTCACTGTACTGTACATATCAGAGATGACACGATCCCGACCCTGCAGCTGCAAGTTTATTGCATTCAGATGACTCGTAATGTCACACAGAAAAGCCATTTCACACAGAAACATTTCGTCTCGGAGTTGTGTTGTGTCTTTCCCTTTGCTGTCCAAGAACAGACAAATCTCCTCACGAAGCTCGAAACATCTTTGAAGCACCTTTCCCTGGCTTAGCCATCGCACCTCTGTGTGATAAGGCAAATCACCATGCTCCGTTTCTAACTCCGTCAGAAATGCCTTGAACTGGCGGTGATTCAAACCTTTGGCTCTGATAAAGTTAACTGTGCGCGTGATGATGCTCATTACATGCTCCATTTTCAAGGCTTTACCGCACAACGCTTCCTGGTGTATGATACAATGATAAGCTGTCAGCTCACCTGTCGCGTTTTCCTCTTGCATCTTTTCCCGTATCTTCGCCACCAGTCCGCTCCTGTGTCCACACATCGCAGGTGCTCCGTCGGTTGTCAAACCCACGAGTTTTTCCCAAGGCAGCTCCATCTCATTTACACATCTTGACACCTCTTCATACAAATCATGCCCCGTAGTTGTGCCATGCATAGGACGTAAAGCCAAAAACTCCTCTGTCACGCTTAGGTTGGAGTCCACTCCGCGGATGAAAATTGACAACTGGGCAATGTCAGAAATGTCGGTGCTCTCATCCACAGCCAAGGAATATGCAATAAAATCTTTTCCCTTTTTCACAAGCTGCTCTTTTAGATTGATGGACAACTGGTCTACTCTCTCGGCAATGGTGTTTCTGCTCAGACTCACATTTAAAAAGAGTTGCCTTTTTTCTGGGCAAACTTCGTCACAAACTTTAATCATGCAGTTTTTGATGAAATCCCCCTCCGTAAATGGCCGGGCTGATTTAGCGATCTCTTCTGCCAAAATAAAACTGGCCTTGACAGCAGCCTGGCCTTGTGATTTGGCTTTTTTGAACAGAGCCTGTCGAGATTTGAGGCCTCGTTTTAATTCCTCTGCCTTTTGTAGCCTTTGTTCCATGTCCATATTCTTGTTTTTGTCCGCGTGTTTCGTTTCATAATGTCGTCTCAGATTATACTCTTTCAGTACCGCCACACTTTCTCCACACAGAAGACACACAGGTTTTCCAGCTACCTTCGTGAACATATACTCCGACTCCCACCTTGTTTGAAACCCCCGGTTCTCAGTATCCACCTTCCGTTTTGCCATTTTTGATGGGTATCTGAAAGTTAATTTTACTGTGATGCTGACGACTGCTGTGCCAATAAATATTGAAATGAAGCAGCCTACTGCTCGGTGCGTCACCTTTGCATTGTGGGAAATGTAGTATTGGTGCGTGTAAAAGATCTGCGGGCTGCCGGCTTGCTGCGGGCCGGTTCTAATAATAAATCAAGATCATCCCAGGGGCCGTAAAAAACCTTCTTGCGGGCCGGATGTGGCCCGCGGGCCTTGACTCTGACATATGTGTTCTAGAGTCATTCGGAACCCAAAATATCTAACTATATCTATATAAAACTA
>NC_088406.1:8560882-8638382 GCF_034236695.1 Oncorhynchus nerka
ACATGATATTTATTAGACCTATGATTCATTATAGCTAATTATACCACAGCATTGAATATTTGTTTCTGATTGGCTCGCATGGCATTCGACTATTATTCCCCTTACCCAGAGTCGATATTCACGTAATAAATAATTCCCCTCGACCACGGCCATAAATTGGGGAAAACAAATATTAATTTACAAATGGGGGTCAAAGAGTCAACTTCGTTGTCGATTTTTTTTTCTCATACAGAAATAACAAAACACGCCAAAAAGGAGGCCAGTAGGAGGGCACTCTTTCCTCTAGTCTAAAAACAATATCCCAATGACCCAGGGCAGTGATTGGGGACATTGCCCTGTATAGGGTGCCGTCTGGGGTGGAAAAAGTACCCAATAATCAGACTTGAGTTAAAGTTAAGATACCTTAATAGGAAATGACTCAAAAGTCACCCACTAAAATACTACTTGAGTAAAAGTTTGAAAGTATTTGGTTTTAAATATACCAAAAGTACCAAAAGTAAATGGAATTGCTCAAATGTTTTTTTTATTTTACCAGGGAAGTTGACTGAGAACACATTCTCATTTACAGCAACGACCTGGGGAATAGTTACAGGGGAGAGGAGGGGGGATGAATGAGTCAAAATTAAGTTGGGGATAATTAGGTGACCATGATGGTTTGAGGTCCAGATTGGGAATTTAGCCAGGATACCAGGGTTAACACCCCTACTCTTACGATAAGTGCCATAGGATCTTTAACGACCACAGAGAGTCAGGAACCCCCATTTAACGTCCCATCCGAAAGATGGCACCCTATACAGGGCAATGTCCCCAATCACTGCCCTGGGTCATTGGGATATTTGTTTTTAGACCAGAGGAAAGGGTGCCTCCTACTGGCCCTCCAACACCTCTTCCAGCAGCATCTGGTCTCCCATCTAGTGACCAACAGGACCATCCCTGCTTCGCTTCAGAAGCAAGCCAGCAGTGGGATGCAGGGTGGTATGCTGCTGGCCTGTACTTAAGTATCTATACATTATAATATGATCTATTATTATAATATGATCGATAACTATAATATGAAAGTGTACTTAAGTATAAACCATTTCAAATTCCTTATATTAAGCAAACCAGACGGCACGATAGCCAGGGGCTCACTCCAACACAAATGACAAAACAAAGCATTTGTGTTTAGTGAGTACATATTACCTCTATTACCTCGGCACCGGTGCCCCCGCACATTGACAATGACACCGTTACCCCCTGTATATAGCCTCCACATTGACTCTGTACCCCCTGTATATAGCCTCCACATTGACTCTGTACCCCCTGTATATAGCCTCCACATTGACTCTGTACCCCTGTATATAGCCTCCACATTGACTCTGTACCCCCTGTATATAGCCTCCACATTGACTCTGTACCCCCGTAATACCCTGTATATAGCCTCCACATTGACTCTGTACCGTTACCCCCTGTATATAGCCTCCACATTGACTCTGTACCCCCTGTATATAGCCTCCACATTGACTCTGTACCCCCTGTATATAGCCTCCACATTGACTCTGTACCGGTACCCCCTGTATATAGCCTCCACATTGACTCTGTACCGGTACCCCCTGTATATAGCCTCCACATTGACTCTGTACCTGTATATAGCCTCCACCCCTGTATAAAGCCTCCACATTGACTCTGTACTGGTACCCCTGTATATAGCCTCCACATTGACTCTGTACCGGTACCCCTGTATAAAGCCTCCACATTGACTCTGTACAGGTACCCCTGTATATAGCCTCCACATTGACTCTGTACCGGTACCCCCTGTATATAGCCTCCACATTGACTCTGTACCCCTGGTACCCCCTGTATATAGCCTCCACATTGACTCTGTACCCCGTAATACCCTGTATATAGCCCCCACATTGACTCTGTACCGGTACCCCCTGTATATAGCCTCCACATTGACTCTGTACCGGTACCCCCTGTATAAAGCCTCCACATTGACTCTGTACAGGTACCCCCTGTATATAGCCTCCACATTGACTCTGTACCGGTACCCCCTGTATATAGCCTCCACATTGACTCTGTACCCCCGTAATACCCTGTATATAGCCCCCACATTGACTCTGTACCGGTACCCCCTGTATATAGCCTCCACATTGACTCTGTACCCCCGTAATACCCTGTATATAGCCTCCACATTGACTCTGTACCCCTAATACCCTGTATATAGCCCCGCTGTTGTTATTTACTGCTGCTCTTTAATTATTTGTTATTCTTATATATCTCTTAACTTGTATTTTTTAGGTATTTCCTTAAAACTACATTGTTGGTTAAGGGCTTGTCAGTAAGCATTTCACTGTAAGGTCTACTACACCTGTTGTATTCGGCGCATGTGACAAATACAATTTGATTCGAGTCCTCCAGATCAGAGGCAGTAGGGATGACCAGGGATGTTCTCTGTTTAGTGAGTCCTCCAGATCAGAGGCAGTAGGGATGACCAGGGATGTTCTCTGTTTAGTGAGTCCTCCAGATCAGAGGCAGTAGGGATGACCAGGGATGTTCTCTGTTTAGTGAGTCCTCCAGATCAGAGGCAGTAGGGATGACCAGGGATGTTCTCTGTTTAGTGAGTCCACCAGATCAGAGGCAGTAGGGATGACCAGGGATGTTCTCTGTTTAGTGAGTCCTCCAGATCAGAGGCAGTAGGGATGACCAGGGATGTACTCTTGGTAAGTGAGTCCTCCAGATCAGAGGCAGTAGGGATGACCTGGGATGTTCTCTTGGTAAGTGAGTCCTCCAGATCAGAGGCAGTAGGGATGACCAGGGATGTTCTCTGTTTAGTGAGTCCTCCAGATCAGAGGCAGTAGGGATGACCAGGGATGTTCTCTGTTTAGTGAGTCCTCCAGATCAGAGGCAGTAGGGATGACCAGGGATGTTCTCTGTTTAGTGAGTCCACCAGATCAGAGGCAGTAGGGATGACCAGGGATGTTCTCTGTTTAGTGAGTCCTCCAGATCAGAGGCTGTAGGGATGACCAGGGATGTTCTCTTGGTGAGTCCTCCAGATCAGAGGCAGTAGGGATGACCAGGGATGTACTCTTGGTAAGTGAGTCCTCCAGATCAGAGGCAGTAGGGATGACCTGGGATGTCCTCCAGATCAGAGGCAGTAGGGATGACCAGGGATGTTCTCTGTTTAGTGAGTCCTCCAGATCAGAGGCAGTAGGGACCAGGGACTCAGGGATGTAGGGATGACCAGGGATGTTCTCTGTTTAGTGAGTCCTCCAGATCAGAGGCAGTAGGGATGACCAGGGATGTTCTCTGTTTAGTGAGTCCTCCAGATCAGAGGCTGTAGGGATGACCAGGGATGTTCTCTTGGTAAGTGTGTGAATTGGACTATTTTCCACTCAAAATGAAAGAAGTACTTTTGGGTGTCAGAGAAATTGTACGGAGTAAAAAGTACATTACCTTTTTTGGGTAATGTAGTGATGTAAAAGTTGACAAATATATAAATAGTATAAAAGGTAAAGTACAGATGGCGTGAGAGAGTTGGAAATGTGGGGACCGGTGTGTCCAAGTAGGCTACACGTAAATACAATATGTTTGTGGAAAACATTTCATCACAAGTAAGATATTTAACTTGTTTAAGTATAATCTGTTTGTAACTCCACTCACTACTTTATAGTCAGTTTTTTTGTGTGTTGTTGGTCTTGGCAAGCTTAATGTTCCGGTCGGTAGCTAGCTAGCACTCAGTCACGTGGCTGCTAGCACCGTCAAAAAAATGGGCCCGAGGGAAGCCCTAGAATACTAAGTTTTTCTAAGGAGTGAAAACGCTCGGGAGCAGGCAAAGTTGAATAGTCATCTTGAGACATGTTGTACTTTTCTTAAAATGTAGTTTTGTTATTTACTAAAACAAGCAGACAACAACAAAATTGTACTTGAAAAAAATCCAGTTTTTTTGCTGTGAGCCAAATGAGGTAACCACAGGTTGTTTTCCCCTGAGGCGGGTGGGGGTCACAACATTCTGTCTAATACTGACAGACCACAGAGTACCACAGTAGAAGTCATAATACCCATAAAACCTAGCGGTCATACAGGAAAATGGTTCCAATCATTTTTCCAATAGGGGATTTTAGAAGAGAGAGAGATTTCCACGGTTATCTAAACGTCATGCCAGGGTAAACATTACACCAAACACAGCCCTTATTTTAAGTGTTTCTAAAATCCACTATGGGAAAAATGAATGGTGGAAAAATGATTGGAAAAATTGTCAGTTTGACCACTAGGTTTACGGGTATTCACCCCCCCCTTGGCATGTTTCCTATTTTGTTTCCCCACAATCTGGAATAAAATAGATTTTTTTGGGGGTTGTATCATTTGATTCACACAACATCCCTACCACTTTGAAGATGCAAAATATGTTTTATTGTGAAAACAAGAAATAAGACACACACAAAAAAAAAACTTGTGTGCATAACTATCCCCCACGGGTTTTACATTTACATTTAAGTCATTTAGCAGACGCTCTTATCCAGAGCGACTTACAAATTGGTGCTTTCACCTTATGACATCCAGTGGAACAGCCACTTTACAATAGTGCATCTAAATCTTTTAAGGGGGGTGAGAGGGATTACTTTATCCTATCCTAGGTATTCCTTAAAGAGGTGGGGTTTCAGGTGTCTCCGGAAGGTGGTGATTGACTCCGCTGTCCTGGCGTCGTGAGGGAGTTTGTTCCACCATTGGGGGGCCAGAGCAGCGAACAGTTTTGACTGGGCTGAGCGGGAACTGTACTTCCTCAGTGGTAGGGAGGCGAGCAGGCCAGAGGTGGATGAACGCAGTGCCCTTGTTTGGGTGTATACCCAAAGACACATTCTGGTTTACTCAAGGAAAGTCTACAAAGGAGCCTACAGATCTGAAGAAGGACCCAAACTATTTGGATCGTCTGGAGTACCATGGAAATGAGGACAGTGATTGCACCCTGAGAATCAAAGACCTTAAAGACAGTGACTCAGCTGAGTACAAATTCAGATTAGTAACTGCAGAAGGGAAATATATCAGTTCACCCGGTGTATACCTGACTGTCACATATGTCCTGTTGGAGATTAACCCTATGTATGTCTCTGAGAGGGAAATGGCCAAACTGACATGTACAGCCAACTGTAGACTGGGTGACAACACAGCCTTCATTTGGTATAAGAACAGACAGGCTATACCAAACAGCCACAACTACTCCAACAGCCTGCACCTGTGCCAAGTCAGCAGTGAGGATGCAGGCAGCTACTCCTGTGCTGTAGAAGGCCATGAGAATCTCCACTCTCCTGAAGTGACTCTAACTGTCAGATACAAACCAAAGAACATCTCAGTGTCAATCGGTCCCTCTGGTGAAATAGTGGAGGGCAGTTCAGTTATTCTGACCTGCCACAGTGATGCCAACCCACCAGTTCAGAAATACACCTGGTACAAGAGGACCATTAACACATCAAAATAATCCGGTCAGATCTATCGCATCATCAACATCAGATCGGAGGACAGTGGAGAATATTATTGTGAGGCACAGAATGAAATGGGAGCTAAGAACTCCACAGTTAGATTGATCATAGTATCAGGAAGAAAAAAAATGAGTATTAACATAGCTGTAGGAATCACAGTGGTTGCTCTGGTTCTCATTCTCCTATTTAGCTTTCTGTGGTTCAGAAAGAGGGCTCCCAAATCAACTGACACACGGGACACAGCAGAGGATGGACAGGGAGGCTCTAGTCACCTGTATGACAACATCTCAGGCATGGCCATGACCCCTCCTGCAGTACAGACAGTGGACACAGACGAGGATGGACAGGGAGGCTCTAGTCACCTGTATGAAACCATCCTGAGGACAGCCCCAACTACAGCACAGAATGCGGACACAGATGAGGACGTCAGGATCTATGCCAAGGTCCACCTCTCTCACTCCAGAAACCATGAAGAACCTCTTTACTCCACTGTCCAACTGCCTAACCCTGAGAAACAGGACAAAGTCCAGTATGCTTTATTGAAATTCAATCGCCTAGGTGTTGCCCCCCATCCTGCAGCACACAACAACAATAGCACAGTCAACAAACCCAGAACCTGAACACGAGAAGGTACATTCTTATCCTCTTATCCAGTTTCCCAGGGCTCCTACTGGGTCGCTGTAATCCTACTGAGCTGAATTTAAAAACATTGTCTTGTTTATTTGGAGGGTCACACAATATTTTGATGTATAAAGTATAGATTAGAAATAGCCTGCTGTGACCATATCGCTGTACAAGACAAAACAGCAACAATTCTAGTGTGGTGTAAGATGTGACTCATGATAAGTATGGTGACATTGTTAAGCATTAAAAGCTTTTGAAAAATGCATCTCAGTGAGACTGTACACTGGTTTTGAAAAGGCCATTCCAATACATTTAAATGTTTTCCCTTTAACCACTCGAGTGTTGCTTTAGCCTTTAGCAGTATGCTTAGGGTCATTGTCCTGCTGGAAGGTGAACCGCCGTCACAGTCTCAAATCTCTGGAAGACTGAAACAGGTTTCCCTCAAGAATTTCCCTGTATTTAGCGCCATCAGTCAGTCCTGTTTCCCAGTCCCTGCCGATGTAGAAACATCCCCACGGTATGATGCTGCCACCACCATGCTTCACTGTGGGGATGGTGTTGGGTTTCCGCCAGACATAGCGCTTTCCTTGATGGCCAAAAAAGCTCTATTTTAGTCTCATCTGAACAGAGTACCTTCTTCCATATGTTTGGGGAGACTCCCACATGCCTTTTGGCAAACACCAAACGTGTTTACTTCTTTTTTTTCTTTAAGCAATGTTTTTTTTTCTGGCCACTCTTCCGTAAATGTTCTGTGGAGTGTACAGCATTAAGTCCTATGGACAAGCTGCGGGAGTGGAGGTATGATGTTTTCCTTAGAAGAAGCCATTCCGTCTGCATTCTCTCTCCTCTCACTTGCTTATCAAATGTGGCTCGGGCTGTGTCATCTACATGCACAAGTAGCCTAGCTTACTACTGCCCCCTAGAGAAGACAAGTAGCCTGGCTAGCTTACTACTTTCCCCTTGAGAAGACAAGTAGCCTGGCTAGCTCACTACCGCCCCCTAGAGAAGACAAGTAGCCTGGCTAGCTGACTACTGCCCCGGAGAGAAGACAAGTAGCCTGGCTAGCTTACTACTGCCCCCTTGAGAACACAAGTAGCCTGGCTAGCTTACTACTACCCACTTGAGAAGACAAGTAGCCTGGCTAGCTTACTACTGCCCCCTTGAGAACACAAGTAGCCTGGTTAGCTTACTACTGCCCCCTTGAGAAGACAAGTAGCCTGGCTAGCTTACTACTGCCCCCTTGAGAAGACAAGTAGCCTGGCTAGCTTACTACTGCCCCCTTGAGAAGACAAGTAGCCTGGCTAGCTTACTACTGCCCCGGAGAGAAGAGAGAAGACAAATTACTAGACAGACTGGATACTCTCAATCCGTACATGACGTGAGACACATCTTGTACCGAACCATTTTTCATCTTCTCACATCGAAAAAGTAGCAAAGTTTGGGTATACTGGGCAACACTAGTATCTGGTATCCTCATTACATCTAACTACAGTGTGTGTGTGTCAGTGTTCTGACCAGTATGAGTGGCTGCCTCATAACATCGAACTACAGTGTGTTTGTGTGCTCGTCAGTGTTCTGACCAGTATAGGCGGCAGTCTCCACAGGTCCAGTTTCTTGGTGGCCAGTCGGTGGGTCTTGCACTTGGAGCAGTAGTAGAGCTCATCCTCTCCCAGCTCCTCCTCACTGGTGAAGGCCTTCAGACAACTGTCTAGACTGATGGGCTCAGCCTGGGTGCTGCGACTCTGCTGCACACTACAGTGCTCCTCTACTATCTAGAGAGAGAGAGACAGGGAGAAGGGGGTTAGAAGGGACAGATAGACAGAGAGAAGAGGGTTAGACGGGACAGATAGACAGGGAGAAGAGGGTTAGACGGGACAGAGAGAGACAGGGAGAAGAGGGTTAGACGGGACAGATAGACAGGGAGAAGAGGGTTAGACGGGACAGAGAGAGACAGGGAGAAGAGGGTTAGACGGGACAGATAGACAGGGAGAAGAGGGTTAGACGGGACAGATAGACAGGGAGAAGGGGGTTAGACGGGACAGACAGGGAGAAGGGGGTTAGACGGGACAGATAGAGACAGGGAGAAGGGGGTTAGACGGGACAGAGAGAGACAGGGAGAAGAGGGTTAGACGGGACAGATAGACAGGGAGAAGAGGGTTAGACGGGACAGAGAGAGACAGGGAGAAGGGGGTTAGATGGGACAGATGTAGACAGGGAGAAGGGGGTTAGACGGAACAGAGAGAGACAGGGAGAAGGGGGTTAGACGGAACAGAGAGAGACAGGGAGAAGAGGGTTAGATGGGACAGATGTAGACAGGGAGAAGGGGGTTAGATGGGACAGATACAGGGAGAAGGGGGTTAGATGGAGAAGAGGGTTAGATGGGACAGATGGAGAGGGGCCTGTGACTCTGCTCCTCACTACATTGCTAAGATCAGGGACAGAGCCAGGGAAGATAGGAAGCCTTGATATGATTTGATCTGGGTAAAGGTCTCTGGTGCCATCATGCTTCTCAACATATCTCCAGCATCTGTGTGGACGTAATCTTTTCCTACACTATCTGATGACTGACCCTCTCCTGTCTGGTAGAGGGAGGTGTATTAGGCTGTACGGTTCCAGTATGTATAGGGCGGTAGAAATATGCTATATGATATACACTCAGTGGCCAGTTTATTAGGTACACCCATCTAGTACTGGTGTCGGATCCAACTTTGCCTCCAGAACAGCCTGAATTCTTCGGGGAATGGATTCTACAAGGTGTGGCGTTCAACTGTTGCTCAATTGGTATCAGGGGACCTAACGTGTGCTAGGAAAACATTCCCCACACCAGTACCCTACTGCCACCAGCCTGTACCGTTGACACCAGGCAGGACGGGGCCATGAACTCATGTTGCTTACGCCCAATCCTGACTGCCATCAGCATGACACAACAGGGACTAGGATTCGTCGGACCAGGCAATGTTTTTCCACTGGAGTCTTCTTGTTTTTAGCGGATAGGAGTGGAACCCAGTGTGGTTGTCTGCTGCAATATCCCTTCCGTGACAAGGACCGACGAGTTGTGTTCTGAGATGCCGTTCTGACATTTACTCCTTAGGTGCTGACCTGTTGCACCCTCTACAACCACTGTGATTATTATCATCTGACCCTGTTGGGCATCTATGAACTTTTGAACATCTTGGCCATGTTCTGTTATAATCTCCACCCGGCACAGCCAGAAGAGGACTGGCCACCCCTCATAGCCTGGTTCCTCTCTACGTTTCTTCCTAGGTTCTGGCCTTTCTAGGGAGTTTTTCCTAGCCACCGTGCTTCTACACCTGCATTGCTTGCTGTTTGGGGGTTTTAGGCTGGGTTTCTGTACAGCACTTTGAGATATCAGCTGATGTACGAACGGCTTTATAAATACATTTGATTTGATCGGTTGATTCTGCGCCGTTATTTATCTGTTTGTGGTCCGCCTGTAAGCACGATTCTTGCCATTCTCCTCTGACTTCCCTCATCAACGAGCGGTTTTTTGCCGACAAGACTGGATTTGTTTCGTTTGCAGCACCATTCTCGGGAAAACCCGAGAGACACCGTCGTACGTAAAAAGCCCAGGAGGTCAGCCGTTTATGAGATAGTGGATCCAGCACGCATGGCACTGAAGATCCTACCACTGATGATCATACCACTGAAGATCATACCACGCGCTCTTGTCATTCCTTATGCCCATTCTAACATTCAATCAAACAGTAACTGAATGCCTCGATGCCTGCCTGCCTGCTTTATATAGAAAGCCCAGGCTACGTGAACATTACCCTCTCCTGTGAGGTCTGGTAGCGGAGGTGCAGGGCTGTCGGGTCCCAGTCGACAGCTATGCAGGCGTTTCCTACCGAGGCCCTGTCCTCCGTACAGTCCACCGCACAGCCTCGACAGAACCTGAACACACACAGTAACACACACAGTAACACACACGAGCAGAAGCACAGAGATGGTACCAACACACACGCCGTTTTCCCCCTACACACGCCGTTCCCACCACACGGGCCATTTTCCCCCACGCGCCATTTTCCCCCACACGCCATTGTCCCCCCACACACTCCATTTCCCCCACACACGCCATTTCCCCCCACACTCCATTTCCCCCACACACTCCATTGCCCCCCACACACGCCATGTCCCCCACACACGCCATTTTCCCCACACACGCCATTTTCCCCACACACACGCCATTTTCCCCCACACACGCCATTTTCCCCCACACACGCCATTTTCCCCCACACACGCCATTTTCCCCCACACACGCCATTTTCCCCACACACGCCATTTTCCCCCACACGCCATTTTCCCCACACACGCCATTTTCCCCCAACACACGCCATTTTCCCCCCACACACGCCATTTTCCCCCAACACACGCCATTTTCCCCCACACACGCCATTTACCCCCCACACACGCCATTTACCCCCACACACGCCATTTACCCCCACACACGCCATTTACCCCCACACACGCCATTTCCCCACACGCCATTTTCCCCCACACACGCCATTTACCCCCACACACGCCATTTACCCCCACACACGCCATTTACCCCCACACACGCCATTTACCCCCACACACGCCATTTACCCCCTACACACGCCATTTCCCCCTACACACGCCATTTTCCAAACATGAGATGGATACAGTAATAGAAGAGAAGTGTGTGTTTTGATGATGATGATGGTGGAGGAGGCCTCACCTGTACCAGGGACACCAGGCACATGAGTTGCCATCCTTCCCCACCACCCTCAGTGTGAAAGGGTACTGGTAGCCCATACTGTCATCACTGTAGTAAGGGGCATAACACACACATGACATCACTAACAACCTACAAAACAATATCAGCTTCAGTCAATTAAAAATAACCTTTAATCAAGAACGTTCCCATCAACAGGAGACTTCCTGAATCGCCACAATAACCCCGTTCAGTCAATCAAGTGGAGACTTCCTGACTAGCCCTGTGTGTGTGTGTGTGTGGCGTGTGTGTGTGTGGCGTGTGTGTGGCGTGTGTGTGTTTGGCGTGTGTGTGTTTGGCGTGTGTGTGTTTGGCGTGTGTGTGTTTGGCGTGTGTGTGTGTGGCGTGTGTGTGTTTGTGTGTGTGTGTTTGGCGTGTGTGTGTGCGTGTGTGTGTGTGTGTGTGTGTGGTGTGTGTGGCGTGTGTGGTGTGTGTGTGGTGTGTGTGTGGCGTGTGTGTGTGTGGCGTGTGTGTGTGTGGCGTGTGTGTGTGTGTGTGTGTGTGTGTGTGTGGCGTGTGTGTGTGTGGCGTGTGTGTGGCGTGTGTGTGTTTGGCGTGTGTGTGTGTGGCGTGTGTGTGTGTGGCGTGTGTGTGTTTGGCGTGTGTGTGTGTGGCGTGTGTGGCGTGTGTTTGTGTGTGTGTGTGGCGTGTGTGTGTGTGGCGTGTGTGTGTGTGGCGTGTGTGTGTGGCGTGTGTGTGTGTGTGTGGCGTGTGTGTGGTGTGTGATGTGGTGTGGCGTGTGTGTGTGTGTGTGTGTGGCGTGTGTGTGTGTGGCGTGTGGCGTGTGTGTGTGTGTGTGTGTGTGTGTGTGTGTGGGGGGGGGGGGTACTGACCAGTCCTGTGCATGGTTGCTGGCCTCCTGCGGGGGTAGAGGGCTGGCCAGACGGGCCACCTGTATCCAGACAGCATCGTACAGGTCCTTCTGACTGGTGTGAACCGTACAGGGAACGATCAGGGGCATCCCAAACAGACTGGCACGGTTCTTCTGACTGGACAGGAAATACAACTCCGTCCGCATCTACAGGAGGACACACAAGAATAAAAACAACCAACCAAAACCAGTCAGAACTACGAACCTCGATGCCGAAACATGAGAAATGTATTTCCTCATTGATACTATACTCTCCTTCTATATATTTAACTTCAACAGACCATGTCTCTTTTTCACAATACAAACATCAGTACAAAACACAAAATCTATCCGGAGCAGCCCCCTGCAACACATCCAACCCTGAGCCTCACCCTGCAACACATCCAACCCTGAGCCTCACCCTGCAACACATCCAACCCTGAGCCTCACCCTGCAACACATCCAACCCTGAGCCTCACCCTGCAACACATTCAACCCTGAGCCTCCCCTGCAACACATTCAACCCTGAGCCTCACCCTGCAACACATTCAACCCTGAGCCTCACCCTGCAACACATTCAACCCTGAGCCTCACCCTGCAACACATCCAACCCTGAGCCTCACCCTGCAACACATCCAACCCTGAGCCTCCCTGCAACACATCCGACCCTGAGCCTCCCTGCAACACATCCGACCCTGAGCCTCCCTGCAACACATCCGACCCTGAGCCTCCCTGCAACACATCCAACCCTGAGCCTCCCCTGAAACACCCTGAGCCTCCCCCTGCAAGGCATTCAACCCTGAGCCTCCCCTGCAACACATTCAACCCTGAGCCTCCCTGCAACACATCCGACCCTGAGCCTCCCTGCAACACATCCGACCCTGAGCCTCCCTGCAACACATCCAACCCTGAGCCTCCCCTGAAACACCCTGAGCCTCCCCCTGCAAGGCATTCAACCCTGAGCCTCCCCTGCAACACATTCAACCCTGAGCCTCCCCTGAAACACATTCAACCCTGAGCCTCCCCCTGCAACACATTCAACCCTGAGCCTACCCTGAGCCTCCCCTGCAACACATCCAACCCTGAGCCTCACCCTGCAACACATCCAACCCGGAGCCTCCCCCTGCAACACATTCAACCCTGAGCCTCCCCTGAAACACCCGGAGCCTCCCCCTCCAACACATTCAACCCTGAGCCTCCCCTGAAACACCCGGAGCCTCCCCCTCCAACACATTCAACCCTGAGCCTCCCCCTGAAACACCCTGAGCCTCACCCTGCAACACATTCAACCCTGAGCCTCACCCTGAAACACCCTGAGCCTCACCCTGCAACACTATTCAACCCGGAGCCTCCCCTGCAACACATTCAACCCTGAGCCTCCCCTGAAACACCCTGAGCCTCCCCTGAAACACATCCACATCTCAGGAGCATAAAAAACTCAAATGCAGGTCTCCCTAAATCAAAAGCCACCATTGGAACCTCGAGCACGACTCAGTATTGTGCTCTTGTTACTGCAGTCTATTGTTGTGACCTTGACCAGTGTTGTCAGATACATTTTGGGGAAATTGTGCAGGAGCGCTTTGTAAATAAACAGAATGGAATGCTGAATCTCTTCTTAACGACTGAGATACAATGTTGCATTCTAAAATAAAATCACCAGAATTGAATCTAAGGGCACAGTGGAAAACAGCATCTACAGTGTGGAATGCCAACTCGGAGTGTGCCTGTTGCCCACAATAGCAGCACACACAATATATATATATATATATATATATATATATATACATACACACACACATATATATATATATACATATATACATATACATACATATACATATATACATATATACATATACATATACACACAGTACCAGTCAAGACTTTTAGAACACCTACTCATTCAAGGGTTTTTCTTTATTTTTCACTATTTTCTACATTGTAGAATACTAGAGAAAACATCAAAAACTATGAAATAACACACATGGAATCAACAAAAAGTGTTAAACCAATCTAAATATATTTTATATTTGAGATTCTTCAAAGTAGCCACCCTTTGCCTTGATGACAGCTTTGCACACTCTTGGCATTCTCTCAACCAGCTTCACCTGGATTGCTTTTCCAACAGTCTTGAAGGAGTTCCCACACTTGAGCACTTGTTGGCTGCTTTTCCTTCACTGTGCAGTTCAACTCATCCCAAACCATCTCAATTGGGTTGAGGTTGGGTGATTGTGGAAGCCAGATCATCTGATGCAGCACTCAATCACTCTCCTTCTTGGTCAAATATCCCTTACACAGCCTGGAGGTGTGTTGGGTCATTGTTCTGTTGAAAAACAAATGATAGTGGGACTAAGTGCAAACCAGATGGGATGGCGTATCGCTGCAGAATGCTGTGGTAACCATGCTGGTTAAGTGTGCCTTGAATTCTAAATAAATCACTGACAGTGTCACCAGCAAAGCACCCCCACACCATCACACCTCCTCCATGTTTCACGTTGGGAATCACACATGCGGTGATCATCCGTTCTCACAAAGACACGGCAGATGGAACCAAAAATCTCAAATTTGGACTCATCAGACCAAAGGACATATTTCCACAGGTCTAATGTCCATTGCTCATGTTTTTTGGCACAAGCAAGTCTCTTCTTCTTATTGGTGTCCTTTAATAGTGGTTTATTTGCAGCAAATCGACCATGAAGGCCTGATTCACACAGTCTCCTCTCAACAGTTGATGTTGAGATATGTCTGTTACTTTATTTGGGCTGCAATTTGAGGGGAAATTAATTGACGATTTCTGTGGCTGATAACTAATGAACTTATCCTTTGCAGCAGAGGTAACTCTGGGTCTTCCTTTCCTGTGTCGGTCCTCATGAGGTCAGTCAAAGTAATGGACTGTCGTTTCTTATAATTTGAGCTGTTCTTGCCATAATATGGACTTGGTCTTCTACCAAATAGGGCTATCTTCTGTATACCACCCCTACCTGGTCACAACACAACGTATTGGCTCAAACCCATTAAGGAAGAAAGAAATTCCACAAATTAACTTTTAACAAGGCACACTTGTTAATTGAAATGCATTCCAGGTGACTACTTCATAAAGCTGGTTGAGAGAATGCCAAGAGTGTGTAAAGCTGTCATCAAGGCAAAGGGTGGCTGCTTCGAAGAAACTAAATTATATTTTGATTTGGTTAACACTTTTGTGGTTACTACATGACTCCAGATGTGTTATTTCATAGTGTTGATGTCTTCACTATTATTCTACAATGTAGAAAATAGTAAAAATAAAGAAAAACCCTTGAACGAGTAGGGGTGTCCAAACTTTTGACTGGTTCTATACACACACACACACACTTGAAGTCGGAAGTTCACATACACATTAAAACTTGTTTTCAACCACTCCACACATTCGTGTTAACTAACTATAGTTTTGGCAAGTCGGTTAGGACATCTACTTTATGCATGACATTTTTTCAACAATTGTTTACAGACAGATTATTTCACTGTATCACAATTCCAGGGGGTCAGAAGTTTACATACACTAAGTTGACTGTGCCTTTAAACAGCTTGGATTCCAGAAAATGATGTCATGGCTTTAGAAGCTTCTGATAGGCTAATTGACATCATTTGAGTCAATTGGAGGTGTACCTGTGGATGTATTTCAAGGCCTACCTTCAAACTCAGTGCCTCTTTGCTTGACATCATGGGAAAATCTAAAGAAATCAGCCAAGACCTCATATAAAAATAAAAAAAATTATAGACCTCCACAAGTCTGGTTCATCCTTGGGAGCAATTCCCAAACACCTGAAGGTACCACGGTCATCTGTACAAACAATAGTACGCAAGTATAAACACCATGGGACCACGCAGCCGTCATACCGCTCAGGAAGGAGACCCGTTCTGTCTCCTAGATGTGAACGTACGTTGGTGCGAAAAGTGCAAATCAATCCCAGAACAACAGCAAAGGACCTTGTGAAGATGCTGGATGAAACTGGAAGAGTCACGTAGCTCTGGCTTGTTATATAAAGCAGACAGGCATCGAGACATTCAGTCACTGTTAGATTGAACATTAGAATGGGCAAAACGAGTCACCCAAGCGACTGAGCGTGGTATGATTGTCGGTGCCAGGCGCACCGGATCCAGTACCTCAGAAACAGACACCTTCCTGGATCCAGTACCTCAGAAACAGACACCTTCCTGGATCCAGTACCTCAGAAACAGACACCTTCCTGGATCCAGTACCTCAGAAACAGACACCTTCCTGGATCCAGTACCTCAGAAACAGACACCTTCCTGGATCCAGTACCTCAGAAACAGACACCTTCCTGGATCCAGTACCTCAGAAACAGACACCTTCCTGGATCCAGTACCTCAGAAACAGACACCTTCCTGGATCCAGTACCTCAGAAACAGACACCTTCCTGGATCCAGTACCTCAGAAACAGACACCTTCCTGGATCCAGTACCTCAGAAACAGACACCTTCCTGGATCCAGTACCTCAGAAACAGACACCTTCCTGGATCCAGTACCTCAGAAACAGACACCTTCCTGGATCCAGTACCTCAGAAACAGACACCTTCCTGGATCCAGTACCTCAGAAACAGACACCTTCCTGGATCCAGTACCTCAGAAACAGACACCTTCCTGGATCCAGTACCTCAGAAACAGACACCTTCCTGGGTCCAGTACCTCAGAAACAGACACCTTCCTGGATCCAGTACCTCAGAAACAGACACCTTCCTGATCCAGTACCTCAGAAACAGACACCTTCCTGGATCCAGTACCTCAGAAACAGACACCTTCCTGGATCCAGTACCTCAGAAACAGACACCTTCCTGGATCCAGTACCTCAGAAACAGACACCTTCCTGGATCCAGTACCTCAGAAACAGACACCTTCCTGGATCCAGTACCTCAGAAACAGACACCTTCCTGGATCCAGTACCTCAGAAACAGACACCTTCCTGGATCCAGTACCTCAGAAACAGACACCTTCCTGGATCCAGTACCTCAGAAACAGACACCTTCCTGGATCCAGTACCTCAGAAACAGACACCTTCCTGGATCCAGTACCTCAGAAACAGACACCTTCCTGGATCCAGTACCTCAGAAACAGACACCTTCCTGGATCCAGTACCTCAGAAACAGACACCTTCCTGGATCCAGTACCTCAGAAACAGACACCTTCCTGGATCCAGTACCTCAGAAACAGACACCTTCCTGGGCTTTTCACACACGACTGTGTCTAGGGTTTACAGAGAACAGTGCTGCAGACAAACATCCAGTCAGCGCCAGTCCTGTGGGTGAAAACAGCTCGTTGATGAGAGAAGTCGGACCAGTCAGCGCCAGTCCTGTGGGTGAAAACAGCTCGTTGATGAGAGAAGTCGGACCAGTCAGCGGCAGTCCTGTGGGTGAAAACAGCTCGTTGATGAGAGAAGTCGGACCAGTCAGCGCCAGTCCTGTGGGTGAAAACAGCTCGTTGATGAGAGAAGTCGGACCAGTCAGCGCCAGTCCTGTGGGTGAAAACAGCTCGTTGATGAGAGAAGTCGGACCAGTCAGCGCCAGTCCTGTGGGTGAAAACAGCTCGTTGATGAGAGAAGTCGGAGGAGAATGACAGGAATGTTTTGAGCTAACAGGAGGGCCACAAACAGACTAATAACGGCGCAGCACAACAGTGGTGTGCAGAACGGCATCTTGGAACACAACTCGTCGGTCTTTGTCATGGATGGGCTATTGCAGCAGACGACCACACTGGGTTCCAGTCCCATCAGCTATAAACAAAAAGAATCGGCTCCAGTGGACACGCCACCACCAACACTGGACAAATTGAGGAGGTGAAAAACATCACCTGGAACATGACAGCGAGTTCAGTTTACACGAGGGGCCCGGTCAGGCCCCAGACCTCAACCCAATAGAGCATAATGGGATGACATGGAACGGGCTGTTGGCAGCATGAATGTACCACCATCTAATCTGCAGCAACTGCGTGATGCCATCGCGTCAGCATGGACCAACATCCCTGTGAAACGTTTCTGAAACCTTGTAGAATGCCCCAAATAATTCAGACTGTTCTGGAGGCAAAAGGGGGTCCAACACAGTAATAGATGGGTGTACCTAATAAACTGGCCAGTGAGAGTGAGTGAGTAAACAAACAAATAATATATATATATATATATATATATATATAAAACATTCTATTCTAATTAATTTATTGTGTAAAATATTTTATTCTGTGGGACCCACCATCTTCCTGTGCATGGCGATGATGTACCCGATGAAGGGGCTGTCCTGGGCGGGGGACACGTGTCCGTTGGCCAGGCTTCTCTCTGTGGTCTCTCTGCAGTGCACCATGGTGCTGGGCATGCCGTTGGAGATCAGACCAGGCTTACCACCAGGATGCGCTGCCACCCCGTTAACCACGGGCACAGGGGTGATGTCTGCAGAGGTGTTACAGACAGACATGTCAGAGAGCCCTTCCCGGAAACAGTCAGTTGGTTTATCATGTGACTGTGAGGAGTATGGTAGGGTTAAGGTCATAAGGAGAGGTACAGTACAGTACCCACCTCTAGAAGCAGCGCGCGTTACATTCTACCAGCCTCTAGAAGCAGCGTGCGTTACATTCTACCAGCCTCTAGAAGCAGCGCGTTACATTCTACCAGCCTCTAGAAGCAGCGCGTTACATTCTACCAGCCTCTAGAAGCAGCGCGCGTTACATTCTACCCACCTCTAGAAGCAGCGCGTTACATTCTACCAGCCTCTAGAAGCAGCGCGTTACATTCTACCAGCCTCTAGAAGCAGCGTGCGTTACATTCTACCAGCCTTTAGAAGCAGTGCGTTACATTCTACCAGCCTCTAGAAGCAGTGCGTTACATTCTACCAGCCTCTAGAAGCAGCGTGCGTTACATTCTACCAGCCCCTAGAAGCAGCGCGTTACATTCTACCAGCCTCTAGAAGCAGCGCATTACATTCTACCAGCCCCTAGAAGCAGCGTGCGTTACATTCTACCAGCCTCTAGAAGCAGCGCGTTACATTCTACCAGCCTCTAGAAGCAGCGCGTTACATTCTACCAGCCTCTAGAAGCAGCGCGTTACATTCTACCAGCCTCTAGAAGCAGCGCGTCACATTCTACCAGCCTCTAGAAGCAGCGCGTTACATTCTACCAGCCTCTAGAAGCAGCGCGTTACATTCTACCAGCCTCTAGAAGCAGCGTGCGTAACATTCTACCAGCCCCTAGAAGCAGCGTGCGTTACATTCTACCAGCCTCTAGAAGCAGCGCGCGTTACATTCTACCAGCCTCTAGAAGCAGCGTGCGTTACATTCTACCAGCCTCTAGAAGCAGCGTGCGTTACATTCTACCAGCCTCTAGAAGCAGCGTGCGTTACATTCTACCAGCCTCTAGAAGCAGCGTGTTACATTCTACCAGCCTCTAGAAGCAGCGTGCGTTACATTCTACCAGCCTCTAGAAGCAGCGTGCGTTACATTCTACCAGCCCCTAGAAGCAGCGTGCGTTACATTCTACCAGCCTCTAGAAGCAGCGAGTTACATTCTACCAGCCTCTAGAAGCAGTGTGCGTTACATTCTACCAGCCCCTAGAAGCAGCGCGTTACATTCTACCAGCCCCTAGAAGCAGCGTGTTACATTCTACCAGCCTCTAGAAGCAGCGTGCGTTACATTCTACCAGCCTCTAGAAGCAGCGTGCGTTACATTCTACCAGCCTCTAGAAGCAGCGCGTTACATTCTACCAGCCTCTAGAAGCAGCGTGCGTAACATTCTACCAGCCCCTAGAAGCAGCGTGCGTTACATTCTACCAGCCTCTAGAAGCAGCGCGTTACATTCTACCAGCCTCTAGAAGCAGCGCGTTACATTCTACCAGCCTCTAGAAGCAGCGTGCGTTACATTCTACCAGCCTCTAGAAGCAGCGCGTTACATTCTACCAGCCCCTAGAAGCAGCGCGTTACATTCTACCAGCCTCTAGAAGCAGCGCGTTACATTCTACCAGCCCCTAGAAGCAGCGTGCGTTACATTCTACCAGCCTCTAGAAGCAGCGCGTTAAATTCTACCAGCCCCTAGAAGCAGCGCGTTACATTCTACCAGCCTCTAGAAGCAGCGTGCGTTACATTCTACCAGCCCCTAGAAGCAGCGTGCGTTACATTCTACCAGCCTCTAGAAGCAGCGCGTTACATTCTACCAGCCTCTAGAAGCAGCGTGCGTTACATTCTACCAGCCCCTAGAAGCAGCGCGTTACATTCTACCAGCCTCTAGAAGCAGCGTGCGTTACATTCTACCAGCCCCTAGAAGCAGCGCGTTACATTCTACCAGCCTCTAGAAGCAGCGCGTTACATTCTACCAGCCTCTAGAAGCAGCGCGTTACATTCTACCAGCCTCTAGAAGCAGCGCGTTACATTCTACCAGCCCCTAGAAGCAGTGTTACATTCTACCAGCCCCTAGAAGCAGCGTGCGTTACATTCTACCAGCCTCTAGAAGCAGCGCGTTACATTCTACCAGCCTCTAGAAGCAGCGTGCGTTACATTCTACCAGCCCCTAGAAGCAGCGCGTTACATTCTACCAGCCTCTAGAAGCAGCGCGTTACATTCTACCAGCCTCTAGAAGCAGCGCGTTACATTCTACCAGCCCCTAGAAGCAGCGTGCGTCACATTCTACCAGCCTCTAGAAGCAGTGTTACATTCTACCAGCCCCTAGAAGCAGCGTGCGTTACATTCTACCAGCCTCTAGAAGCAGCGTGCGTTACATTCTACCAGCCTCTAGAAGCAGTGTGTTACATTCTACCAGCCTCTAGAAGCAGCGTGCGTTACATTCTACCAGCCTCTAGAAGCAGCGTGTTACATTCTACCAGCCTCTAGAAGCAGCGTGCGTTACATTCTACCAGCCTCTAGAAGCAGCGCGCGTTACATTCTATCAGCCTCTAGAAGCAGCGCGTTACATTCTACCAGCCTCTAGAAGCAGCGTGCGTTACATTCTACCAGCCTCTAGAAGCAGCGCGTTACATTCTACCAGCCTCTAGAAGCAGCGCGTTACATTCTACCAGCCTTTAGAAGCAGCGCGTTACATTCTACCAGCCTCTAGAAGCAGCGTGCGTTACATTCTACCAGCCTCTAGAAGCAGCGCGTTACATTCTACCAGCCTCTAGAAGCAGCGCGTTACATTCTACCAGCCTCTAGAAGCAGCGTGCGTTACATTCTACCAGCCTCTAGAAGCAGCGTGCGTTACATTCTACCAGCCTCTAGAAGCAGCGCGTTACATTCTACCAGCCTCTAGAAGCAGCGCGTTACATTCTACCAGCCTCTAGAAGCAGCGTGTTACATTCTACCAGCCTCTAGAAGCAGCGCGTTACATTCTACCAGCCCCTAGAAGCAGCGTGCGTTACATTCTACCAGCCTCTAGAAGCAGTGTGTTACATTCTACCAGCCTCTAGAAGCAGCGCGTTACATTCTACCAGCCCCTAGAAGCAGCGTGCGTTACATTCTACCAGCCTCTAGAAGCAGCGAGTTACATTCTACCAGCCTCTAGAAGCAGCGTGCGTTACATTCTACCAGCCTCTAGAAGCAGTGTGCGTTACATTCTACCAGCCTCTAGAAGCAGTGTGCGTTACATTCTACCAGCCTTTAGAAGCAGCGCGTTACATTCTACCAGCCTCTAGAAGCAGCGTGCGTAACATTCTACCAGCCTCTAGAAGCAGCGCGTTACATTCTACCAGCCTCTAGAAGCAGCGCGTTACATTCTACCAGCCTCTAGAAGCAGTGTGCGTTACATTCTACCAGCCTCTAGAAGCAGCGAGTTACATTCTACCAGCCTCTAGAAGCAGCGCGTTACATTCTACCAGCCTCTAGAAGCAGCGTGCGTTACATTCTACCAGCCTCTAGAAGCAGCGTGCGTTACATTCTACCAGCCTCTAGAAGCAGTGCGTTACATTCTACCAGCCTCTAGAAGCAGTGTGTTACATTCTACCAGCCTCTAGAAGCAGCGTGCGTTACATTCTACCAGCCTCTAGAAGCAGCGCGTTACATTCTACCAGCCTCTAGAAGCAGCGCGTTACATTCCACCAGCCACTAGAAGCAGCGTGCGTTACATTCTACCAGCCTCTAGAAGCAGCGTGTTACATTCTACCAGCCTCTAGAAGCAGCATGTGTTACATTCTACCAGCCTCTAGAAGCAGCGTGTGTTACATTCTACCAGCCTCTAGAAGCAGCGCGTTACATTCTACCAGCCTCTAGAAGCAGCGTGTGTTACATTCTACCAGCCTCTAGAAGCAGCGTGTGTTACATTCTACCAGCCTCTAGAAGCAGCGCGTTACATTCTACCAGCCTCTAGAAGCAGCGTGTGTTACATTCTACCAGCCTCTAGAAGCAGCGTGTGTTACATTCTACCAGCCTCTAGAAGCAGCGAGTTACATTCTACCAGCCTCTAGAAGCAGCGCGTTACATTCTACCAGCCTCTAGAAGCAGCGAGTTACATTCTACCAGCCCCTAGAAGCCATTCTACCAGCCTCTAGAAGCAGCATGTGTTACATTCTACCAGCCTCTAGAAGCAGCGTGTTACATTCTACCAGCCTCTAGAAGCAGTGCGTTACATTCTACCTCTAGTGTAGGAGGTTCTCACCTGTCTGTGTTGGAGAGGTGAGGGAAGTGGGGGACCATGGCACAGGGATCTCAAACGCACACAGGAAGCCGTTCACCGACAGACGCACCTTCTGATTATCCTGAGGGAAGTTCTACAGCACACAAAAACAATTAGTACTATTGCTTCTCTCTGTATTGGACTATTGTGTGTGTGTGTGTGTACCTTGATGTTGGAGGTGTGGACCTCAGCCAGTAGTATCTGTTCTGGTTTCAGACTACACAATTCACTCAGCTGTTTCTTCAGACCGGTGTACTTATCATCCATGTTGAGCCTCAGGCCGAACCGTACAGGGGTAGAACCATCCAGCATAATGACTGAGACAGACAGAGAGAGAGACAGAGAGAGAGACACACAGAGAGAAAGACACACAGAGAGAGACACACAGACAGACACAGAGAGAGACACACATACAGACACAGAGAGAGAGAGAGACACACAGAGAGAGAGACACAGAGAGAGAGACACAGAGACACAGAGAGAGACAGAGAGAGAGACACACACAGAGAGAAAGACACACAGAGAGAGACACACATACAGACACAGAGAGAGAGAGAGACACACAGAGAGAGAGACACAGAGAGAGAGACACAGAGACACAGAGAGAGAGAGAGACACACAGAGAGAGACACAGAGACACAGAGAGAGAGAGAGAGACACAGAGAGAGACACACATACAGACACAGAGAGAGAGAGAGACACACAGAGAGAGAGACACATACAGACACAGAGAGAGAGAGAGACACACAGAGAGAGACACACATACAGACACAGAGAGAGAGAGAGACACACAGAGAGAGAGACACAGAGAGAGACAGACAATGCAGTCACTTCAGGAAGTGAATAGAAATATGCATATTTCCCAGTGATCGTCATTATTATTATTATAATCATATTAGTATTCTATTATTGTCTAGAATGATGTGATTTGCTATTAATTGAGATCTGGGGAAACGGGCCATTGGCTGCCGCTTGGCTTCTTTTAAGGACCTTCACGATTCTCAGGTTTATTTTTTATTTATTTAACCAGGCAAGTCAGTTAAGAACAAATTGTTATTTGCAATGACGGCCTAGGAACAGTGGGTTAACTGCTTTGTTCAGGGGGCAGAACGACAGATTTTTACCTTGTCAGCTCGGGGATTCGATCTTGCAATCTTTCGGTTACTAGTCCAACACTCTAACCACTAGGCTACCTGCCTCCTCTAACCACTAGGCTACCTGCCTCCTCTAACCACTAGGCTACCTGCCTCCTCTAACCACTAGGCTACCTGCCTCCTCTAACCACTAGGCTACCTGCCTCCTCTAACCACTAGGCTACCTGCCTCCTCTAACCACTAGGCTACCTGCCTCCTCTAACCACTAGGCTACCTGCCTCCTCTAACCACTAGGCTACCTGCCTCCTCTAACCACTAGGCTACCTGCCTCCTCTAACCACTAGGCTACCTGCCTCCTCTAACCACTAGGCTACCTGCCTCCTCTAACCACTAGGCTACCTGCCTCCTCTAACCACCAGGGTAAGGAAGTGTGCAGGAAAAATAATTTAAAAAAACCTCTCCTCTGGCAAACTGTTGAGGTCAATTAAGACGAAAACCAACTCACCACCCGGAAATGTCCACAGAGATCAAACCCTCCCACTCCTTTCCAGGGACCTACCCTCCCACCCCTTTCCAGGGACAAACCCTCGCACCCCTTTCCAGGGACAAACCCTCCCATCCCTTTCCAGGGACAAACCCTCCCACCCCTTTCCAGGGACAAACCCTCCCACCCCTTTCCAGGGACAAACCCTCCCACCCCTTTCCAGGGAGCTCCCCCCACCAGGGTATTGAGTCCCAGGTCCTCACCAGTGATCCACCCCACCAGGGTATTGAGTCCCCGGGCCTCACCAGTGATCTCCCCCACCCACCCCACCCCACCAGGGTATTGAGTCCCCGGTCCTCACCAGTGATCTCCCCCCACCCCACCAGGGTATTGAGTCCCCGGTCCTCACCAGTGACCCCCCCCACCAGGGTATTGAGTCCCCGGTCCTCACCAGTGATCTCCCCACCACCCCACCAGGGTATTGAGTCCCAGGTCCTCACCAGTGATCCCCCCACCAGGGTATTGAGTCCCAGGTCCTCACCAGTGATCTCCCCCCACCAGGGTATTGAGTCCCCGGTCCTCACCAGTGATCTCCCCCCACCAGGGTATTGAGTCCCAGGTCCTCACCAGTGATCCCCCACCCCACCAGGGTATTGAGTCCCCGGGCCTCACCAGTCATCTCCCCCCACCCCACCCCACCAGGGTATTGAGTCCCCGGTCCTCACCAGTGATCTCCCCCCACCCCACCAGGGTATTGAGTCCCCGGTCCTCACCAGTGATCCCCCCACCACCCCACCAGGGTATTGAGTCCCAGGTCCTCACCAGTGATCTCCCCCCACCAGGGTATTGAGTCCCAGGTCCTCACCAGTGATCTCCCCCCCACCAGGGTATTGAGTCCCAGGTCCTCACCAGTGATCCCCCCCCCCCCACCAGGGTATTGAGTCCCGGTCCTCACCAGTGATCTCCCCCACCACCCCACCAGGGTATTGAGTCCCGGTCCTCACCAGTGATCTCCCCCCACCACCCCACCAGGGTATTGAGTCCCAGGTCCTCACCAGTGATCCCCCCCACCAGGGTATTGAGTCCCAGGTCCTCACCAGTGATCTCCCCACCACCCCACCAGGGTATTGAGTCCCAGGTCCTCACCAGTGATCTCCCCCCGCACCCCACCAGGGTATTGAGTCCCCGGGCCTCACCAGTGATCTCCCCCCACCCCACCCCACCAGGGTATTGAGTCCCGGTCCTCACCAGTGATCTCCCCCCACCCCACCAGGGTATTGAGTCCCCGGTCCTCACCAGTGATCCCCCCACCACCCCACCAGGGTATTGAGTCCCAGGTCCTCACCAGTGATCTCCCCCCACCAGGGTATTGAGTCCCAGGTCCTCACCAGTGATCTCCCCCCACCAGGGTATTGAGTCCCAGGTCCTCACCAGTGATCCCCCCACCAGGGTATTGAGTCCCCGGTCCTCACCAGTGATCTCCCCCACCACCCCACCAGGGTATTGAGTCCCGGTCCTCACCAGTGATCTCCCCCCCCACCACCCCACCAGGGTATTGAGTCCCAGGTCCTCACCAGTGATCTCCCCCAACAGGGTATTGAGTCCCAGGTCCTCACCAGTGATCTCCCCCACCACCACCACCAGGGTATTGAGTCCCAGGTCCTCACCAGTGATTCCCCCCCACCAGGGTATTGAGTCCCAGGTCCTCACCAGTGATCTCCCCCACCACCCCACCAGGGTATTGAGTCCCAGGTCCTCACCAGTGATCTCCCCCCCACCACCAGGGTATTGAGTCCCAGGTCCTCACCAGTGATCTCCCCCACCCCACCAGGGTATTGAGTCCCCGGTCCTCACCAGTGATCTCCCCCACCACCACCACCAGGGTATTGAGTCCCCGGTCCTCACCAGTGATCTCCCCCCACCACCAGGGTATTGAGTCCCAGGTCCTCACCAGTGATCTCCCCCACCCCACCAGGGTATTGAGTCCCCGGTCCTCACCAGTGATCTCTCCCCACCACCCCACCAGGGTATTGAGTCCCCGGTCCTCACCAGTGATCTCCCCCACCACCCCACCAGGGTATTGAGTCCCAGGTCCTCACCAGTGATCCCCCCACCAGGGTATTGAGTCCCAGGTCCTCACCAGTGATCTCCCCCACCCCATCAGGGTATTGAGTCCCAGGTCCTCACCAGTGATCTCCCCCACCCCATCAGGGTATTGAGTCCCAGGTCCTCACCAGTGATCTCCCCCCACCCCATCAGGGTATTGAGTCCCAGGTCCTCACCAGTGATCTCCCCCCACCCCACCAGGGTATTGAGTCCCCGGTCCTCACCAGTGATCTCTCCCCACCACCCCACCAGGGTATTGAGTCCCCGGTCCTCACCAGTGATCTCCCCCCACCACCCCACCAGGGTATTGAGTCCCAGGTCCTCACCAGTGATCCCCCCCACCAGGGTATTGAGTCCCAGGTCCTCACCAGTGATCTCCCCCCACCCCACCAGGGTATTGAGTCCCAGGTCCTCACCAGTGATTCCCCCCACCCCACCAGGGTATTGAGTCCCCCCCCACCAGGGTATTGAGTCCCAGGTCCTCACCAGTGATCTCCCCCCACCCCACCAGGGTATTGAGTCCCTGCCACCCCCCACCAGGGTATTGAGTCCCAGGTCCTCACCAGTGATCCCCCCACCCCACCAGGGTATTGAGTCCCCCACCAGGGTATTGAGTCCCAGGTCCTCACCAGTGATTCCCCCCACCCCACCAGGGTATTGAGTCCCCCCACCAGGGTATTGAGTCCCGGTCCTCACCAGTGATCTCCCCCCACCCCACCCGGGTATTGAGTCCCTGCCACCCCCCACCAGGGTATTGAGTCCCAGGTCCTCACCAGTGATTTCCCCCACCCCACCAGGGTATTGAGTCCCCGGTCCTCACCAGTGATCTCCCCCACCACCACCACCAGGGTATTGAGTCCCCGGTCCTCACCAGTGATCTCCCCCCACCCCACCAGGGTATTGAGTCCCCGGTCCTCACCAGTGATCTCCCCCACCCCACCCGGGTATTGAGTCCCTGCCACCCCCACCAGGGTATTGAGTCCCAGGTCCTCACCAGTGATCCCCCCACCCCACCAGGGTATTGAGTCCCCACCCCACCCGGGTATTGAGTCCCTGCCACCCCCCCACCAGGGTATTGAGTCCCAGGTCCTCACCAGTGATCCCCCCACCCCACCAGGGTATTGAGTCCCCCCACCAGGGTATTGAGTCCCAGGTCCTCACCAGTGATCTCCCTCCCCCCACCCCATCAGGGTATTGAGTCCCAGGTCCTCACCAGTGATCCCCCCACCCCACCAGGGTATTGAGTCCCAGGTCCTCACCAGTGATCCCCCCCCCACCAGGGTATTGAGTCCCAGGTCCTCACCAGTGATCTCCCCCCACCCCACCAGGGTATTGAGTCCCTGCCACCCCCCCACCAGGGTATTGAGTCCCAGGTCCTCACCAGTGATCCCACCCCACCAGGGTATTGAGTCCCCACCCCCCCCCAGGGTATTGAGTCCCCGGTCCTCACCAGTGATCTCCCCCCACCCCACCAGGGTATTGAGTCCCCCCCCCCCCCCACCAGGGTATTGAGTCCCAGGTCCTCATCAGTGATCCCCCCCACCAGGGTATTGAGTCCCAGGTCCTCACCAGTGATCTCCCCCCACCCCACCAGGGTATTGAGTCCCTGCCCCCCCCCACCAGGGTATTGAGTCCCAGGTCCTCACCAGTGATCCCCCCACCCCACCAGGGTATTGAGTCCCCGGCCCCCCCCACCAGGGTATTGAGTCCCAGGTCCTCACCAGTGATCTCCCCCCACCCCATCAGGGTATTGAGTCCCAGGTCCTCACCAGCGATCCCCCCACCAGGGTATTGAGTCCCAGGTCCTCACCAGCGATCCCCCCCCACCAGGGTATTGAGTCCCAGCCCCCCAGGGTATTGAGTCCCAGGTCCTCACCAGTGATTCCCACCCCCACCAGGGTATTGAGTCCCAGCCCCCCCCACCAGGGTATTGAGTCCCAGGTCCTCACCAGTGATCCCCCCACCAGGGTATTGAGTCCCCGGCCCCCCCACCAGGGTATTGAGTCCCAGGTCCTCACCAGTGATCTCCAGGTGCATGGAGCTGTCCATGGGGAGGGGTAAAGACAGGAAGTTGAAGGGGTCGAAGCGGGCGCTGATGTGACCACACGTCTTACACTTGACCTGGGACTTGAGCTGGCCGTGGAACAGATCCACCACGATGGAACGGTTCCTCAGCAAGTGGTTCTCCCACGCCTGACGAGGAACACACACACGGAACCATAGAGAGATGTAAAACACACACACACGGAACCATAGAGAGATGTAAAACACACACAGCAAGTGGTTCTCCCACGCCTGACGAGGAACACACACGGAACCATAGAGAGATGTAAAACACACACAGCAAGTGGTTCTCCCACGCCTGACGAGGAACACACACGGAACCATAGAGAGATGTAAAACACACACACGGAACCATAGAGATGTAAAACACACACACGGAACCATAGAGAGATGTAAAACACACACACACGGAACCATAGAGAGATGTAAAACACACACACACGGAACCATAGAGAGATGTGGACACACACACACACACACACACAGCACTAATGCTGCTAATTACTCCTATAAACATACGCGCACACATACACACTGTTCATTAACTGTATATCAATACACTTCACAGGTCATCCACTCCTTAAGAAGTGCTTAGTGGATGGGCTGACATTCATTGACTCTCTCCAGGTCTCTAGACACCCAAGATGGCTGCCAGAAGATGCTCCTAAGGACGATGATGAAGTGCTGTATGATGATTGGTACTAAACAGTCTAGTTTTTCCTTTTTTAGTTGATAGATTTGATTTTTTTCCATATTAACAGTGGAAAATTCTCTCTGAGAAAATAAAGATTGATTTGATTGTACGTGTGTGTGTGTATTGGTTGACTGTGTGAAGCTGTGTGTGTATGTTTTGGTTTATTGATTGAATTCTGACCTCTAAGGCGACCTCCCAGTCGGGTCGTCCGTTGCTGTCCTTCAGCTCTACGTAGGGTTTCTCATGCACCCTGTTCAGGTCCTCATGGAGCCCGTCCAATAGGAAGGCCAGGAGCTCCTGACTGTCCTGCTGCTGGAAGCCGTTGAACCGAGGGGCGTACTTTGCTATTGTCCACTACAGGGGGCGGTAGTGAGACAACCACATATTAGTCAATTAATTCATGTCACAATGACTACGTTACCACAAGCTGACCAATTCTGATAATTTTTTCCCCACAAATGTTTATTTTGACCAATCACATTAGATCTTCTTCAGAGCTGATCCGAATGGTGAAAAAAAAAGACTGCTTCTTGACAAAAATGCCCACTTAACCCGGAAGCCAGCCGCACCAATGTGTCGGAGGAAACACCGTTCACCTGCCGACCGTGTCAGCGTGCACTGCGCCCGGCCTGCCACAGGAGTCGCTAGTGAGTGATTGGACAAGGACATCCCTTCCGGGCCAAACCCTCTTCTAACCCGGACGATGCTGGGCCAAACCCTCCCCTAACCCGGACAACGCTGGGCTAAACCCTCCCCTAACCCGGACGACGCTGGGCCAAACCCTCCCCTAACCCGGACGACGCTGGGCCAAACTCTCCTCTAACCCGGACGACGCTGGGCCAAACCCTCCTCTAACCCGGACGACGCTGGGCCAAACCCTCCTCTAACCCGGACGACGCTGGGCCAACCCTCCTCTAACCCGGACGACTGGGCCAAACCCTCCTCTAACCCGGACGACGCTGGGCCAAACCCTCCTCTAACCCGGACGACGCTGGGCCAAACCCTCCTCTAACCCGGACGACGCTGGGCCAAACCCTCCTCTAACCCGGACGACGCTGGGCCAAACCCTCCTCTAACCCGGACGACGCTGGGCCAAACCCTCCTCTAACCCGGACGACGCTGGGCCAAACCCTCCTCTAACCCGGACGACGCTGGGCCAAACCCTCCTCTAACCCGGACGACGCTGGGCCAAACCCTCCTCTAACCCGGACGACGCTGGGCCAAACCCTCCTCTAACCCAGACGACGCTGGGCCAATTGTGCTCCGCCACTCATGGGTCTCCTGGGTCGCGGCCGTCTGCGGACAGAGCCTGGACTCAAACCAGGATCTCTAGGTGGCACTACGCCAAACGAGCTCTATTTCTAATGCTTTCCTTTCCATCTGAAATACACAGCTAAATGATTTAAATACTTTTTTACGACTTTACCTCAGATTGGTAAAAATGAGTTGTGGTATTGTGTAGGAAGACATGACTTTACAATTCAAATGGCTGATAATGTATGAATTCAGCGTATTGCTAGATGTTTTGGATATTGTCTAGGCCTATAAGATCACGAAAATAAACTTGACCGCAGCCAACCAGAGCGCACAAAGATAACACAGGCACCGAGAGGCGGGACAGACAGCAGAGTGACCAACCAGCATCTTCCCTGTCATGACTGACAGCCTACACCATCAACAAAGAGGTCACTAGAAAATGCATATCGTTCCTTCTTGTGGGAGAAGGCTATACAGGACTTTCCTGACTAGAAAATTGGAAGATTTTAAATGAAAAGAAGCAGAGTTCATTAATGAAGTGGAAAAAGTAGCCGGCTGACAAACCTATTTAGCCAACGGCCAGCGCAAAAATAATTAAAAAAATGTTTAACCCTTTTTCTCCCCAATTTCGTGGTGTCCAATTGTTGTAGTAGCTTGTCTCATCGCTACAACTCCCGTACGGGCTCGGGAGAGACGAAGGTTGAAAGTCCTCCGATACACAACCTTCTTTAACACAGCGCGCATCCAACCCAGAGGCCAGCCGCACCAATGTGTCGGAGGAAACACCGGGAAGCTGGCGACCTTTGGTTAGCGCGCAATGCGCCCGGCCCGCCACAGGAGTCGCTGGTGCGCGATGAGACAAGGATATCCCTACCGGCCAAACCCTCCCTAACCCGGACGACGCTAGGCCAATTGTGCGTCGCCCCACGGACCTCCCGGTCGCGGCCAGTTACGACAGAGCCTGGGCGCGAACCCAGAGTCTCTGGTGGCACAGCTGGCGCTGCAGTACAGCGCCCTTACCCACTGCGCCACCTGGGAGGCCCATATTAGTCAATCCACTCATATCATAAATGGAGACATTAAGGACATAGTTTTCCACTACAGGGAGTAAGGAAATCCCATCCACTGTTGTGACGATCCATGTCAGGATTTATAAACCCACCCTGAGTTTGAGAGGAGCAACGTTCCTCTGTGTTCCACTCCACAGCTCCATCAGCAGGTCTCCGTAACATTTAGCCATGTGACCTCGCATCCCGATGGGGTTGGTTCTGGACACACAAAAAACAAAGTCAGTAATGCCAACAAGCTGTTCAACTTTTCACAACACACACACACACACACACACACACACACCTACCTGTTGAGTTCATAGAGGTGTCTTCCTGAGATGAAGTAGTCAGTGAGGGGCGTGGTGTTGCTAACACACTGGATACTAGAGTTCATAAAGCACGTGTTGCCTAGGTTACTGAGGCCCGTGGCACCCTTCTCCGTAGCAACTGGGGGTTGGGGGGGTGGGGGTAGACATGCACAGTATTAGGCTACAATATTTACATGCTTGCCAGGTTTTAGTGGAGAATCGGAGGGAGGTTAGAGATAAATATATCATCCTAAAATAGTAAAAGCTCTCGATAACTGCGTTGTAAACGTATGTACCGATGTTTTTTAAAATGTATTTATTTTTTATTTGACCTTTGTTTAACGAGGCAAGTCAGTTAAAGAACAAATTCTTATTTTCAATGACGGCCTAGGAACAGTGGGTTAACTGCCTTGTTCAGGGGTAGAACGACAGATTTGTACCTTGTCAGCTCGGGGGTTTGAACTTGCAACCTTTCGGTTACTAGTCCAACGCTCTAAGCACTAGGCTACCCTGCCACCTCTACCCTCTAACCACTAGGCTACCCCTGCCTCCTCTACACTCTAACCACTAGGCTACCCTGCCGCCTCTACACTCTAACCACTAGGCTACCCTGCCGCCTCTACACTCTAACCACTACACCTAACCACTAGGCTACCCTGCCGCCTCTACACTCTAACCACTAGGCTACCCTGCCGCCTCTACACTCTAACCACTAGGCTACCCTGCCGCCTCTACACTCTAACCACTAGGCTACCCTGCCGCCTCTACACTCTAACCACTAGGCTACCCTGCCGCCTCTACACTCTAACCACTAGGCTACCCTGCCTCCTCTACACTCTAACCACTAGGCTACCCTGCCGCCTCTACACTCTAACCACTAGGCTACCCTGCCGCCTCTACACTCTAACCACTAGGCTACCCTGCCGCCTCTACACTCTAACCACTAGGCTACCCTGCCGTTGCCAAGGGGGTTTGTGACACGGTTCCACTGTACCTTTATGCCGGTCCATTTTACTGCTGTTGGCGATGAAGGACATCTCTTCTGGCCAGCTCATGTCTTTGTTCCGAACTAAAAACACACAAGATGAAAATGTTTACACATCAATGAAATCAATTTCTCTTTTTAAATCAGAAGCTTGCAGTCAGTTTTTTTAAAGTTTTTTTTTTTACATTTCAACACACTCAGCAGTCAGATTAATTAATTATAGAGTTCTTTCAACGTACCCTCGATAACTAAGTGTTGCTCGTCCTGAATCTTCAGGCCCTCCAGAGTGTGGTTCTCATCATCCAGGAGGGTCAGATAGTTCTGGGGGGAGGAGGAGAACAGGGTCAGATAGTTCTGGGTGGGGGGAGGAGGAGAACAGGGTCAGATAGTTCTGGGTGGGGGAGGAGGAGAACAGGGTCAGGTAGTTCTGGGTGGGGGAGGAGAACAGGGTCAGGTAGTTCTGGGGGAAGAGGAGGAGAACAGGGTCAGATAGTTCTGGGGGAGGAGGAGAACAGGGTCAGGTAGTTCTGGGGGGAGGAGGAGAACAGGGTCAGATAGTTCTGGGGGGGAGGAGGAGAACAGGGTCAGATAGTTCTGGGGGAGGAGGAGAACAGGGTCAGGTAGTTCTGGGGGAGGAGGAGAACAGGGTCAGATAGTTCTGGGGGAGGAGGAGAACAGGGTCAGATAGTTCTGGGGGAGGAGGAGAACAGGGTCAGATAGTTCTGGGGGGGAGGAGAACAGGGTCAGATAGTTCTGGGTGGGAGGGAGATAGAGGAGAACAGGGTCAGATAGTTCTGGGGGAGGAGGAGAACAGGGTCAGATAGTTCTGGGGGAGGAGGAGTTCTGGGGGAACAGGGTCAGATAGTTCTGGGGGAGGAGGAGAACAGGGTCAGATAGTTCTGGGGGAGGAGGAGGAGAACAGGGTCAGATAGTTCTGGGGGGGGGAGGAGGAGAGGAGACAGGGTCAGATAGTTCTGGGGGGGAGGAGGAGAACAGGGTCAGATAGTTCTGGGTGGGGGAGGAGGAGAACAGGGTCAGATAGTTCTGGGTGGGGGAGGAGGAGAACAGGGTCAGATAGTTCTGGGTGGGGGAGGAGGAGAACAGGGTCAGATAGTTCTGGGGAGGAGGAGAACAGGGTCAGATAGTTCTGGGGGGGGAGGAGGAGAACAGGGTCAGATAGTTCTGGGTGGGGGAGGAGGAGAACAGGGTCAGATAGTTCTGGGTGGGGGAGGAGGAGAACAGGGTCAGATAGTTCTGGGTGGGGAGGAGGAGAACAGGGTCAGATAGTTCTGGGTGGGGGGAGGAGGAGAACAGGGTCAGATAGTTCTGGATGGGGGGAGGAGGAGAACAGGGTCAGGTAGTTCTGGGGGAGGAGGAGAACAGGGTCAGATAGTTCTGGGTGGGGGAGGAGGAGAACAGGGTCAGATAGTTCTGGGGGAGGAGGAGAACAGGGTCAGATAGTTCTGGGGGGGGGAGGGAACAGGGTCAGATAGTTCTGTGGGGAGGAGGAGAACAGGGTCAGATAGTTCTGGGGGAGGAGGAGAACAGGGTCAGATAGTTCTGGGTGGGGGGGAGGAGGAGGGGGAGGAGGAGAACAGGGTCAGATAGTTCTGGGTGGGGGAGGAGGAGAACAGGGTCAGATAGTTCTGGGTGGGGGAGGAGAACAGGGTCAGGTAGTTTTGGGTGGAGGAGGAGAACAGGGTCGGATAGTTCTGGGTGGGGGGGAGGAGAACAGGGTCGGATAGTTCTGGGTGGGGGGAGGAGGAGAACAGGGTCAGATAGTTCTGGGTGGGGGGAGGAGGAGAACAGGGTCAGGTAGTTCTGGGTGGGGGGAGGAGGAGAACAGGGTCAGGTAGTTCTGGGTGGGGGGAGGAGGAGAACAGGGTCAGATAGTTCTGGGGGAGGAGGAGAACAGGGTCAGATAGTTCTGGGTGGGGGAGGAGAACAGGGTCAGATAGTTCTGTGGGGAGGAGGAGAACAGGGTCAGATAGTTCTGGGGGAGGAGGAGAACAGGGTCAGATAGTTCTGTGGGGAGGAGGAGAACAGGGTCAGATAGTTCTGGGGGAGGAGGAGAACAGGGTCAGGTAGTTCTGAGGGGAAGAGGAGAACAGGGTCAGATAGTTCTGGGGGAGGAGGAGAACAGGGTCAGATAGTTCTGGGGGAGGAGGAGAACAGGGTCGGGTAGTTCTGGGGGAGGAGGAGAACAGGGTCAGGTAGTTCTGGGGGAGGAGGAGAACAGGGTCAGGTAGTTCTGGGTGGGGGAGGAGGAGAACAGGGTCAGGTAGTTCTGGGGGTAGGAGGAGAACAGGGTCAGGTAGTTCTGGGGGAGGTTTGGATGAGGAGAACAGGGTCAGGTAGTTCTGGGGGAGGTTTGGATGAGGAGAACAGGGTCAGGTAGTTCTGGGGGAGGAGGAGAACAGGGTCAGGTAGTTCTGGGTGGGGGGAGGAGGAGAACAGGGTCAGGTAGTTCTGGGGGAGGAGGAGAACAGGGTCAGGTAGTTCTGGGGGGAGGTTTGGATGAGGAGAACAGGGTCAGGTAGTTCTGGGGGAAGGAGGAGAACAGGGTCAGGTAGTTCTGGGGGAGGTTTGGATGAGGAGAACAGGGTCAGGGTTCAGGTAGTTCTGGGGGAGGTTTGGATGAGGAGAACAGGGTCAGGTAGTTCTGGGGGAGGTTTGGATGAGGAGAACAGGGTCAGGTAGTTCTGGGGGGGAGGAGGAGAACAGGGTCAGGTAGTTCTGGGTGGGGGAGGAGGAGAACAGGGTCAGGTAGTTCTGGGGGAGGAGGAGAACAGGGTCAGGTAGTTCTGGGGGAGGTTTGGATGAGGAGAACAGGGTCAGGTAGTTCTGGGGGAAGGAGGAGAACAGGGTCAGGTAGTTCTGGGGGAGGTTTGGATGAGGAGAACAGGGTCAGGTAGTTCTGGGGGAGGAGGAGAACAGGGTCAGGTAGTTCTGGGGGAGGTTTGGATGAGGAGAACAGGGTCAGGTAGTTCTGGAAGGAGGTTTGGATAAGGAGAACAGGGTCAGGTAGTTCTGGGGGAGGTTTGGATGAGGAGAACAGGGTCAGGTAGTTCTGGGGGAGGTTTGGATGAGGAGAACAGGGTCAGGTAGTTCTGGGGGAGGTTTGGATGAGGAGAACAGGGTCAGGTAGTTCTGGGGGAGGTTTGGATGAGGAGAACAGGGTCAGGTAGTTCTGGGGGAGGTTTGGATGAGGAGAACAGGGTCAGGTAGTTCTGGGGGGAGGTTTGGATGAGGAGAACAGGGTCAGGTAGTTCTGGGGGGAGGTTTGGATGAGGAGAACAGGGTCAGGTAGTTCTGGGGGGAGGTTTGGATGAGGAGAACAGGGTCAGGTAGTTCTGGGGGGAGGAGGAGAACAGGGTCAGGTAGTTCTGGGGGGAGGTTTGGATGAGGAGAACAGGGTCAGGTAGTTCTGGGGGGAGGAGGAGAACAGGGTCAGGTAGTTCTGGGAGGAGGTTTGGATGAGGAGAGGTCAACATCCGCAAGTTTATATTAATTTATATTTTCTCATGTCAATATCACTTATAATATAGTTGTGGACATGCGATAGTTGCACACCTCGCTGTTATAGAGCCACAGCCTCATGTCCTCATCTTTGATGCGTAGCCTCCGAGACAGGTACAGGTGGATGTCCTTGATGGTGCCCACGCGGCTGAAACAGCCTGTATAGGCCAGGACACGCTTCAGAGGAGCGTTGGGGGAGGGCACGTTACCTGGAGGGGGAGAGAGAGAGAGAGGGGAGGAGGGGGACAGAGAGGGGGATAATGAGGAGAGAAAGAGCGAGGGAGGGTGGCGAGAGAGAGGCGAGGGGGAGAGAGAGAGAGGGGAGGGGGGGAGAGAGGAAAACACTCCAGCCTTTAGTGGACTATCAGCTCCCAAAGTCTTGTAACACTCACACAGACGCACACAGACGCACACAGACGCACACAGACTGAGTGTTAAATCAACACATTATTTCAAGAGAAAGAATAGTTCAGCTCATGTAGGATTAGTTGTAAGGAAGCAGCAAGAAAGGGTGTTTTAGATTCGGTCATTTAATTAAGACTGATTCATTAAAATCAACTCATTAGTGACTCACAAGATTCAAATCTGATTCAATCATAAGTCAACAAAAATCAATATTAGTTCAGTTAATAAACAATTAAAAACAAAAAAATGGAACTGATTATTACCGATTTTAAAAGTATAGCCAAAAAAACTACAAAAAGCAAACCTTAATATATGTGATTGATTGGCAATACTTTGAAAGCAAACAGAATGAATCAAAAGCTGTAAACAGCATAGTCTCCCAGCAGCACAGCCTTGCTCTTCGGTCAGTATGTCTGGGTCTAGTCATTCTATGGCACTTGCAACAAATGTGATCGTGGATTTGATTCCCGCTGAGGCCCCCCATACATAAAATGTATGCTGCATGACTAAGTCGCTTTGGATAAAAGCATCTGCAAAATAGAATACAGTATAATATTATATATGATTATTTATAAATAGAATAAGGTATAATATTATATATGATTATTTATAAATAGAATACAGTATAATATTATTTCCATGCCTGGAGCCAAACTAACTCCTCTGGGCCAGATATATGATAGCGCCAGTCCGATTAGATCACCACTAATAGTGTCTCTGTGCACCACTCTAACGCCTCATAGTGCCTCTGCAGCACCACTCTAACGCCTCATAGTGCCTCTGCAGCACCACTCTAACGCCTCATAGTGCCTCTGTAGCACCTCTAACGCCTCATAGTGCCTCTGTGCACCACTCTAACACCTCATAGTGCCTCTGTGCACCACTCTAACGCCTCATAGTGCCTCTGTAGCACCACTAACACCTCAGAGTGTCTCTGCAGCACCACTAACGCCTCATAGTGCCCCTGCAGCACCACTCTACTTCCTCATAGTGCCTCTGCAGCACCACTCTACTTCCTCATAGTGCCTCTGCAGCATCACTCTACCGCCTCATAGTGTCTCTGCAGCACCACTAACGCTTCATAGTGCCTCTGCAGCACCACTAACACCTCATAGTGCCTCTGTGCACCACTAACGCCTCATAGTGCCTCTGCAGCACCACTAACGCCTCATAGTGCCCCTGCAGCACCACTCTACTTCCTCATAGTGCCTCTGCAGCACCACTCACTTCCTCATAGTGCCTCTGCAGCATCACTCTACCGCCTCATAGTGTCTCTGCAGCACCACTAACGCTTCATAGTGCCTCTGCAGCACCACTAACACCTCATAGTGCCTCTGTGCACCACTAACGCCTCATAGTGCCTCTGCAGCACCTCTACCGCCTCATAGTGTCTCTGCAGCACCACTAACGCTTCATAGTGCCTCTGCAGCACCACTAACACCTCATAGTGCCTCTGTGCACCACTAACGCCTCATAGTGCCTCTGCAGCACCACTAACGCCTCATAGTGCCCCTGCAGCACCACTCTACTTCCTCATAGTGCCTCTGCAGCACCACTCTACTTCCTCATAGTGCCTCTGCAGCATCACTCTACCGCCTCATAGTGTCTCTGCAGCACCACTAACGCTTCATAGTGCCTCTGCAGCACCACTAACACCTCATAGTGCCTCTGTGCACCACTAACGCCTCATAGTGCCTCTGCAGCACCACTAACGCCTCATAGTGCCTCTACAGCACCACTAACACCTCATAGTGCCTCTACAGCACCACTAACACCTCATAGTGCCTCTGCAGCACCACTAACACCTCATAGTGCCTCTGCAGCACCACTAACGCCTCATAGTGCCTCTGCAGCACCACTCTACCGCCTCATAGTGCCTCTGCAGCACCACTAACGCCTCATAGTGCCTCTGCAGCACCACTAACGCCTCATTCCCTTGCAGCACCACTCTACCGCCTCATAGTGCCTCTGCAGCACCACTCTACCCACTCTGCAGCACCACTAACGCCTCATAGTGTCTCTGCAGCACCACTAACACCTCATAGTGCCTCTGCAGCACCACTAACACCTCATAGTGTCTCTGCAGCACCACTAACGCCTCATAGTGCCTCTGCAGCACCACTCCAGTGTCTCTGCAGCACCACTCTAACGCCTCATAGTGTCTCTGCAGCACCACTAACACCTCATAGTGTCTCAGCTGTTGTTTACAGTTTCTGTTGTGTCATCATTATTTTTCTATGTAGGCTTTACAGAGGGCGTGTCAAGCTTTATAGCACCACTGTTGTGACAACAAGGCTATGCGTACAGAAGAGTAAGAGTTAGGCTCTCAGGGTATTTTAGTACAGTCAGTGGGCACCATATCCACCCCCCTATGGACCATGACTCATCCTGCAGTCCATTCTAAGAACTTGATTAGGGGGCGGAGCAGTCCATTTTAGGGGCATGATTAGGGGAAGGATCAGTTCCTTTTACGGGCATGATTAGGGGCCGGAGCAGTCCATTTTAGGGGCATGATTAGGGGCCGGAGCAGTCCATTTTAGGGGCATGATTAGGGGACGGATCACTTCCTTTTAGGGGCATGATTAGGGGAAGGATCAGTCCATTATAGCAGCATGATTAGGGGCCGGACCAGTCCATTATAACAGCATGATTAGGGGCCGGACCAGACCATTATAACAGCATGATTAGGGGCCGGACCAGTCCATTATAACAGCATGATTAGGGGTGGACTACAGTAGTAGAAGCAGCGTTTGTTGGCTCCTAGCAGGTTGTCTCTCTTTCTTGCTGCAGGCTTACGTTACCTCTGGGGAGATGCTGGGGGAACATTCTCAGGCTGGTCATACCCATGTTAACCCAGATGTTGGACTGGGGCGTGCGTGTGGCGGGCTGCTGCCGCAGGAAGAGGAGGTAGCGTGGGAAGAGCTCCAGCTCAGCACGGCCTGTTTTCGTCTGCTGGATCACCTGGAAAAAGGGAGAGAAGGATGAGTACCTCCACCCAACCCAGTACCTCCACCCAACCCAGTACCTCCACCCAACCCAGTACCTCCACCCAACCCAGTACCTCCACCCAACCCAGTACCTCCACCCAACCCAGTACCTCCACCCACTGTTGTCAGACTGTATATTAACTCTAGCTCTTAAAATGGTTTCTCCAAAAATGATATATATATATTTTTTTCAATCTCATTTTAATATTTACATTTTCTACATGGAAAAACATTCTAATGTTTCAACTGTATTCATGTCATGTATTACATGCTATTGATTTTAAATGATTGTTTTGCAATTGTTTAGTAATTATTATGAATGATGTATTTTTTCAGTTTTATCTGTGAGCAAGAATAACTCAACTCTGAGGGCTGAGCCCTAATTTCAGGTATGCACACACACACAACAGGTATGCACACACACAACAGGTATGCACACACACAACAGGTATGCACAGGTATGCACACACACAACAGGTATGCACACACACAACAGGTATGCACACACACAACAGGTATGCACACACACAACAGGTATGTACACACACAACAGGTATGCACACACACAACAGGTATGCACACACACAACAGGTATGCACACACACAACAGGTATGCACACACACAACAGGTATGCACACACACAACTGAAACTGTCACAAAAATCATCCACAATGGTGTGAAAATCCCTCAAGCTAGACCCAGTCCTAGAGGTGACCATCTGTGTTCAGTGATAGTGTGAGGGGAGGTTGTGTTGTGGTCCATCTGTGGTTCAGTGGTTGTGTGAGGGGAGGTTGTGTTGTGGTCAATCTGTGGTTCAGTGGTTGTGTTGTGGTCAATCTGTGGTTCAGTGGTTGTGTTGTGGTCCATCTGTGGTTCAGTGGTTGTGTGAGGGGAGGTTGTGTTGTGGTCAATCTGTGGTTCAGTGGTTGTGTTGTGGTCAATCTGTGGTTCAGTGGTTGTGTTGTGGTCCATCTGTGGTTCAGTGATAGTGTGAGGAGAGGTTGTGTTGTGGTCCATCTGTGGTTCAGTGGTTGTGTGAGGGGAGGTTATGGTCCATACATACCGGTCGTGGCAGGCTGAGGTTGGCGCCATACCAGTGGAACAGCGCCCTCCACACCGGCTCTGGCACCGTCTCAAAGTCCCTGCCCGCCACCCTCTGTAGGGACTGTTTCAGCCGGCCTCCCTCCATGGTCAATGTGGGGGCCTGGGGGAAACAGGAGAGAGACTGGGAGGAACGGGAGAGAGACTGGGAGGAACAGGAGAGAGACTGGGAGGAACAGGAGAGAGACTGGGAGGAACAGGAGAGAGACTGGGAGGAACAGGAGAGAGACTGGGGGGAACAGGAGAGAGACTGGGAGGAACAGGAGAGAGACTGGAGAAACAGGAGAGAGACTGGGAGGAACAGGAGAGAGACTGGACAAACAGGAGAGAGACTGGGAGGAACAGGAGAGAGACTGGGAGGAACAGGAGAGAGACTGGGAGGAACAGGAGAGAGACTGGGAGGAACAGGATAGAGACTGGGAGGAACAGGAGAGAGACTGGGAGGAACAGGAGAGAGACTGGGAGGAACAGGAGAGAGACTGGGAGAAACAGGAGAGAGACTGGGAGAAACAGGAGAGAGACTGGGAGAAACAGGAGAGAGACTGGGAGAAACAGGAGAGAGACTGGGAGAAACAGGAGAGAGACCGGGAGAAACAGGAGAGAGACCGGGAGGAACAGGAGAGAGACCGGGAGGAACAGGAGAGAGACCGGGAGGAACAGGAGAGAGAACAGGGGAGGAACAGGAGAGAGAATAGGAGAGAGACTGGGAGGAACAGGAGAGAGACTGGGAGGAACAGGAGAGAGACCGGGAGGAACAGGAGAGAGAACAGGAGGAACAGGAGAGAGAACAGGGGAGGAACAGGAGAGAGAATAGGAGAGAGACTGGGAGGAACAGGAGAGAGACTGGGAGGAACAGGAGAGAGACTGGGAGGAACAGGAGAGAGAACAGGAGGAACAGGAGAGAGAACAGGGGAGGAACAGGAGAGAGAACAGGAGAGAGACTGGGAGGAACAGGAGAGAGACTGGGAGGAACAGGAGAGAGACTGGGAGGAACAGGAGAGAGAACAGGAGGAACAGGAGAGAGAACAGGGGAGGAACAGGAGAGAGAACAGGAGAGAGACTGGGAGGAACAGGAGAGAGACTGGGAGGAACAGGAGAGAGACTGGGAGGAACAGGAGAGAGACTGGGAGGAACAGGAGAGAGACTAGGAGGAACAGGAGAGAGACTGGGAGGAACAGGAGAGAGACTGGAGAAACAGGAGAGAGACTGGGAGGAACGGGAGAGAGAACGGGAGAGAGACTGGGAGGAACGGGAGAGAGACTGGGAGGAACGGGAGAGAGACTGGGAGGAACAGGAGAGAGACTGGGAGGAACGGGAGAGAGACTGGGAGGAACAGGAGAGAGACTGGGAGGAACAGGAGAGAGACTGGGAGGAACAGGAGAGAGACTGGGAGGAACAGGACACACACATTGCCCTCTCTACTCCTCCATTACTGATGGAGATACAGGCCATGCCTAACACCTGGCCCGTATCGTCACAGGGCTGAGGGATAAGACCACATGGCTCGGAGGAAAAAGAGAGAGAGGCTGCCTAGACAGGCTCAGTGGGAGAGTTTGGATGGAATAACACTTTCTCTGTGAACTTAAATCAACAACTTGGTGTTTGAAAATGGACAAGACAACATATTAGAAATAGCTGATGTAATATAGGGGGCAAACACACACCTTCATGGGGTCTGTGTTGACCAGGGGCTGGTTGTCGATGGCTCCAGGCCTCTGAGCTGCCAGCTGGGACTGAGAGAGGGAGGGGATGTGGCCGTTGGCCCCGGAGAAACACTGGTTGTTGTCTGACATGTTGTGTTGCCGGGCAAAACAGATCTCTGTGGCTGATGGGCCGGCCTGGGGGGTCACCACTGAGGAGGAGGAGGAGGAGGAAGGGGGGGTGACGGCATCAGAGGAACACTTTACATTCAGGTACAGGAACACTTTACATTCAGGTACAGGAACACTTTACATTCAGGTTGAGGTACCCACTTTACATTCAGGTTGAGGTACCCACTTTACATTCAGGTTGAGGTACCCCCTTTACATTCAGGTTGAGGTACCCCCTTTACATTCAGGTTGAGGTACCCCCTTTACATTCAGGTTGAGGTACCCCCTTTACATTCAGGTACTGGAACACTTTACATTCAGGTACTGGAACACTTTACATTCAGGTTGAGGTACCCACTTTACATTCAGGTTGAGGTACCCACTTTACATTCAGGTTGAGGTACCCACTTTACATTCAGGTTGAGGTACCCACTTTACATTCAGGTTGAGGTACCCCCTTTACATTCAGGTTGAGGTACCCCCTTTACATTCAGGTTGAGGTACCCCCTTTACATTCAGGTTGAGGTACCCCCTTTACATTCAGGTTGAGGTACCCCCTTTACATTCAGGTTGAGGTACCCCCTTTACATTCAGGTTGAGGTACCCCCTTTACATTCAGGTACTGGAACACTTTACATTCAGGTACTGGAACACTTTACATTCAGGTTGAGGTACCCACTTTACATTCAGGTTGAGGTACCCCCTTTACATTCAGGTTGAGGTACCCCCTTTACATTCAGGTACTGGAACACTTTACATTCAGGTACTGGAACACTTTACATTCAGGTTGAGGTACCCACTTTACATTCAGGTTGAGGTACCCACTTTACATTCAGGTTGAGGTACCCACTTTACATTCAGGTTGGTACCACTTTACATTCAGGTTGAGGTACCCCTTTACATTCAGGTTGAGGTACCCCTTTACATTCAGGTTGAGGTACCCCTTTACATTCAGGTTGAGGTACCCCCTTTACATTCAGGTTGAGGTACCCCCTTTACATTCAGGTTGAGGTACCCCCTTTACATTCAGGTTGAGGTACCCCTTTACATTCAGGTTGAGGTACCCCCTTTACATTCAGGTTGAGGTACCCCCTTTACATTCAGGTTGAGGTACCCCCTTTACATTCAGGTTGAGGTACCCCCTTTACATTCAGGTTGAGGTACCCACTTTACATTCAGGTTGAGGTACCCCCTTTACATTCAGGTTGAGGTACCCCCTTCATGAATTAATAAGTAGTTTATAAATAATGAATAAACAGTTATAACCCATAGTTTGAGGTTGTAACAGCACACACAGCGCTGCCTAGTGGTCTGGTCACTGACCTGTGCTTTGGGTCTCTGTGGTTTCAGAGGCGCTGGACACAGCATCAGGAGACCTCTCCTCTGAGGTGCTGGCTGGGCTGGGGACCCCCAGACCACCTACCCCTGGCTCCAGGGGGGCAGGCTCGACGGTCGCAGAGGCCTGAGGATTCCTCAGAGAGGAGAGGATAGAGGGCTGATTCACCACGATGGACTTGCGGTCCTAGAGAGAGAGAGAGATAGCGAGAAGGAGAGAGCGAGAAAGAAAGAGATAGCGAGATGGAGAGAGCGAGAAAGAAAGAGATGGAGAGAGCGAGAAAGAAAGAGATAGCGAGAGCGCGAAAGAAAGAGAGCGAGAAAGAAAGAGATAGCGAGAGCGCGAAAGAAAGAGAGCGAGAAAGAAAGAGATAGCGAGAGCGTGAAAGAAAGAGAGCGAGAAAGAAAGAGCGCGAAAGAAAGAGAGCGAGAAAGAAAGAGATAGCGAGAGCGCGAAAGAAAGAGATAGCGAGAAAGAAAGAGATAGCGAGAGCGTGAAAGAAAGTGAGCGCGAAAGAAAGAGAGCGAGAAAGAAAGATAGCGAGAGCGCGAAAGAAAGAGATAGCGAGAGCGCAAAAGAAAGAGATAGCGCAAGAGATAGCGAGAGCGCGAAAGAAAGAGAGCGAGAAAGAAAGAGATAGCGAGAGCGCGAAAGAAAGAGAGCGAGAAAGAAAGAGATAGCGAGAGCGCGAAAGAAAGAGAGCGAGAAAGAAAGAGATAGCGAGAGCGCGAAAGAAAGAGATAGCGAGAGCGCGAAAGAAAGAGATAGCGAGAGCGCGAAAGAAAGAGAGCGAGAAAGAAAGAGATAGCGAGAGCGCGAAAGAAAGAGAGCGAGAAAGAAAGAGATAGCGAGAGCGCGAAAGAAAGAGAGCGCGAAAGAAAGAGAGCGAGAAAGAAAGAGATAGCGAGAGCGCAAAAGAAAGAGATAGCGAGAGCGCAAAAGAAAGAGATAGCGAGAGCGCAAAAGAAAGAGATAGCGAGAGCGAAAGAGATAGCGAGAGCGCGAAAGAAAGAGAGCGAGAAAGAAAGAGATAGCGAGAGCGCGAAAGAAAGAGAGCGAGAAAGAAAGAGATAGCGAGAGCGCGAAAGAAAGAGAGAAAGAAAGAGATAGCGAGAGCGCGAAAGAAAGAGATAGCGAGAGCGCGAAAGAAAGAGATAGCGAGAGCGCGAAAGAAAGAGAGCGAGAAAGAAAGAGATAGCGAGAGCGCGAAAGAAAGAGAGCGAGAAAGAAAGAGATAGCGAGAGCGCGAAAGAAAGAGAGCGCGAAAGAAAGAGAGCGAGAAAGAAAGAGAGCGAGAAAGAAAGAGATAGCGAGAGCGCAAAAGAAAGAGATAGCGAGAGCGCAAAAGAAAGAGATAGCGAGAGCGCAAAAGAAAGAGATAGCGAGAGCGCGAAAGAAAGAAAGAAAGAAAGAGATAGATAGATAGATAGAGAAGAGGAGGGTCAGTGATGATCATATTCTGCTCTTTAACTTAACAGTTAGGCTTACATTTAGGGTGCTTCACTTGGCACCCTATCCCCTATGTAGTGCACTACATTTGACCCATGGGGCCCTGGTGCTATTTGGGACGCTGCCTTGGACTTCCACTCACATATTTGACGTAGTCTTTCCAGAGCGTCCACCACTGGCTGGAGATGAGGAACCAGTTCTCCCCAGGCTGGAGCCCATGTCTGCCCTCTCTGTCCAGCCACCCCCTGAACACACACACACACACACACACACACACACACACACACACACACACACACACACACACACACACACTAGAGTTCAAAGCTTTAAACTGTAGAGGTGTAGTTCTTCAGGATGTGAAAAGGAAAGGTGGATACCTTGACAGTTGTACTACACATTTAACCCCTCTGAATCAGGGAGGTGCGGGGGGGCTGCCTTAATCGTCATCGGCGCCCGTTAACCCGAACAGTGGGTTAACGGCCTTGCTCAGGGGCAGAAGGACAGATTGGTGATGTGTATACCTGATGATTTGTCCCTCCTCTTCAGCAGTGGCAGGTCGAAGCCCAAGGACAATGTGACAGACCTGCAGAAACACAGACAGACAGGCATGAAGAGAAAGCCCCAGGCCTACAGAAACACAGACAGAGAGGCATGAAGAGAAAGCCCCAGGCCCGCAGAAACACAGACAGACAGAGAGGCATGAAGAGAAAGCCCCAGGCCTGCAGAAACACAGACAGAGAGGCATGAAGAGAAAGCCCCAGGCCTGCAGAAACACAGACAGAGGCATGAAGAGAAAGCCCCAGGCCTGCAGAAACACAGACAGAGAGGCATGAAGAGAAAGCCCCAGGCCTGCAGAAACACAGACAGAGAGGCATGAAGAGAAAGCCCCAGGCCTGCAGAAACACAGACAGAGAGGCATGAAGAGAAAGCCCCAGGCCTACAGAAACACAGACAGACAGGCATGAAGAGAAATCCCCAGGCCTGCAGAAACACAGACCGAGAGGCATGAAGAGAAAGCCCCAGGCCCACAGAAACACAGACAGAGAGGCATGAAGAGAAAGCCCCAGGCCCGCAGAAACACAGACAGACAGAGAGGCATGAAGAGAAAGCCCCAGGCCTGCAGAAACACAGACAGAGGCATGAAAGAAAGCCCCAGGCCTGCAGAAACACAGACAGAGAGGCATGAAGAGAAAGCCCCAGGCCTGCAGAAACACAGACAGAGAGGCATGAAGAGAAAGCCCCAGGCCTGCAGAAACACAGACAGAGAGGCATGAAGAGAAAGCCCCAGGCCTGCAGAAACACAGACAGAGAGGCATGAAGAGAAAGCCCCAGGCCTGCAGAAACACAGACAGAGAGGCATGAAGAGAAAGCCCCAGGCCCGCAGAAACACAGACAGACAGAGAGGCATGAAGAGAAAGCCCCAGGCCTGCAGAAACACAGACAGACAGAGAGGCATGAAGAGAAAGCCCCAGGCCTGCAGAAACACAGACAGAGAGGCATGAAGAGAAAGCCCCAGGCCTGCAGAAACACAGACAGAGAGGCATGAAGAGAAAGCCCCAGGCCTGCAGAAACACAGACAGAGGCATGAAGAGAAAGCCCCAGGCCTGCAGAAACACAGACAGAGAGGCATGAAGAGAAAGCCCCAGGCCTACAGAAACACAGACAGACAGGCATGAAGAGAAATCCCCAGGCCTGCAGAAACACAGACCGAGAGGCATGAAGAGAAAGCCCCAGGCCCACAGAAACACAGACAGAGAGGCATGAAGAGAAAGCCCCAGGCCCGCAGAAACACAGACAGACAGAGAGGCATGAAGAGAAAGCCCCAGGCCTGCAGAAACACAGACAGAGGCATGAAAGAAAGCCCCAGGCCTGCAGAAACACAGACAGAGAGGCATGAAGAGAAAGCCCCAGGCCTGCAGAAACACAGACAGAGGCATGAAAGAAAGCCCCAGGCCTGCAGAAACACAGACAGAGAGGCATGAAGAGAAAGCCCCAGGCCTGCAGAAACACAGACAGAGAGGCATGAAGAGAAAGCCCCAGGCCTGCAGAAACACAGACAGAGAGAGAGGCATGAAGAGAAAGCAAACTATAAACTGAGGGGGAAACATGGAAACAAACCATCAAATGTGTGTGAGAGTGAGAGTGAGAGAGTGTGTGTGTGTGTGTGTGTGTGTGTGTGTGTGTGTGTGTGTGTGTGTGTGTTCGTTCCGACCTGGAACAGCAGGTTGAGGAACTCGTTGGCCAGAGCGCTGTTCACACTCCAGATCTGGTAGTCCTCCAGGGTCAGGTGACCCAGCTGTGTGTGAGGTTCAAAGGTTAAGTCAAAAGGTTAGGGTCAAAGACAAGGGCTAAAATGTCAGTGGACAGCAGTAGCATTATGAGATAATTATCCAATCACGTTACAGACAAAAACAGCTATTATATCTCCTAGAAGAGTCTCACCTTGGTCGTGTCGTGCATCTTCAGGATTCCCTCCACTATATCCGACACGTTGGTGAGCAGCTCCTGAAAACAGGATAATGAGAGTCAGAACTTAGGTAAGGTACTTATTCAAACTCAACCACCTCCATTACATTATCCATTTAGTCTGTATCCCAGCAGAACTTACAGGAAGTGGTGTCCGTGTCCAGCAGTACTTACAGGAAGTGGTGTCCAGCAGAACTTACAGGAAGTGGTGTCCGTGTCCAGCAGAACTTACAGGAAGTGGTGTACAACAGTACTTACAGGAAGTGGTGTCCAGCAGTACTTACAGGAAGTGGTGTCCAGCAGTACTTACAGGAAGTGGTGTCCAGCAGTACTTACAGGAAGTGGTGTCCAGCAGTACTTACAGGAAGTGGTGTCCAACAGAACGTACAGGAAGTGGTGTCCAACAGAACGTACAGGAAGTGGTGTCCAGCAGTACTTACAGGAAGTGGTGTCCGTGTCCAGCAGTACTTACAGGAAGTGGTGTCCAGCAGAACTTACAGGAAGTGGTGTCCAGCAGTACTTACAGGAAGTGTGTCTGTGCGATTGTCCTTCCAAACTTCCAGGAGTGCGGCTACCATCTCGTGGATTTCGTCTCGGGACAGAACCCCATCCCGGTCCACGTCAAACACTTTGAAACAAACTGGGGAAACACGAGAGAGAAAGAGAGGGTACAAAAATACTCTTTTTAACATAACATTGTACTTTCTAACTACAGACTCCTCAAGCCGCAGTCGCTGTTCAAGCCGCAGTTATACCAAATACTTCGTGCTAGTCATCTGTATTCCTCCGTGTGATCTGCACCGAGCTACTTAGATAATTAACTGGAGTCTTGAGTTCCAATATCTGCTGCCATTTCCAAGCGTGAAAATGTCATTTCAAGGCCTGATGAGAATCTAGACGACAGGGTAGATTACATACTAATGACTATTCAGAGGCAGTTTGACGATCGTAAAAAAGAAAAAAAAGAAAATCAACCACATCTGTGTTTTTACAACATAAGGAGATTGGGAAAAGCACTGCAGCTTTTTCCACTCAAGCGTACATGTACACACCATAATGTGTGAAAGGAAGCCTTAGGTTAGGAAATCACTAATCTATGACAACAGATCACACAGCAGCTCTTACATTTCTGCCTCTCGGCGACGGGCCCCCGGCAACAGGCAGACAGGCCACAGGAGATCTCCTTAAAGTCGATGTGATTGTCCCGGTTCTCATCAAACGCATGAAACAAACCTGGAAAACAAGAGCAAAAAGACAAGTTAAACCATGTTCTACAAAATGGAGAAATAGTTTGGTATCAGATCTTTTGGGAACTCATTCAAACCGTATCACAAGGATCACATTAATATTCATAAACATTGGGGACTGAAAAGAAAACATGGCCACTGGCCTGGCCTTGAGGGAAGGCGTGTCTTTGCAATAAATCCCTGCCCACTCGAACAACCTTCATCGTGCCTCGCTCTGGGACCCAGTGTAGAGAGAGGAAGCATCTCTAGCGGCTACTACTGAAACATGCACGCAGCCAATGTCCTCCTGTTCACGTCAGTGTTGACATCGTTGCCTTTGTAATCAAGTTAGCTTGCTATAGCTAACGTTAGCTGTTAACCTTGCGTGTTTGACAATGTAAGCTATAAGCAAACTTAGCTAGCGCAAAGACAACTTTTCCCAAGGCTAGCCCAGCAGCTATCGCTCGGACAAACCCCCATGTTTTCATTCAACAACAACAAATCCTCTTACGACACAAGCAGTGAGTCACAGTTCAAACGACAACATGGTTTTAACATTGAGAGACCATCAGAAGAGATTCTCATCTAAATGAACCACACACAATATACACACATACAAATTATGGCATGTATACATGATTGTGTGTGTGTGTGTGTTAGTGTGTGTGTTAGTGTGTGTGTTAGTGTGTGTGTGTTAGTGTGTGTGTGTGTGTGTTAGTGTGTGTGTGTGTTAGTGTGTGTGTGTTAGTGTGTGTGTGTGTGTGTTAGTGTGTGTGTGTGTGTGTGTGTTAGTGTGTGTGTGTGTTAGTGTGTGTGTGTGTGTGTTAGTGTTAGTGTGTGTGTGTGTGTGTTAGTGTGTGTGTGTGTTAGTGTGTGTGTGTTAGTGTGTGTGTGTGTGTGTTAGTGTGTGTGTGTGTTAGTGTGTGTGTGTTAGTGTGTGTGTGTGTGTGTTAGTGTGTTAGTGTGTGTTAGTGTGTGTGTGTTAGTGTGTGTGTGTGTGTTAGTGTGTGTGTGTGTGTGTGTGTTAGTGTGTGTGTGTGTTAGTGTGTGTGTGTGTGTGTTAGTGTGTGTGTGTTAGTGTGTGTGTGTGTGTGTTAGTGTGTGTGTGTGTTAGTGTGTGTGTGTGTGTTACTGTGTTTGAATGTCCATGGGTGACTGTTTATCTCGGGGAACCAGGTTTATACCATGTCCTCAAAAACATCTAGCTGGCATCAAAAAAATACATCAGAAATATGCCATACCTTCACTTAGCGAAGCGTGAATAGGAGGAGAGACCAGCGGGACAAAAGTTTCCAAGTCAAAGCGTCCGGTCCTGGACTGGGCTTTCAACAGCCAATAGCGCTTCTCCAAGTCAATGATATCAGACTCTTCTACTGTGGGAGGAGAGAATAAGAAGGAAACGCTTTAAAAAAAATATATATACCAACCAACCTAGAGTGTTTTTTTTTTTTGTAGATTCGCCCGAGCATCGTCTTATTAGAACAACAACAAAAAGTCACATGACCTAGCAGTGTTTAGTAAGGAAAGGAAACAAAGGCTTCAGTTCATATCAATATGGTGCTATAGTGGACTTCGTGAACTTGGATGGCGATATGGAGACACATGCAGATGACGTCAACACGTTTCACGGTTCCATTCTGATGGACATATGGATTCTGGACAGTTTTGTTAACGAGCAGGACCGAGGATAGTAGTCTTGAGTAGTAGTCTCAAGTAGCCTGGTCCCAGATCTTGTAAGTAGGGTTGCAAAATTTCAGTAACTTTCCCCAAGAGAAATCCTGGTTTGAGGAGTCAAGATTTTCCTGCTTATTCCCTGAATCTTCCAAAAATCGGGATTTTTCTGGAAAACCTGGGAATTCTGGTTACCAGAATTTTGCGACCCCATCTGTAAGTGATTTAGTCTATCCCGTTTAGTCTTGAGGTGAGACCATGAATCAAACTCAAAAAGGCAGGGCCAAGGCTCACGAGGTGTACCAATATAGCTACTGTTAAGTATGAAACCATGCCAGCCAGCCCCAGGGTCAGAGATCCTGGGTTCACCCTCCCACTCTAGCGCGTTAATCCACAGCTTTACACTGATAAGATTAGCCTACGGCTCACTAGCTCATACTAGCCCAGACTTCCCTTTCCACCACACTGTCCCATGAGTCATCCCATACATGTCGCTCAGATAGGTGTCAAAACACACATTCACAAATTAAGACTGCATCCCTAATGGCAGCCTATTCCCTACATAGTGCACTACTAAATAGGGAGCCATTTGGGATGCAAGCCAAGTCATATTCACTCTCTGACTGGAGAGGAGGCCATTCCGGATTTCCACCACAAACCCAAGCTGGTTCTTAAATCTCACTGCTATGGCCGACATCCTAGTTTGCTGTCTGTGCTTATAAGACGGATTGGTCAATAAGACAGTGATGTCACTGGGGGATAATATCGCCAGCCTATAGCAGTGAGCTGCAGATTGGGATGTGTGGGTGGATTGAGAGGAGCTTTTCATCTCTCCCTCCTCTCCCTCCCTCACTCATCTCCCTCCCTCTCCCTCATCCATCTTCTCCCTCCCTCCCTCCCTGTCCCTCTCCCCCTCCATCCTCTCTCCCTCCATCCATCCATCTATCCTCTCCCTCCCTCCCTCTCCATCCATCCTATTCATCTCCCCCTTCCTCCCCCTCCATCCATCCTCTCTCCCCCTCCATCCATCCTCTCTCCCCCTCCATCCATCCAACCATCCGTTCTCCTGAGGTTTATTCCTGGAAGAGCCCAGCTCAACAGGGTCCAGTTGTCTCTGCGGAGAGAGTTAAATTGTTGTGTGTGTGGTGTGTTCAATCTGAAGACTGATGGAGAAAGAGAGAAGTGGAGCGGTCAAGAGGACTGATTGGAAACCAGTAAAACACCACTTCAACGGTTCAATAACCTTTTGACCGCCGTTCAGTCCTTCCCTCCTCAGAGAAAGGCTCCGAAACATCAGGTTTAAACAGAGAACACAACCTCACTTTGGTATATTATCTACCTCACTTGCTTTGGCAATGTTAACAAATGTTTCCCAGGCCAATAAAGCCCCTTGAATTGAATAGAGAGAGAGACAGAGAGAGAGACAGAGAGAGAGACAGAGAGAGAGACAGAGAGAGAGACAGAGACAGAGAGACAGAGACAGACACAGACAGAGAGAGAGGAGAGAGAGACAGAGAGAGAGAGAGAGAGAGAGAGACAGAGAGAGAGAGAGACAGAGAGAGACAGAGAGACAGAGAGACAGAGAGAGAGACAGAGAGACAGAGAGAGACAGAGAGAGAGCTTGGGGGAAGTAATGGTGGATTAATATTGAGAAGCATGGTGTGGAATGGGAGGTGTGTGTGGTGGGGCCCGTCCCTGACTGACTGAATGCCCCTTTAAGAGTAGAACAGCTAGACAATACTAAATCCTACAAACACACACACGTCGTACACACACACACACACACACACACACAAACACAAAACCTCAAAAATAGGTCCTCCAACCGGTCTTTCAGAAACACGGACAACACCAATATAGTCAATGTATCAATCCCAAACGCTAAACAAACCTGAAAAACACTATTTGTGTCGTGCTTACTGAACGCAGGCCAGCGTGGGCTAGCCTAGCAGTGAATAGGGCAGTGGTAAAGGCCTGGAAGGGACTAGCGAGGAAAGCAGAGCTGAGGGGGAATAAACACCTGCTCATCTTGTTGCTGTGTGTCATTAAATCAGGATGCTGCTCCAGCCTGCCTGACACTGCTAATCTATAAAACTCATTACCTCTCCTATGGATCGGCTCCAGGACATGCCTCATCCCGTCACTAGCTAACTGACTGGCTGACTCCAGGACATGCCTCATCCCGTCACTAGCTAACTGGCTGACTCCAGGACATGTTTCATCCCGTCACTAGCTAACTGGCTGACTCCAGGACATGTTTCATCCCGTCACTAGCTCACTGGCTGACTCCAGGACATGTTTCATCCCGTCACTAGCTAACTGGCTGACTCCAGGACATGTTTCATCCCGTCACTAGCTCACTGGCTGACTCCAGGACATGTTTCATCCCGTCACTAGCTAACTGGCTGACTCCAGGACATGCCTCATCCCGTCACTAGCTAACTGGCTGACTCCAGGACATGTTTCATCCCGTCACTAGCTCACTGACTGGCTGACTCCAGGACATGTTTCATCCCGTCACTAGCTAACTGGCTGACTCCAGGACATGCCTCATCCCGTCACTAGCTAACTGGCTGACTCCAGGACATGTTTCATCCCGTCACTAGCTCACTGACTGGCTGACTCCAGGACATGTTTCATCCCGTCACTAGCTAGCTAACTGGCTGACTCCAGGACATGTTTCATCCCGTCACTAGCTAGCTAACTGGCTGACTCCAGGACATGTTTCATCCCCTCGCTAGCTAGCTAACTGACCGACTCCAGGACATGTTTCATCCCCTCGCTAGCTAGCTAACTGACCGACTCCAGGACATGTTTCATCCCGTCACTAGCTAACTGGCTGACTCCAGGACATGCCTCATCCCGTCACTAGCTAGCTCACTGACTGGCTGACTCCAGGACATGCCTCATCCCGTCACTAGCTAGCTCACTGACTGGCTGACTCCAGGACATGCCTCATCCCGTCACTAGCTAGCTCACTGACTGGCTGACTCCAGGACATGCCTCATCCCGTCACTAGCTAGCTCACTGACTGGCTGACTCCAGGACATGCCTCATCCCGTCACTAGCTAGCTCACTGACTGGCTGACTCCAGGACATGCCTCATCCCGTCACTAGCTAGCTCACTGACTGGCTGACTCCAGGACATGCCTCATCCCGTCGCTAGCTAGCTAGCTAGCTCACTGACTGGCTGACTCCAGGACATGCCTCATCCCGTCGCTAGCTAGCTAGCTCACTGACTGGCTGACTCCAGGACATGCCTCATCCCGTCACTAGCTAGCTCACTGACTGGCTGACTCCAGGACATGCCTCATCCCGTCACTAGCTAGCTCACTGACTGGCTGACTCCAGGACATGCCTCATCCCGTCACTAGCTAGCTCACTGACTGGCTGACTCCAGGACATGCCTCATCCCGTCACTAGCTAGCTAGCTCACTGACTGGCTGGCTCCAGGACATGCCTCATCCCGTCACTAGCTAGCTCACTGACTGGCTGACTCCAGGACATGCCTCATCCCGTCACTAGCTAGCTCACTGACTGGCTGACTCCAGGACATGCCTCATCCCGTCACTAGCTAGCTCACTGACTGGCTGACTCCAGGACATGCCTCATCCCCCTCGCTAGCTAGCTCACTGACTGGCTGACTCCAGGACATGCCTCATCCCCCTCGCTAGCTAGCTAGCTGACAGACTGACTCCAGGACATGCCTCATCCCGTCACTAGCTAGCTCACTGACTGGCTGACTCCAGGACATGCCTCATCCCGTCACTAGCTAGCTCACTGACTGGCTGACTCCAGGACATGCCTCATCCCCCTCGCTAGCTAGCTCACTGACTGGCTGACTCCAGGACATGCCTCATCCCCCTCGCTAGCTAGCTCACTGACTGGCTGACTCCAGGACATGCCTCATCCCCCTCGCTAGCTAGCTAGCTGACTCCTAGACCTGTGATTCACTATTGTTCACTGCCGTTAAAAGTAATACACCATTGTAGAGAATAGGGTGCCATTTGGGACGTGGCACTAGTCTACAGGAGGTGTAGTGGTGTGCCCAGTACCCACCTAGAGGAGCGACTCGGTCAGAGTGACAACAGAGGTACCATACCATATTCCACCACACATGCCCTGGGACGTGCCGACAGGACTGGCGTGTACCATAGTAGACTCCACCGACCGACAGCTAACAGGCTCAGGGGAAGAAAAAAAACACACCACGTTAACTCATGCCATCCTGGTTCCAATCCAAGGATTTTTACAATAGTGTTCTAATACTATCCCAACCCGACAACAAGCCTGTCAGTCCTCCATGGCGTCTGTTGTGTGTGTCCGGTCGGAGACGGCGTCTTAGCCAAGAGTGAAGTATGTTCTAGAAAGTCCATGTACGGAGAAGGTGCTCGCCTCACGGCCAAAGAGTGCACACACACACACACACACACACACAAACACACCTGAACTCTCTCACACACACACACACACACACAAACACACCTGAACTCTCTCACACACACACACACACACACACCGCTCAGAGTTAAGAGGATCATCTGGGAGTGGGCAACAGCAGATTACGAGCTGTCTGCAGGTACTCTCTCTGATTGGCAGCAAAGATCTCTCCTGCTCTCTGATTGGTCTCAGGACAGGAAGCAGCTAATATCTTTGATTGGTCTTGGACACAGCTACGTGTAAGAGCTTTCTTTCCAATAGGACAGAAAAAAGAAGGAGGGACATGAATGACAAAGAAAATGTGACAAATACCAACATAACATGAAATATGTGCACCGAACTAAAACAGTCAGGTAAATTATCTGTCTTTTTTTTGGGAGATGCCATCACTTGTTGTTGACTTTACTCAGATGAACACCATAGAAACCTTTCAGTAGCGCCAGTTTATGTACAGCGTGCGTACAGGGTAGGACTGGCGCTGTAGAGAGGAGTAACGGTAGCCGTCACTCACAGTGTGTGACTCCGGCCAGAGTCTGGTAGAAGGTGGGCGTGTCGCTGTCGTCTGTGAGGGTGACACACACGCCTCCGGAGAGCAGCCAACGGGAGAAGGTGAACGCCTCCGTGTTCTGAAGGAGCCAGTTCTTAAAGCGCTCATAGTTGACTTTCTCCCCCTGAGACAAACCAAAACACATCAACAACTTGTTACCAAATCAAAAAAGGAGGTAGCGGGAGGAGACATGGTTTGGGGAGACGGACAGGGATCAGCGTTTATAATATAGGTGTATCGTGGAAGTGTCATTGGTCAATAGAGTTACAAACACTGGCCATTAGTTACAACCAAATACAGAGGTGTACAAAACATTAGGAACACTTGCTCTTTTTCTATGACCTGGACCACAGGTGTCAAACTCATTCCAAGGAAGGCCAAGTGGCTGTGGGTTTTCATTCCTCCTTTGTACTTGATTGATGAATTAAAAAGTTACTAATTAATAAGGGAACTCGCAACTAGGACGGTTGTGGTGACCGGCAGTCATGACCTCAGTAAAATTCCACGTGACCGTTGGGTCACGGTCATCTCCTTTTATGGACATGCGTTGGTAGTACCCAACTTGCTAACGGTCAACGGGTCACTAATGGCCTGGTGATATGTGTCTCTGTAAACCACTCTGACATCAACGCAAATGCCAAAAACACTTCATCATTAAAAACAGTATGTGCTTTTTCAAATCTCACCACCTCACTGTGATTTGAAGAAAGAAGCTCATTAAGGAGGTTGAAAGTGAGTGTAAAACAAGGTTTACGAAGCCTAACGACGAAATGTTTTCTAAGGTGATGATTCATTAAAAATAAATAAAAAACACAGGAATATTAGAGCTTATGCATAAAACTACAGAAAGTATTCACACCCCTAAACTTTTACAAAATGTTGTCGTCTTACAGCTCAGAAAATGGATTAAATTGAGATTTTTGTTGGTCACTGGCCTACACACAAGACCACATAATATCAAAAGCAGACAGTATATAGTACCAGTCAAAAGTTCAGACCAACACCAACTGATTCAAGGGTTTTTCTTTATTTTGTCCATTGTAGAAGAACAGTGAAGACATCAACACTAAGAAATAACACATATGGAATCATGTAGTAACCTTTAGTAGTGGTTCTTTGCAGCAATTCAACCATGACGGCTGCAGGTAGTGGTTAGAGCGTTGAACTAGTAACCAGCAGGTAGCCTAGTGGTTAGAGCGTTGAACTAGTAACCAGCAGGTAGCCTAGTGGTTAGAGCGTTGGACTAGTAACCAGCAGGTAGCCTAGTGGTTAGAGCGTTGGACTATTAACCAGCAGGTAGCCTAGTGGTTAGAGCGTTGAACTAGTAACCAGCAGGTAGCCTAGTGGTTAGAGCGTTGGACAAGTAACCAGCAGGTAGCCTAGTGGTTAGAGCGTTGGACTAGTAACCAGCAGGTAGCCTAGTGGTTAGAGCGTTGGACAAGTAACCAGCAGGTAGCCTAGTGGTTAGAGCGTTGGACTAGTAACCAGCAGGTAGCCTAGTGGTTAGAGCGTTGGACAAGTAACCAGCAGGTAGCCTAGTGGTTAGAGCGTTGGACTAGTAACCGAAAGGTTGCAAGATCGAATCCTCGAGCTGACAAGGTAAAAAAAAAATCTGTCGTTCCGCCCCTGAACAAGGCAGTTAACCCACTGTTCCTAGGCCGTCATTGAAAATAAGAATTTGTTCTTAACTGACTTGCCTAGTTAAATAAAAGGTAAAAATGAAAAAATAAAACATTTACGCAGTCTCCACTGAACAGTTGATGTTGAGATGTGTCTGTTACTTGATCTCTGTGAAGCATTTATTTGGGTTGTAATTTCTGAGACTGGTAACTCTAACGAACTTATCGTCTGCAGCAGAGGTAACTCTGGGTCTTCCTTTCCTGTGGCTGTCCTCATGAGAGACAGTTAACTCTAATGAACTTATCCTCTGCAGCAGAGGTATCTCTAGGTCTTCCCTGTGGCAGTCCTCATGAGAGCCAGTTTCATCGTAGTGCTTGATGGTTTTTGCGACTGCACTTGAAGAAATGTTCAAAGTTCTTAGGACATTTTCCAGATGGACTGACCTTCGTGTCTTAAAGTAATGATGGACTGTAATTTCTCTTTGCTTATTTGAGCTGTTCTTGCCATAATATGGACTCTTTTAACAAATAGGGCTATCTTCTGTATACCACCTCTACCTTGTCACAACACAACTGATTGGCTCAAATTGCCTTTCCTTAAGAAGGAAAGAAATTCCACAAATTAACTTTTAACAAGGCACACCTGTTAATTGAAATGAAATCCAGGTGACTACCTCATAAAGCTGGTTGAGAGAATGCCAAGAATGTGCAAAGCTGTCATCAAGGCAAAGGGTGGCTGCTTTGAAGAATCTCAAATATATTTGGATTTGTTTAACACTTTTTTGGTTACTACATGATTCCATATGTGTTATTTCATCATTTGTCTTGACTATTATTCTACAATGTAGAAAATATTAAAAATAAAGAAAAACCCTGGATGAGTAGGTGTGTCCAAAATTTTGACTGGTACTGTGTGTGTGTGTGTGTGTGTGTGTGTGTGTGTGTGTGTGTACATACATACATACACAGTACCAGTCAAATTTTATATGTATATAAATAAAAATGTGGACAAATTATTTAAAACGATTTATTTATTTAAATATAAGATTTATAATAAATAAGATTTATTTAAATTATTTATTCAAATTATTTAAAAAGAAAAGCTGAAATGTCTCGAGTCAATAAGTATTCAACCCTTTTGTTATGACAAGAATAAATACGTTCAGGAACATTAGAAGATCTATAACTACCCCCTCACATACAGATCTATAACTACCCCCTCACATACAGATCTATAACTACCCCCTCACATACAGATCTATAACTACCCCCTCACATACAGATCTATAACTACCCCCTCACATACAGATCTATAACTACCCCCTCACATACAGATCTATAACTACCCCTCACATACAGATCTATAACTACCCCTCACATACAGATCTATAACTACCCCTCACATACAGATCTATAACTACCCCCTCACATATAGATCTATAACTACCCCCTCACATATTACCCCCTCACATATAGATCTATAACTACCCCCTCACATATAGATCTATAACTACCCCCTCACATACAGATCTATAACTACCCCCTCACATATAGATCTATAACTACCCCCTCACATACAGATCTATAACTACCCCCTCACATACAGATCTATAACTACCCCTCACATATAGATCTATAACTACCCCCTCACATACAGATCTATAACTACCCCCTCACATACAGATCATTAACTACCCCCTCACATACAGATCATTAACTACCCCCTCACATATAGATCTATAACTACCCCCTCACATATAGATCTATAACTACCCCTCACATATAGATCATTAACTACCCCCTCACATACAGATCATTAACTACCCCCTCACATACAGATCTATAACTACCCCCTCACATACAGATCTATAACTACCCCCTCACATACAGATCTTAACTACCCCCTCACATATAGATCTATAACTACCCCCTCACATACAGATCTATAACTACCCCCTCACATACAGATCTATAACTACCCCTCACATACAGATCTATAACTACCCCTCACATACAGATCTATAACTACCCCCTCACATACAGATCTATAACTACCCCCTCACATACAGATCTATAACTACCCCTCACATACAGATCTATAACTACCCCCTCACATACAGATCTATAACTACCCCCTCACATACAGATCTATAACTACCCCCTCACATACAGATCATTAACTACCCCCTCACATACAGATCTATAACTACCCCCTCACATATAGATCATTAACTACCCCCTCACATACAGATCATTAACTACCCCCTCACATACAGATCATTAACTACCCCCTCACATATAGATCATTAACTACCCCTCACATACAGATCTATAACTACCCCCTCACATACAGATCATTAACTACCCCTCACATACAGATCATTAACTACCCCCTCACATACAGATCTATAACTACCCCCTCACATATAGATCATTAACTACCCCTCACATATAGATCATTAACTACCCCTCACATATAGATCATTAACTACCCCCTCACATACAGATCATTAACTACCCCCTCACATACAGATCTATAACTACCCCCTCACATACAGATCTATAACTACCCCCTCACATACAGATCTATAACTACCCCCTCACATACAGATCATTAACTACCCCTCACATACAGATCTATAACTACCCCCTCACATACATATCTATAACTACCCCCTCACATACAGATCTATACTACCCCCTCACATATAGATCTATAACTACCCCCTCACATACAGATCTATAACTACCCCCTCACATATAGATCTATAACTACCCCCTCACATACAGATCTATAACTACCCCTCACATACAGATCATTAACTACCCCCTCACATATAGATCTATAACTACCCCTCACATACAGATCATTAACTACCCCCTCACATACAGATCTATAACTACCCCTCACATACAGATCTATAACTACCCCTCACATACAGCTCTATAACTACCCCCTCACATACAGATCTATAACTACCCCCTCACATACAGATCATTAACTACCCCCTCACATACAGATCTATAACTACCCCCTCACATACAGATCAGATTAACTACCCCCTCACATACAGATCTATAACTACCCCCTCACATACAGATCTATAACTACCCTCACATACAGATCATTAACTACCCCCTCACATACAGATCTATAACTACCCCTCACATACAGATCTATAACTACCCCTCACATACAGATCTATAACTACCCCCTCACATACAGATCTATAACTACCCCTCACATACAGATCATTAACTACCCCCTCCCCTCACATATAGATCTATAACTACCCCTCACATACAGATCTATAACTACCCCTCACATACAGATCATTAACTACCCCCTCACATATAGATCTATAACTACCCCTCACATACAGATCTATAACTACCCCCTCACATACAGATCTATAACTACCCCCTCACATACAGATCTATAACTACCCCCTCACATACAGATCTATAACTACCCCTCACATACAGATCTATAACTACCCCTCACATACAGATCTATAACTACCCCCTCACATACAGATCATTAACTACCCCCTCACATACAGATCATTAACTACCCCTCACATACAGATCTATAACTACCCCCTCACACAGATCTATAACTACCCCCTCACATACAGATCTATAACTATCCCCCTCACATACAGATCATTAACTACCCCTCACATACAGATCTATAATCTAACTACCCCTCACATACAGATCTATAACATACCCCCTCACATACAGATCTATAACTACCCCTCACATACAGATCTATAACTACCCCTCACATACAGATCTATAACTACCCCTCACATACAGATCTATAACTACCCCCTCACATACAGATCATTAACTACCCCCTCACATACAGATCTATAACTACCCCCTCACATACAGATCTATAACTACCCCTCACATACAGATCTATAACTACCCCTCACATACAGATCATTAACTACCCCCTCACATACAGATCTATAACTACCCCCTCACATACAGATCTATAACTACCCCCTCACATACAGATCATTAACTACCCCCCTCACATACAGATCTATAACTACCCCCTCACATACAGATCTATAACTACCCCCTCACATACAGATCTATAACTACCCCCTCACATACAGATCTATAACTACCCCTCACATACAGATCTATAACTACCCCTCACATACAGATCTATAACTACCCCTCACATACAGATCATTAACTACCCCTCATATAGATCATAACTACCCCCTCACATACAGATCATATAACTACCCCCACATACAGATCTATAACCTCACATACAGATCATTAACTACCCCCTCACATATAGATCATATAACTACCCCCTCACATACAGATCATTAACTACCCCCTCACATACAGATCATTAACTACCCCTCACATACAGATCATTAACTACCCCTCACATACAGATCTATAACTACCCCCCTCACATACAGATCATTAACTACCCCCTCACATACAGATCATTAACTACCCCCTCACATACAGATCTATAACTACCCCTCACATATAGATCATTAACTACCCCTCACATTATAACTACCCCTATAGATCATTAACTACCCCTCACATACAGATCATTAACTACCCCCTCACATATAGATCATTAACTACCCCTCACATACAGATCATTAACTACCCCCTCACATACAGATCTATAACTACCATATCACATACAGATCTATAACTACCCCCCCTCACTATCACAGATCTATAACTACCCCCTCACATACAGATCTATAACTACCCCTCACATACAGATCTATAACTACCCCTCACATACAGATCTATAACTACCCCTCACATACAGATCTATAACTACCCCCTCACATACAGATCTATACTACCCCCTCACATATAGATCTATAACTACCCCTCACATACAGATCTATAACTACCCCTCACATATAGATCTATAACTACAGATCCCCTCACATACAGATCTATAACTACCCCCCCTCACATACAGATCATTAACTACCCCCTCACATACAGATCATTAACTACCCCTCACATATAGATCTATAACTACCCCCTCACATACAGATCATTAACTACCCCCTCACATACAGATCTATAACTACCCCTCACATACAGATCTATAACTACCCCCTCACATACAGATCTATAACTACCCCTCACATACAGATCTATAACTACCCCCTCACATACAGATCATTAACTACCCCCTCACATACAGATATATACAGATCTAACTACCCCTCACATACAGATCATTAACTACCCCCTCACATAGACTATAACTACCCCCTCATATAGATCTATAACTACCCCCTCACATACAGATCTATAACTACCCCCTCACATACAGATCATTAACTACCCCCTAGACTACCCCTCACATACAGATCTATAACCCCTCACATACAGATCTATAACTACCCCTCACATACAGATCTATAACTACCCCTCACATACAGATCTATAACTACCCCTCACATACAGATCTATAACTACCCCCTCACATACAGATCTATAACTACCCCTCACATACAGATCATTAACTACCCCTCACATATAGATCTATAACTACCCCTCACATACAGATCTATAACTACCCCCTCACATACAGATCATTAACTACCCCTCACATATAGATGTATAACTACCTCACTCATTAACTACCCCTCACATACAGATCATTAATACAGATCAGATCATTAACTACCCCCTCACATACAGATCATTAACTACCCCCTCACATACAGATCAGATATAACTACCCCCCCTCACATACAGATCTATAACTACCCCTCACATACAGATCTATAACTACCCCCCCTCACATACAGATCTACCCCCTTACAATCTACTACCCCTCACATACAGATCTATAACTACCCCTCACATACAGATCTATAACTACCCCTCACATACAGATCTATAACTACCCCCTCACATACAGATCTATAACTACCCCCTCACATACAGATCTATAACTACCCCCTCACATATAGATCTATAACTACCCCCTCACATATAGATCTATAACTACCCCCTCACATACAGATCTATAACTACCCCTCACATACAGATCATTAACTACCCCTCACATACAGATCTATAACTACCCCCTCACATATAGATCTATAACTACCCCCTCACATACAGATCATTAACTACCCCCTCACATATAGATCTATAACTACCCCTCACATATAGATCATTAACTACCCCCTCACATATAGATCATTAACTACCCCCTCACATACAGATCATTAACTACCCCCCCTCACACATATAGATCATTAACTACCCCTCACATACAGATCTATAACTACCCCCTCACATACAGATCATTAACTACCCCCTCACATACAGATCATTAACTACCCCCTCACATACAGATCTATAACTACCCCCTCACATACAGATCATTAACTACCCCCTCACATACAGATCATTAACTACCCCTCACATACAGATCATTAACTACCCCCTCACATATAGATCATTAACTACCCCTCACATACAGATCTATTAACTACCCCCTCACATACAGATCTATAACTACCCCTCACATACAGATCTATAACTACCCCCTCACATACAGATCTATAACTACCCCTCACACATACCCCTCAGATACAGATCATTAACTACCCCTCACATATAGATGTATAACTACCCCCTCACATACAGATCTATAACTACCCCTCACATACAGATCATTAACTACCCCCTCACATATAGATCTATAACTAACATACAGATCCCACCCCTCACATACAGATCTATAACTACCCCCTCACATACAGATCATTAACTACCCCTCACATACAGATCTATAACTACCCCCTCACATACAGATCTATAACTACCCCTCACATACAGATCTATAACTACCCCCTCACATACAGATCTATTAACTACCCTCACATACAGATCTATAACTACCCCCTCACATACAGATCTATAACTACCCCCTCACATACAGATCATTAACTACCCCCTCACATACAGATCTATAACTACCCCCTCACATACAGATCTATAACTACCCCCTCACATACAGATCTATAACTACCCCCTCACATACAGATCTATAACTACCCCTCACATACAGATCTATAACTACCCCCTCACATACAGATCATTAACTACCCCCTCACATACAGATCTATAACTACCCCTCACATACAGATCTATAACTACCCCCTCACATACAGATCATTAACTACCCCTCACATATAGATCTATAACTACCCCCTCACATATAGATAACTACCCCCTCACATATAGATCATTAACTACCCCCTCACATATAGATCATTAACTACCCCTCACATACAGATCATTAACTACCCCTCAGATCATAACAGATCAGATTAACTACCCCCTCACATACAGATCTATAACTACCCCCTCACATACAGATCATTAACTACCCCTCACATACAGATCTATAACTACCCCCTCACATACAGATCATTAACTACCCCTCACATACAGATCATTAACTACCCCCTCACATACAGATCTATAACTACCCCTCACATATAGATCATTAACTACCCCTCACATACAGATCATTAACTACCCCCTACAGATCTATAACTACCCCCTCACATACAGATCATTAACTACCCCTCACATACAGATCATTAACTACCCCCCCATATAGATCTTAACTACCCCCTACAGATCATTAACTACCCCTCACATACAGATCTATAACTACCCCTCACATACAGATCTATAACTACCCCTCACATACAGATCTATAACTACCCCCTCACATACAGATCTATAACTACCCCTCACATACAGATCTATAACTACCCCCTCACATACAGATCTATAACTACCCCCTCACATACAGATCTATAACTACCCCTCACATACAGATCTATAACTACCCCTCACATACAGATCTATAACTACCCCCTCACATACAGATCTATAACTACCCCTCACATACAGATCTATAACTACCCCCTCACATACAGATCTATAACTACCCCCTCACATACAGATCATTAACTACCCCTCACATACAGATCTATAACTACCCCCTCACATACAGATCATTAACTACCCCCTCACATACAGATCTATAACTAACTACCCCTCACATACAGATCTATAACTACCCCCTCACATACAGATCTATAACTACCCCCTCACATACATATCTATAACTACCCCTCACATACAGATCTATACCTACCCCTCACATATAGATCTATAACTACCCCTCACATACAGATCTATAACTACCCCTCACATACAGATCTATAACTACCCCCTCACATACAGATCGTAACTAACTATCATTAACCCCCTCACATACAGATCTATAACTACCCCCTCACATACAGATCTATAACTACCCCCTCACATACAGATCTATAACTACCCCTCACATACAGATCATTAACTACCCCTCACATATAGATCTATAACTACCCCCTCACATATAGATCATTAACTACCCCCTCACATACAGATCATTAACTACCCCCTCACATACAGATCATTAACTACCCCCTCACATATAGATCATTAACTACCCCCTCACATACAGATCTATAACTACCCCTCACATACAGATCATTAACTACCCCCTCACATACAGATCATTAACTACCCCCTCACATACAGATCTATAACTACCCCTCACATATAGATCATTAATCTACCCCCTCACATATAGATCATTAACTACCCCTCACATATAGATCATTAACTACCCCCTCACATACAGATCATTAACTACCCCCCCCCAGATCACATACAGATCTATAACTACCCCTCACATACAGATCTATAACTACCCCTCACATACAGATCATTAACTACCCCCTCACATATAGATCTATAACTACCCCCTCACATACAGATCTATAACTACCCCTCACATACAGATCTATAACTACCCCTCACATACAGATCATTAACTAGATCTATTAACTACCCCCTCACATATAGATCTATAACTACCCCCTCACATACAGATCATTAACTACCCCTCACATACAGATCTATAACTACCCCTCACATACAGATCTATAACTACCCCCTCACATACAGATCATTAACTACCCCTCACATATAGATCTATAACTACCCCTCACATATAGATCTGTATGTGAGGGGTAGTCTATAGATCTGTAACTACCCCTCACATACAGATCTATAACTACCCCTCACATACAGATCTATAACTACCCCTCACATACAGATCTATAACTACCCCTCACATATAGATCTATAACTACCCCCTCACATACAGATCTATAACTACCCCCTCACATACAGATCATTAACTACCCCTCACATACAGATCATTAACTACCCACTCACATACAGATCTATAACTACCCCCTCACATACAGATCTATAACTACCCCTCACATACAGATCTATAACTACCCCCTCACATACAGATCTATAACTACCCCCTCACATACAGATCATTAACTACCCCCTCACATACAGATCATTAACTACCCCCTCACATATAGATCTATAACTACCCCTCACATACAGATCTATAACTACCCCCTCACATACAGATCTATAACTACCCCTCACATACAGATCTATAACTACCCCTCACATACAGATCTATAACTACCCCCTCACATATAGATCTATAACTACCCCCTCACATACAGATCATTAACTACCCCTCACATACAGATCATTAACTACCCCCTCACATATAGATGTATAACTACCCACTCACATACAGATCTATAACTACCCCCTCACATACAGATCATTAACTACCCCTCACATACAGATCTATAACTACCCCTCACATACAGATCTATAACTACCCCTCACATACAGATCTATAACTACCCCCTCACATACAGATCTATAACTACCCCCTCACATACAGATCATTAACTACTGCCTCACATACAGATCATTAACTACCCCCTCACATATAGATCTATAACTACCCACTCACATACAGATCTATAACTACCCCCTCACATACAGATCATTAACTACCCCCTCACATACAGATCTATAACTACCCCCTCACATATAGATCTATAACTACCCCCTCACATACAGATCTATAACTACCCCCTCACATACAGATCATTAACTACCCCCTCACATACAGATCATTTTAAAAAGGTCCCACAGTCAAAGACCAGGAAGGTTTTCCAATTTCTAGATGGGTATAAATACAATGTTGAAGTTATTAATTACACTTTGGATGGTGTATCAATACTACAAAGTGACTGGGTATCACCCAATCAGGCCAAAGGTAACATTAAAACAGAGTTCAATGGCTGCGATAGGAGAAAACTGAGGATGGATCAACATTGTTGTGACTCCACAATAATTGACAAAGTGAAAAGATGGAAACCTTAACCAGAATACAACTATTTAAAAACTTGGATCTTGTTTGCAACAAGACACGAAAGTAATACTGCAAAGAATGTGGTAAATAATGACATTTTCGCCCTAAATACAAAGTGTTATGTTTGGTCATATCCAATAAAACACATTACGGAGTCCCACTCTCCATATGATCAAGCATAGTGGTGGCTGCATCATGTTATGGGTATGCTTGTAATTGTTAAGGACTGGGGAGTTTTTCAGGATAATAAAGAAACAGAATGGAGGTAAGGACAGGCAAAATCCTAGAGGAAAACCTGGTTCAGTCTGCTTTCTACCAGACACTGGGAGATTAATTCACCTTTTAGTAGGACAAAACACAAACCCAATTCTACATTTTATGCTTATCAAGAAGACAGTGAATGTTCCTGAGTGGCTGAGTTTTGACTGAAATCTACTTGAAAATCTATGTCAAGGCCTGAAAATGTCTCTCTAGCAATGATCAACAACCAATTTGACAGAGCTTGAAGAATTTAGAAAATAATAAATGGGCAAACGTTGCACAATCTAGGTGTAGAAAGCTCTTAAGAGACTCACCCAGAAACACTGTAATCACTGTTAAAAGGTTGTGACCCAGGGGTGTGTATACTTATGTAAATGTGATATTTCTGTGTTTTTAAAAACACATGTTTTCACTTTGCCATTATGAGGAATTGTGTGAGGCTGGGAGAAAAAAAAAAAAAATATATATATATATATATATATCAAATCCATTTTTAATTCAGGCTGTAACACAACAACATGTGTAATTAGTCCGATAGAAACCGTGACTTAAAATAATGACTGTGTCGTTATACAACGCATATTAGGTACGGCAGAGCACTGCACAGGCCTAGGTACGGCAGAGCACTGCACAGGCCTAGGTACGGCAGAGCACTGCACAGGCCTAGGTACGGCAGAGCACTGCACAGGCCTAGGTACGGCAGAGCACTGCACAGGCCTAGGTACGGCAGAGCACTGCACAGGCCTAGGTACGGCAGAGCACTGCACAGGCCTAGGTGCGGCGAGCACTGAGGCACTGCAGAGCACCACAGGCCTAGGTACGGCAGAGCACTGCACAGGCCTAGGGCACGGCAGAGCACTGCACAGGCCTAGGTGCGGCAGAGCACTGCACAGGCCTAGGTACGGCAGAGCACTGCACAGGCCTAGGTACGGCAGAGCACTGCACAGGCCTAGGTACGGCAGAGCACTGCACAGGCCTAGGTACGGCAGAGCACTGCACAGGCCTAGGTACGGCAGAGCACTGCACAGACCTAGGTACGGCAGAGCACTGCACAGACCTAGGTACGGCAGAGCACTGCACAGACCTAGGTGCGGCAGAGCACTGCACAGACCTAGGTGCGGCAGAGCACTGCACAGACCTAGGTACGGCAGAGCACTGCACAGACCTAGGTACGGCAGAGCACTGCACAGACCTAGGTACGGCAGAGCACTGCACAGACCTAGGTACGGCAGAGCACTGCACAGGCCTAGGTACGGCAGAGCACTGCACAGACCTAGGTACGGCAGAGCACTGCACAGGCCTAGGTGCGGCAGAGCACTGCACAGGCCTAGGTGCGGCAGAGCACTGCACAGGCCTAGGTACGGCAGAGCACTGCACAGACCTAGGTAGAGCACTGCACAGGCCTAGGTACGGCAGAGCACTGCACAGGCCTAGGTGCGGCAGAGCACTGCACAGGCCTAGGTGCGGCAGAGCACTGCACAGACCTAGGTACGGCAGAGCACTGCACAGACCTAGGTACGGCAGAGCACTGCACAGACCTAGGTACGGCAGAGCACTGCACAGACCTAGGTACGGCAGAGCACTGCACAGACCTAGGTACGGCAGAGCACTGCACAGACCTAGGTACGGCAGAGCACTGCACAGACCTAGGTACGGCAGAGCACTGCACAGGCCTAGGTACGGCAGAGCACTGCACAGGCCTAGGTACGGCAGAGCACTGCACAGACCTAGGTACGGCAGAGCACTGCACAGACCTAGGTACGGCAGAGCACTGCACAGACCTAGGTACGGCAGAGCACTGCACAGACCTAGGCGATGCTGTCGGTTCATTGATTGTGCAGGGCGGCTTACACAGTTAATCTACAATTATAGTGAACATGTATTTGATTTAGAATAGCCTGGTATAATAGGGCTTTTTGTTTTATATTTTCAAAATTAAAATAACACATTACCTTTGCCTTCCCTCTCCTCCCTTCCTTCCTCCCTTTCTCCAGTGCACACAGAGAGGGGCTGGCAACAGTTTAATGAAATATGTTGTTTTCGTTGTGAAAACGTGTTACTATCGATGTTCCCTCGGACAGATTTCACTTGGGTTTCCCCAATTTGAAGCACAGGGTAGCTGCAGGAACGGGTTTGGAGAGGCCATGGTGGGAATATCAGCTGTCGCGCAGCGAGAGGCCGCGCGCTCCTCAAAACAGTGGTTGATGTGTGGAGTGAAACAACCAGAGTATCTCTACCCAACATGAGGGAAACAACCAGAGTATCTCTACCCAGGGAAACAACCAGAGTATCTCTACCCAGGGAAACAACCAGAGTATCTCTACCCAACATGAGGGAAACAACCAGAGTATCTCTACCCAACATGAGGGAAACAACCAGAGTATCTCTACCCAGGGAAACAACCAGAGTATCTCTACCCAGGGAAACAACCAGAGTATCCCTACCCAGGGAAACAACCAGAGTATCTCTACCCAGGGAAACAACCAGAGTATCTCTACCCAACATGAGGGAAACAACCAGAGTATCTCTACCCAGGGAAACAACCAGAGTATCTCTACCCAGGGAAACAACCAGAGTATCTCTACCCAACATGAGGGAAACAACCAGAGTATCTCTACCCAGGGAAACAACCAGAGTATCTCTACCCAGGGAAACAACCAGAGTATCTCTACCCAGGGAAACAACCAGAGTATCTCTACCCAGGGAAACAACCAGAGTATCTCTACCCAGGGAAACAACCAGAGTATCTCTACCCAACATGAGGGAAACAACCAGAGTATCCCTACCCAGGGAAACAACCAGAGTATCTCTACCCAACATGAGGGAAACAACCAGAGTATCTCTTCCCAGGGAAACAACCAGAGTATCTCTACCCAACATGAGGGAAACAACCAGAGTATCTCTTCCCAGGGAAACAACCAGAGTATCTCTACCCAGGGAAACAACCAGAGTATCTCTACCCAGGGAAACAACCAGAGTATCTCTACCCAGGGAAACAACCAGAGTATCTCTACCCAGGGAAACAACCAGAGTATCTCTACCCAGGGAAACAACCAGAGTATCTCTACCCAGGGAAACAACCAGAGTATCTCTACCCAGGGAAACAACCAGAGTATCTCTACCCAACATGAGGGAAACAACCAGAGTATCTCTACCCAGGGAAACAACCAGAGTATCTCTACCCAGGGAAACAACCAGAGTATCCCTACCCAGGGAAACAACCAGAGTATCTCTACCCAGGGAAACAACCAGAGTATCTCTACCCAACAGGGAAACAACCAGAGTATCTCTACCCAACATGAGGGAAACAACCAGAGTATCCCTACCCAGGGAAACAACCAGAGTATCTCTACCCAACACGAGGGAAACAACCAGAGTATTCCTACCCAGGGAAACAACCAGAGTATCTCTACCCAACATGAGGGGAAACAACCAGAGTATCTCTACCCAACATGAGGGAAACAACCAGAGTATCTCTACCCAACATGAGGGAAACAACCAGAGTATCTCTACCCAGGGAAACAACCACAGTATCTCTACCCAACATGAGGGAAACAACCAGAGTATCCCTACCCAGGGAAACAACCAGAGTATCCCTACCCAGGGAAACAACCAGAGTATCTCTACCCAGGGAAACAACCAGAGTATCTCTACCCAGGGAAACAACCAGAGTATCTCTACCCAACATGAGGGAAACAACCAGAGTATCTCTACCCAGGGAAACAACCAGAGTATCTCTACCCAGGGAAACAACCAGAGTATCTCTACCCAGGGAAACAACCAGAGTATCTCTACCCAACATGAGGGAAACAACCAGAGTATCCCTACCCAGGGAAACAACCAGAGTATCTCTACCCAGGGAAACAACCAGAGTATCTCTACCCAACATGAGGGAAACAACCAGAGTATCTCTACCCAGGGAAACAACCAGAGTATCTCTACCCAGGGAAACAACCAGAGTATCCCTACCCAACATGAGGGAAACAACCAGAGTATCCCTACCCAACATGAGGGAAACAACCAGAGTATCTCTACCCAGGGAAACAACCAGAGTATCTCTACCCAGGGAAACAACCAGAGTATCTCTACCCAACATGAGGGAAACAACCAGAGTATCCCTACCCAGGGAAACAACCAGAGTATCTCTACCCAGGGAAACAACCAGAGTATCTCTACCCAACATGAGGGAAACAACCAGAGTATCTCTACCCAGGGAAACAACCAGAGTATCTCTACCCAGGGAAACAACCAGAGTATCCCTACCCAACATGAGGGAAACAACCAGAGTATCCCTACCCAGGGAAACAACCAGAGTATCTCTACCCAGGGAAACAACCAGAGTATCTCTACCCAGGGAAACAACCAGAGTATCTCTACCCAACATGAGGGAAACAACCAGAGTATCCCTACCCAGGGAAACAACCAGAGTATCTCTACCCAGGGAAACAACCAGAGTATCTCTACCCAGGGAAACAACCAGAGTATCTCTACCCAGGGAAACAACCAGAGTATCTCTACCCAACATGAGGGAAACAACCAGAGTATCTCTACCCAACATGAGGGAAACAACCAGAGTATCTCTACCCAACATGAGGGAAACAACCAGAGTATCCCTACCCAACATGAGGGAAACAACCAGAGTATCCCTACCCAGGGAAACAACCAGAGTATCTCTACCCAGGGAAACAACCAGAGTATCTCTACCCAACATGAGGGAAACAACCAGAGTATCCCTACCCAGGGAAACAACCAGAGTATCTCTACCCAGGGAAACAACCAGAGTATCCCTACCCAGGGAAACAACCAGAGTATCTCTACCCAACATGAGGGAAACAACCAGAGTATCTCTACCCAGGGAAACAACCAGAGTATCTCTACCCAACATGAGGGAAACAACCAGAGTATCTCTACCCAGGGAAACAACCAGAGTATCCCTACCCAGGGAAACAACCAGAGTATCCCTACCCAGGGAAACAACCAGAGTATCCCTACCCAGGGAAACAACCAGAGTATCTCTACCCAGGGAAACAACCAGAGTATCTCTACCCAGGGAAACAACCAGAGTATCTCTACCCAGGGAAACAACCAGAGTATCTCTACCCAGGGAAACAACCAGAGTATCTCTACCCAGGGAAACAACCAGAGTATCTCTACCCAGGGAAACAACCAGAGTATCTCTACGAAACAACTATCCCCCCAGGAAACAACCAGAGTATCTCTACCCAGGGAAACAACCAGAGTATCTCTACCCAACATGAGGGAAACAACCAGAGTATCCCTACCCAGGGAAACAACCAGAGTATCTCTACCCAGGGAAACAACCAGAGTATCTCTACCCAACATGAGGGAAACAACCAGAGTATCTCTACCCAGGGAAACAACCAGAGTATCTCTACCCAGGGAAACAACCAGAGTATCCCTACCCAACATGAGGGAAACAACCAGAGTATCCCTACCCAACATGAGGGAAACAACCAGAGTATCTCTACCCAGGGAAACAACCAGAGTATCTCTACCCAGGGAAACAACCAGAGTATCTCTACCCAACATGAGGGAAACAACCAGAGTATCCCTACCCAGGGAAACAACCAGAGTATCTCTACCCAGGGAAACAACCAGAGTATCTCTACCCAACATGAGGGAAACAACCAGAGTATCTCTACCCAGGGAAACAACCAGAGTATCTCTACCCAGGGAAACAACCAGAGTATCCCTACCCAACATGAGGGAAACAACCAGAGTATCCCTACCCAACATGAGGGAAACAACCAGAGTATCCCTACCCAGGGAAACAACCAGATTATCTCTACCCAGGGAAACAACCAGAGTATCCCTACCCAACATGAGGGAAACAACCAGAGTATCTCTACCCAGGGAAACAACCAGAGTATCTCTACCCAACATGAGGGAAACAACCAGAGTATCTCTACCCAACATGAGGGAAACAACCAGAGTATCTCTACCCAGGGAAACAACCAGAGTATCTCTACCCAGGGAAACAACCAGAGTATCTCTACCCAGGGAAACAACCAGAGTATCTCTACCTAGGGAAACAACCAGAGTATCTCTACCCAGGGAAACAACCAGAGTATCTCTACCCAACATGAGGGAAACAACCAGAGTATCCCTACCCAACATGAGGGAAACAACCGGAGTATCCCTACCCAACATGAGGGAAACAACCAGAGTATCCCTACCCAACATGAGGGAAACAACCAGAGTATCCCTACCCAACATGAGGGAAACAACCAGAGTATCCCTACCCAACATGAGGGAAACAACCAGAGTATCCCTACCCAACATGAGGGAAACAACCAGAGTATCTCTACCCAGGGAAACAACCAGAGTATCCCTACCCAACATGAGTGAAAAATGAAATGGCAGGAAAGTTGGCCTCATTTGATATTCCAGTTCATATAGATGATATGCCTTCATCCCCTCTGTTCCTGTCCCAGTCTGTCCCTGTCTCCGTCTCTGTCCCAGTCTCTGTCCCTGTCTCCGTCCCCGTCTGTCCCTGTCTCTGTCCCAGTCTCTGTCCCAGTCTCAGTCCCCGTCTCCGTCCCCGTCTCTGTCCCCGTCCCAGTCTCTGTCCCAGTCTCCGTCTGTCCCGGTCCCCGTCTCTGTCCCAGTCTGTCCCTGTCCCAGTCTCTGTCCCCGTCCCAGTCTCTGTCCCCGTCCGTCCCTGTCTCCGTCCCAGTCTCCGTCCCCGTCTCCGTCCCCGTCCCAGTCTCCGTCCCAGTCTCTGTCCCAGTCTCTGTCCCAGTCCCCGTCTGTCCCGGTCCCCGTCTGTCCCGGTCCCCGTCTCTGTCCCAGTTTGTACCTGTCCCAGTCTCTGTCCCCGTATGTCCCTGTCCCCGTCCGTCTCTGTCCCCGTCTGTCCCTGTCCCAGTCTGTTCCTGTCTGTCCCCGTCCCCGTCTGTCCCCCATCTGTCCCTGTCCCCGTCTGTCCCTGTCCCCGTCTGTCCCTGTCTCAGTCTCTGTCCCCGTCTGTCCCAGTCTCTGTCCCCGTCTGTCCCAGTCCCCGTCTGCCCTGTCTCCGTCTCTGTCCCAGTCTCCGTCTGTCCCCATCTGTCCCTGTCCCAGTCTGTCCCTGTCCCCGTCTCTGTCCCAGTCTCTGTCCCTGTCCCAGTCTCTGTCCCCGTCTCTGTCCCCGTCTCTGCCATTCTAAATCAAAACAAAATTTGACAAATTAGCAAAGAGATGATTAAATTGAGAATAGTCTTATGGGTGATATGATCACTTGATGAGAGAACAGCGTGTGCGCAGCCCGTCTCTGTCCCCGTCTGTCCCTGTCTGAGAACAGCGTGTGCGCAGCCCGTCTCTGTCCCTGTCTGAGAACAGCGTGTGCGCAGCCCGTCTCTGTCCCCGTCTGTCCCTGTCTCTGTCCCCGTCTGTCCCTGTCTGAGAACAGCGTGTGCGCAGCCCGTCTCTGTCCCAGTCCCTGTCTCTGTCTGTCCCTGTCTCCGTCCCCGTCTCTGTCCCAGTCTCTGTCCCCGTCTGTCCCGGTCCCTGTCTCCGTCTGTCTCTGTCCCAGTCTCTGTCCCAGTCTGTCCCTGTCTCCGTCTCTGTCCCCGTAGGTCCCTGTCCCCGTCTCTGTCCCCGTCCGTCTCTGTCCCCGTCTCCGTCTGTCTCTGTCCCAGTCTATCCCTGTCCCCATCTCCGTCTGTCCCCGTCTCTGTCCCCCATCTGTCCCTGTCCCCGTCTGTCCCTGTCTCCGTCTCTGTCCCCGTCTGTCCCTGTCTCCGTCTCTGTCCCCGTCCGTCCCTGTCCCCGTCCGTCTCTGTCCCCGTCTCTGTCCCCGTCTGTCCCTGTCCCAGTCTGTCCCTGTCCCCATCTCCGTCTGTCCCCGTCTCTGTCCCCCGTCCCCATCTCCGTCTGTCCCCGTCTCTGTCCCCCATCTGTTCCTGTCCCAGTCTCTGTCCCCGTCTGTCCCTGTCCCAGTCTGTCCCCGTCTGTCCCTGTCCCCGTCTGTCCCTGTCTCAGTCTCTGTCCCTGTCCCCGTCTGTCTCTGTCCCCCATCTGTCCCTGTCCCCGTCTCTGTCCCCGTCTCTGTCCCCGTCCCTGTCCCCGTCTGTCCCTGTCTCAGTCTCTGTCCCTGTCCCCGTCTGTCTCTGTCCCCGTCTGTCCCCGTCTCTGTCCCCGTCTCTGCCATTCTAAATCAAAACAAAATTTGACAAATTAGCAAAGAGATGATTAAATTGAGAATAGTCTTATGGGTGATATAATCACTTGATGAGAGAACAGCGTGTGCGCAGCCCGTCTCTGTCTCTGTCCCCGTCTGTCCCTGTCTGAGAACAGCGTGTGCGCAGCCTGACGCAAGGAACAGAGCGTGTTGTTGTTTCCCCCCGACTTCCTCAAATCATCAATAACCTATATAGTCGCATCATGCAGCCCATGTATGTTTTGATATGTAAGACATTCTAAGGTTTTATTCATTCACAACTAAAGTTGAAAAAAATAAAAATACATTTTAAATTATATTCTTCTTACTATAAAAATTATATATTATATAAATTAATTTCACGGGTCTTTTAAGCCGTCTGCTAAAAGAACAAGCTTAGGCCACGGCTCACGGCCCGCGGCTCACGGCCCGCGGCTCACGGCTCGCTCACGGCTCGCGGCCCACGGCTCACGGCTCACGGCGCGGCTCACGGCTCACGGCTCACGGCTCACGGCGCACGGCCCGATGACACAGAAGGGCCGTTTATATTCTGTACAAAACATTTTCTTGATGTCATAATGTTTCTTTAGACCGGTCTAAAATAAATCATGGATTTATTGTGATGGTTTAGACTATATTACATGGATTTAGTAGACTTTTTACAAATGTAGATGTTCCTAAGGTCTGCATCAGTGGCTTGTAGGATGTGTGTGGGAGCCAGATGCTAAATGTGTTTTTGTTAATTAACGGTCAATTACCACGAGACCGGCAGTTATTTGCATAATTATATTTTTTATTTTACCTTCTTTTAACTAGGCAAGTCAGTTAAGAATAAATTCTTATTTACAAATGACGGCCTGGCAAAAGGCCTCCTGCAGGGACGTGGGCCTGGGATTAAAAGGCCTCCTGCAGGGACGTGGGCCTGGGATTAAAAGGCCTCCTGCAGGGACGTGGGCCTGGGATTAAAAGGCCTCCTGCAGGGACGTGGGCCTGGGATTAAAAGGCCTCCTGCAGGGACGTGGGCCTGGGATTAAAGGCCTCCTGCAGGGACGTGGGCCTGGGATTAAAAGGCCTCCTGCAGGGACGTGGGCCTGGGATTAAAAGGCCTCCTGCAGGGACGTGGGCCTGGGATTAAAAGGCCTCCTGCAGGGACGTGGGCCTGGGATTAAAAGGCCTCCTGCAGGGACGTGGGCCTGGGATTAAAAGGCCTCCTGCAGGGATGGGCCTGGGATTAAAGGCCTCCTGCAGGGACGTGGGCCTGGGATTAAAAGGCCTCCTGCAGGGACGTGGGCCTGGGATTAAAAGGCCTCCTGCAGGGACGTGGGCCTGGGATTAAAGGCCTCCTGCAGGGACGTGGGCCTGGGATTAAAAGGCCTCCTGCAGGGACGTGGGCCTGGGATTAAAAGGCCTCCTGCAGGGACGTGGGCCTGGGATTAAAAGGCCTCCTGCAGGGACGTGGGCCTGGGATTAAAGGCCTCCTGCAGGGACGTGGGCCTGGGATTAAAAGGCCTCCTGCAGGGACGTGGGCCTGGGATTAAAAGGCCTGGGATTAAAGGCCTCCCGTGCCTGGGATTAAAAGGCCTCCTGCAGGGACGTGGGCCTGGGATTAAAAGGCCTCCTGCAGGGACGTGGGCCTGGGATTAAAAGGCCTCCTGCAGGGACGTGGGCCTGGGATTAAAAGGCCTCCTGCAGGGACGTGGGCCTGGGATTAAAAGGCCTCCTGCAGGGATGGGCCTGGGAAAAGGCCTCCTGCAGGGACGTGGGCCTGGGAT